>NW_022630150.1:434462-764462 GCF_010909765.2 Amblyraja radiata | reverse complement strand
GAGCGTGTGTGTGAGCGTGTGTGAGAGCGTGTGTGAGAGAGCGTGTGTGTGTGAGCGTGTGCGTGAGCGCGTGTGAGAGCGTGTGAGCGTGTGTGTGAGAGCGTGTGTGTGAGCGTGTGTGTGAGCGTGTGTGTGAGAGCGTGTGTGTGAGAGCGTGTGTGTGAGCGCGTGTGTGAGAGCGCGTGTGTGAGAGCGTGTGTGAGAGCGTGTGTGAGAGCGTGTGTGAGAGCGTGTGTGAGAGCGTGTGTGAGAGCGTGTGAGAGCGCGTGTGTGAGAGCGTGTGAGAGCGCGTGTGAGAGCGCGTGTGTGAGAGCGTGTGTGAGAGCGTGTGTGAGAGCGTGTGAGAGCGCGTGTGTGAGAGCGTGTGTGAGAGCGTGTGTGAGAGCGTGTGTGAGAGCGTGTGAGAGCGTGTGAGAGCGCGTGTGTGAGAGCGTGTGTGTGAGACGGTGTGTGTGAGAGCGTGTGAGAGCGTGTGTGTGAGAGCGTGTGTGTGAGCGTGTGTGAGAGCGTGTGAGCGTGTGTGTGAGCGTGTGTGTGAGAGCGTGTGTGTGAGAGCGTGTGTGAGAGACCGTGTGTGAGAGACCGTGTGTGAGAGAGCGTGTGAGAGCGTGCGTGTGTGAGAGCGTGTGTGAGAGCGTGTGTGAGAGCGTGTGTGAGCGCGTGTGTGCGTGTGTGAGAGCGTGTGTGTGAGCGTGTGTGTGAGCGCGTGTGAGCGTGAGCGTATGTGAGAGCGTGTGTGAGAGCGTGTGTGTGTGAGAGTGTGTGTGTGAGAGCGTGTGTGAGCGTGTGTGTGTGAGCGTGTGTGTGAGCGTGTGTGTGAGCGCGTGTGTGAGCGCGTGTGTGTGAGCGCGTGTGTGAGAGCGTGTGTGTGAGAGCGTGAGTGTGAGAGCGTGTGTGAGAGCGTGTGTGAGAGACGGTGTGTGTGAGAGCGTGTGAGAGCGTGTGTGAGCGTGTGTGTGAGAGCGTGTGTGTGAGAGCGTGTGTGTGAGAGCGTGTGTGTGAGAGTGTGTGAGAGCGTGAGTGTGAGAGCGTGTGTGTGAGCGTGTGTGTGTGAGCGCGTGTGTGTGAGCGTGTGTGAGAGCGTGTGTGTGAGAGTGTGTGAGAGCGTGTGTGTGAGCGTGTGTGTGTGAGCGCGTGTGTGTGAGAGCGTGTGTGTGAGAGCATGTGTGTGTGAGCGTGTGTGTGAGCGCGTGTGTGAGAGCGTGTGTGAGAGCGCGTGTGTGAGAGCGCGTGTGAGAGACGGTGTGTGTGAGAGCGTGTGTGTGAGAGCGTGTGTGTGTGAGCGTGTGTGAGAGCGTGTGTGTGTGAGCGTGTGTGTGAGCGTGTGTGTGAGCGTGTGTGTGTGAGCGTGTGTGTGAGAGCGTGTGTGTGTGAGCGTGTGTGAGAGCGTGTGTGTGTGAGCGTGTGTGTGAGAGCGCGTGTGTGTGAGCGTGTGTGTGTGAGCGTGTGTGTGAGAGTGTGTGAGAGCGTGTGTGTGTGAGCGTGTGTGTGAGAGCGTGAGTGTGAGAGCGCGTGTGTGAGAGCGTGTGTGAGAGACGGTGTGTGTGAGAGCGTGTGAGAGCGTGTGTGTGAGAGCGTGTGTGTGAGAGCGCGTGTGTGTGAGCGTGTGTGTGAGAGTGTGTGAGAGCGTGTGTGTGAGCGTGTGTGTGTGAGCGCGTGTGTGTGAGCGTGTGTGAGAGCGTGTGTGTGAGAGTGTGTGAGAGCGTGTGTGTGAGAGTGTGTGAGAGCGTGTGTGTGAGCGTGTGTGTGAGAGTGTGTGTGTGAGCGTGTGTGTGAGAGCGTGTGTGTGAGAGCGTGTGTGTGAGAGTGTGTGAGAGCGTGTGTGTGTGAGCGTGTGTGTGTGAGCGTGTGTGTGAGAGCGTGTGTGTGAGCGCGTGTGTGAGAGCGTGTGTGTGAGCGTGTGTGTGAGCGTGTGTGTGAGAGCGTGTGTGTGAGAGCGTGTGTGTGAGAGTGTGTGAGAGCGTGTGTGTGAGAGCGTGTGTGTGTGAGCGTGTGTGTGAGCGCGTGTGTGAGAGCGTGTGTGAGAGCGCGTGTGTGAGAGCGCGTGTGTGAGTGTGTGTGTGAGAGTGTGTGAGAGCGTGTGTGAGCGCGTGTGTGTGAGCGCGTGTGTGTGAGCGTGTGTGTGAGTGTGTGAGAGCGTGTGTGTGAGAGCGTGAGTGTGAGAGCGTGAGTGTGAGAGTGTGTGTGAGCGTGTGTGTGAGAGCGTGAGTGTGAGAGCGCGTGTGTGAGAGCGTGTGTGAGAGACGGTGTGTGTGAGAGCGTGTGAGAGCGTGTGTGTGAGAGCGTGTGTGTGAGAGCGCGTGTGTGTGAGCGTGTGTGAGAGCGTGTGTGTGAGCGTGTGTGAGAGCGTGTGTGTGAGAGCGCGTGTGTGTGAGCGCGTGTGTGAGAGCGCGTGTGTGAGAGCGTGAGTGTGAGTGTGAGAGCGTGTGTGTGTGAGAGCGTGTGTGTGTGAGAGCGTGTGTGTGAGAGCGTGTGTGTGAGCGTGTGTGAGAGCGTGTGTGTGAGAGCGCGTGTGTGTGAGCGTGTGTGTGAGAGCGTGTGTGTGAGAGCGTGTGTGTGTGAGCGTGTGTGTGAGAGTGTGTGAGAGCGCGTGTGTGAGAGCGCGTGTGTGTGAGCGTGTGTGTGAGAGCGTGTGTGTGTGAGCGTGTGTGAGAGCGTGTGTGAGAGAGCGTGTGCGTGAGCGCGTGTGAGAGAGCGCGTGTGTGTGAGCGTGTGTGAGAGCGTGTGTGAGAGAGCGTGTGTGTGAGCGTGTGTGTGAGAGCGTGTGTGTGAGAGCGTGTGTGAGAGCGTGTGTGTGAGAGCGTGTGTGTGTGAGCGTGTGCGTGAGCGCGTGTGAGAGCGTGTGAGAGCGTGTGTGTGAGAGCGTGTGTGTGAGAACGTGTGTGTGAGAGCGTGTGTGTGTGAGCGTGTGAGAGCGTGTGTGAGAGCGTGTGTGTGAGAGACGGTGTGTGTGAGAGCGTGTGAGAGCGTGTGTGTGAGAGCGTGAGTGTGAGAGCGTGTGAGAGCGTGTGTGTGAGAGCGTGTGTGAGAGAGCGTGTGTGAGAGCGTGTGAGAGCGTGTGTGAGAGAGCGTGTGTGAGAGACGGTGTGTGTGAGAGCGTGTGAGAGCGTGTGTGTGAGAGCGTGAGTGTGAGAGCGTGTGTGTGAGAGCGTGTGAGAGCGCGTGTGTGAGAGCGTGTGTGTGTGAGCGCGTGTGTGAGAGCGTGTGTGTGAGAGCGTGTGTGTGTGAGCGTGTGTGTGTGAGCGTGTGTGTGAGCGTGTGTGTGAGCGTGTGTGTGAGCGTGTGTGAGAGCGTGTGTGAGAGCGTGTGTGAGAGAGCGTGTGTGTGTGAGCGTGTGCGTGAGCGCGTGTGAGAGCGTGTGAGCGTGTGTGTGAGAGCGTGTGTGTGAGAGCGTGTGTGTGAGAGCGTGTGTGTGTGAGCGTGTGCGTGAGCGCGTGTGAGAGCGTGTGAGCGTGTGTGTGAGCGTGTGTGTGAGAGCGTGTGTGTGAGAGCGTGTGTGAGAGACCGTGTGTGAGAGACCGTGTGTGAGAGCGTGTGTGTGAGAGCGTGTGAGAGCGTGCGTGTGTGAGAGCGTGTGAGAGCGTGCGTGTGTGAGAGCGTGTGTGTGAGCGTGTGTGTGTGAGCGTGTGTGTGAGCGCGTGTGTGAGCGCGTGTGTGCGTGTGTGAGAGCGTGTGTGTGAGCGTGTGTGTGTGAGCGTGTGTGTGTGAGCGTGTGAGAGAGCGTGTGTGAGAGAGCGTGTGTGAGAGAGCGTGTGTGAGAGAGCGTGTGTGTGAGCGTGTGTGTGAGAGCGTGTGTGTGAGCGTGTGTGTGTGAGAGCGTGTGTGTGAGAGTGTGAGCGTGTGTGTGAGCGTGTGTGAGCGTGTGTGAGAGAGCGTGTGTGAGAGAGCGTGTGTGAGAGCGTGTGTGTGAGAGTGTGTGTGTGAGCGTGTGTGAGCGTGTGTGAGAGAGCGTGTGTGAGAGCGTGTGTGTGAGCGTGTGTGTGAGCGCGTGTGTGTGAGCGCGTGTGTGAGAGCGTGTGTGTGAGAGCGTGAGTGTGAGAGCGTGTGTGAGAGAGCGTGTGTGAGAGACGGTGTGTGTGAGAGCGTGTGAGAGCGTGTGTGAGCGCGTGTGTGAGAGCGTGTGTGTGAGAGCGTGTGTGTGAGAGCGTGTGTGTGAGAGTGTGTGAGAGCGTGAGTGTGAGAGCGTGTGTGTGAGCGTGTGTGAGAGCGTGTGTGTGAGAGTGTGTGAGAGCGTGTGTGTGAGCGTGTGTGTGTGAGCGTGTGTGTGAGCGCGTGTGTGTGAGAGCGTGTGTGTGAGAGCGTGTGTGTGAGAGCATGTGTGTGTGAGCGTGTGTGTGAGCGCGTGTGTGAGAGCGTGTGTGAGAGCGCGTGTGTGAGAGCGCGTGTGAGAGACGGTGTGTGTGAGAGCGTGTGAGAGCGCGTGTGAGAGCGTGTGTGTGAGAGTGTGTGAGAGCGTGTGTGAGAGCGTGTGTGTGTGAGCGTGTGTGTGAGCGTGTGTGTGAGCGTGTGTGAGAGCGTGTGTGAGCGTGTGTGTGAGCGCGTGTGTGTGAGAACGTGTGTGAGAGCGTGTGTGTGTGAGCGTGTGTGTGAGCGTGTGTGTGAGAGTGTGTGAGAGCGTGTGTGTGAGCGTGTGTGTGAGCGTGTGTGAGAGCGTGTGTGAGCGTGTGTGTGAGCGCGTGTGTGTGAGCGCGTGTGTGTGAGCGTGTGTGTGAGAGTGTGTGAGAGCGTGTGTGTGAGAGCGCGTGTGTGAGCGTGTGTGTGTGAGCGTGTGTGTGAGAGTGTGTGAGAGCGTGTGTGTGAGAGCGTGAGTGTGAGAGTGTGTGAGCGTGTGTGTGTGAGCGTGTGTGTGAGCGCGTGTGTGTGTGAGCGTGTGTGTGTGAGCGTGTGTGTGAGAGCGTGTGTGAGAGACGGTGTGTGTGAGAGCGTGTGAGAGCGTGTGTGTGAGAGCGTGTGTGTGAGAGCGCGTGTGTGTGAGCGTGTGTGAGCGTGTGTGTGAGAGTGTGTGAGAGCGTGTGTGTGAGCGTGTGTGTGAGAGCGTGTGTGAGAGCGTGTGTGTGTGAGCGCGTGTGTGTGAGCGCGTGTGTGTGAGCGTGTGTGAGAGCGTGTGTGTGAGAGTGTGTGAGAGCGTGTGTGTGAGAGCGTGTGTGTGAGCGTGTGTGTGAGAGCGTGTGTGTGAGAGCGTGTGTGTGAGAGCGTGTGTGAGAGCGTGTGTGTGAGAGTGTGTGAGAGCGTGTGTGTGAGAGCGTGTGTGTGAGCGTGTGTGTGAGAGCGTGTGTGTGAGAGCGTGTGTGTGAGAGTGTGTGAGAGCGTGTGTGTGAGAGCGTGTGTGTGAGCGTGTGTGTGAGCGCGTGTGTGAGAGCGTGTGTGAGAGCGCGTGTGTGAGAGCGCGTGTGTGAGTGTGTGTGTGAGAGCGTGTGTGTGTGAGCGTGTGTGTGAGCGTGTGTGTGAGAGTGTGTGAGAGCGCGTGTGTGAGAGCGTGTGTGAGAGCGCGTGTGTGTGAGCGCGTGTGAGAGCGTGTGTGAGAGCGTGTGTGTGTGAGCGTGTGTGTGAGCGTGTGTGTGAGAGTGTGTGAGAGCGTGTGTGAGCGCGTGTGTGTGAGCGCGTGTGTGTGAGCGCGTGTGTGTGAGCGTGTGTGTGAGTGTGTGAGAGCGTGTGTGTGAGAGCGTGAGTGTGAGAGCGTGAGTGTGAGAGTGTGTGTGAGCGTGTGTGTGAGAGCGTGAGTGTGAGAGCGCGTGTGTGAGAGCGTGTGTGAGAGACGGTGTGTGTGAGAGCGTGTGAGAGCGTGTGTGTGAGAGCGTGTGTGTGAGAGCGCGTGTGTGTGAGCGTGTGTGAGAGCGTGTGTGTGAGCGTGTGTGAGAGCGTGTGTGTGAGCGTGTGTGAGAGCGCGTGTGTGTGAGCGCGTGTGTGAGAGCGCGTGTGTGAGAGCGTGAGTGAGTGTGAGAGCGTGTGTGTGTGAGAGCGTGTGTGTGTGAGAGCGTGTGTGTGAGAGCGTGTGTGTGAGCGTGTGTGAGAGCGTGTGTGAGAGCGTGTGTGTGAGAGCGCGTGTGTGAGAGCGCGTGTGTGTGAGCGTGTGTGTGAGAGCGTGTGTGTGAGAGCGTGTGTGTGAGCGTGTGTGTGTGAGCGTGTGTGTGAGAGCGTGTGTGTGAGAGCGTGTGTGAGAGCGTGTGTGTGAGCGTGTGTGTGAGCGTGTGTGTGAGAGCGTGTGTGTGAGAGCGTGTGTGTGAGAGTGTGTGAGAGCGGGTGTGTGAGAGCGTGTGTGTGTGAGCGTGTGTGTGAGCGCGTGTGTGTGAGCGTGTGTGTGAGAGTGTGTGAGAGCGTGTGTGTGTGTGAGCGTGTGTGTGAGCGTGTGTGTGAGAGTGTGTGTGAGCGCGTGTGTGAGCGCGCGTGTGTGAGAGCGTGTGTGTGAGCGTGTGTGAGAGCGTGTGTGTGTGAGCGTGTGTGTGAGAGCGTGTGTGTGTGAGCGTGTGTGAGAACGTGTGTGTGAGAGCGTGTGTGTGAGAGCGTGTGTGTGAGAGCGTGTGTGTGTGAGAGCGTGTGTGTGTGAGCGTGTGTGAGAGAGCGTGTGAGAGCGTGTGTGAGAGCGTGTGTGAGAGAGCGTGTGTGTGTGAGCGTGTGCGTGAGCGCGTGTGAGAGCGTGTGAGCGTGTGTGTGAGAGCGTGTGTGTGAGAGCGTGTGTGAGAGACCGTGTGTGAGAGACCGTGTGTGAGAGCGTGTGTGTGAGAGCGTGTGAGAGCATGCGTGTGTGAGAGCGTGTGAGAGCGTGCGTGTGTGAGAGCGTGTGTGTGAGCGTGTGTGTGTGAGCGTGTGTGTGAGCGCGTGTGTGAGCGCGTGTGTGCGTGTGTGAGAGCGTGTGTGTGAGCGTGTGTGTGTGAGCGTGTGTGTGTGAGCGTGTGTGAGAGAGCGTGTGTGAGAGAGCGTGTGTGAGAGAGCGTGTGTGAGAGAGCGTGTGTGTGAGCGTGTGTGTGAGAGCGTGTGTGTGAGCGTGTGTGTGTGAGAGCGTGTGTGTGAGAGTGTGAGCGTGTGTGTGAGCGTGTGTGAGAGAGCGTGTGTGAGAGCGTGTGTGTGAGAGTGTGAGCGTGTGTGTGAGCGTGTGTGAGCGTGTGTGAGAGAGCGTGTGTGAGAGAGCGTGTGTGAGAGCGTGTGTGTGAGCGTGTGTGAGCGTGTGTGAGCGTGTGTGAGAGAGCGTGTGTGAGAGCGTGTGTGTGAGCGTGTGTGTGAGCGCGTGTGTGTGAGCGCGTGTGTGAGAGCGTGTGTGTGAGAGCGTGTGTGTGTGAGCGTGTGTGTGTGAGCGCGTGTGTGTGTGAGCGTGTGTGAGAGCGTGTGTGTGAGAGCGTGAGTGTGAGAGCGTGTGTGAGAGAGCGTGTGTGAGAGACGGTGTGTGTGAGAGCGTGTGAGAGCGTGTGTGTGAGAGCGTGTGTGTGAGAGCGTGTGTGAGAGCGTGTGTGAGAGCGTGTGTGTGAGAGTGTGTGAGAGCGTGAGTGTGAGAGCGTGTGTGTGAGCGTGTGTGTGTGAGCGCGTGTGTGTGAGCGTGTGTGAGAGCGTGTGTGTGAGAGTGTGTGAGAGCGTGTGTGTGAGCGTGTGTGTGTGAGCGTGTGTGTGAGCGCGTGTGTGTGAGAGCGTGTGTGTGAGAGCGTGTGTGTGAGAGCATGTGTGTGTGAGCGTGTGTGTGAGAGCATGTGTGTGTGAGCGTGTGTGTGAGAGCATGTGTGTGTGAGCGCGTGTGAGAGAGCGTGTGTGAGAGCGTGTGTGAGAGCGCGTGTGTGAGAGCGCGTGTGAGAGACGGTGTGTGTGAGAGCGTGTGAGAGCGTGTGTGTGAGAGCGTGTGTGTGAGAGTGTGTGAGAGCGTGTGTGAGAGCGTGTGTGTGTGAGCGTGTGTGTGAGCGTGTGTGTGAGCGTGTGTGAGCGTGTGTGTGAGCGCGTGTGTGTGAGAGCGTGTGTGAGAGCGTGTGTGTGTGAGCGTGTGTGTGAGCGTGTGTGTGAGAGTGTGTGAGAGCGTGTGTGAGAGCGCGTGTGTGTGAGCGTGTGTGAGAGCGTGTGTGTGTGAGCGTGTGTGTGAGCGTGTGTGTGAGAGTGTGTGAGAGCGTGTGTGTGAACGTGTGTGTGAGCGTGTGTGTGAGCGTGTGTGAGAGCGTGTGTGAGCGTGTGTGTGAGCGCGTGTGTGTGAGCGCGTGTGTGTGAGCGTGTGTGTGAGAGTGTGTGAGAGCGTGTGTGTGAGAGCGCGTGTGTGTGAGCGTGTGTGTGTGAGCGTGTGTGTGAGAGTGTGTGAGAGCGTGTGTGTGAGAGCGTGAGTGTGAGAGTGTGTGAGCGTGTGTGTGTGAGCGTGTGTGTGAGAGCGTGTGTGTGAGAGCGTGTGTGTGTGAGCGTGTGTGTGAGAGCGTGAGTGTGAGAGCGCGTGTGTGAGAGCGTGTGTGAGAGACGGTGTGTGTGAGAGCGTGTGTGTGAGAGCGCGTGTGTGTGAGCGTGTGTGTGAGAGCGTGCGTGTGAGAGCGTGTGTGTGAGAGTGTGTGAGAGCGTGTGTGTGAGAGCGTGTGTGAGAGCGTGTGTGTGTGAGCGTGTGTGTGTGAGCGCGTGTGTGTGAGCGTGTGTGTGAGAGTGTGTGTGTGTGAGCGTGTGTGTGAGAGTGTGTGTGTGAGAGTGTGTGTGTGAGCGTGTGTGAGAGCGTGTGTGTGAGTGTGTGTGTGAGAGTGTGTGTGTGAGCGTGTGTGAGAGCGTGTGTGTGAGTGTGTGAGAGCGTGTGTGTGAGAGTGTGTGAGAGCGTGTGTGTGAGCGTGTGTGTGAGAGTGTGTGTGTGAGAGCGCGTGTGTGTGAGCGTGTGTGTGAGAGTGTGTGTGTGAGAGTGTGTGTGTGAGCGTGTGTGTGAGAGCGTGTGTGTGAGAGCGTGTGTGTGAGAGTGTGTGAGAGCGTGTGTGTGAGAGCGTGTGTGTGTGAGCGTGTGTGTGAGAGCGTGTGTGTGAGCGCGTGTGTGAGAGCGTGTGTGTGAGCGTGTGTGTGAGAGCGTGTGTGTGAGAGCGTGTGTGTGAGAGCGTGTGAGAGCGTGTGTGTGAGCGTGTGTGTGAGAGCGTGTGTGTGAGAGCGCGTGTGTGAGAGCGCGTGTGCGAGTGTGTGTGTGAGAGCGTGTGTGTGAGAGCGTGTGTGTGTGAGCGTGTGTGTGAGCGTGTGTGTGAGAGTGTGAGAGCGCGTGTGTGAGAGCGTGTGTGAGAGCGCGTGTGTGTGAGCGCGTGTGTGAGAGCGTGTGTGTGTGAGCGTGTGTGTGAGCGTGTGTGTGAGCGTGTGTGAGAGTGTGTGAGAGCGTGTGTGAGCGCGTGTGTGTGAGCGCGTGTGTGTGAGCGTGTGTGTGAGTGTGTGAGAGCGTGTGTGTGAGAGCGTGAGTGTGAGAGCGTGAGTGTGAGAGTGTGTGTGTGTGTGTGTGTGTGAGAGCGTGTGTGTGAGAGCGCGTGTGTGTGAGCGTGTGTGAGAGCGTGTGTGTGAGCGTGTGTGAGAGCGTGTGTGTGAGCGTGTGTGAGAGCGCGTGTGTGTGAGCGCGTGTGTGAGAGCGCGTGTGTGAGCGTGAGTGTGAGTGTGAGAGCGTGTGTGTGTGAGAGCGTGTGTGTGTGAGAGCGTGTGTGTGAGAGCGTGTGTGTGAGAGTGTGTGTGAGAGCGTGAGTGTGAGCGTGTGTGTGAGAGCGTGTGTGTGTGAGCGTGTGTGAGAGCGTGTGTGTGAGAGCGTGTGTGAGAGAGCGTGTGTGAGAGAGCGTGTGTGTGAGAGCGTGTGTGTGAGAGTGTGTGAGAGTGTGTGTGAGAGCGTGAGTGTGAGCGTGTGTGTGAGCGTGTGTGTGAGCGTGTGTGTGAGAGCGTGTGAGAGCGTGTGTGAGAGCGTGAGTGTGAGCGTGTGTGTGAGAGTGTGTGTGAGAGCGTGTGTGTGAGCGTGTGTGAGAGCGTGTGTGAGAGCGTGTGTGTGAGAGTGTGTGAGAGCGTGTGTGTGAGCGTGTGTGTGAGCGTGTGTGTGAGAGAGTGTGTGTGTGAGCGTGTGTGTGAGCGTGTGTGTGAGCGTGTGTGTGAGAGCGTGTGTGTGAGAGCGTGTGTGTGAGAGCGTGTGTGAGAGCGTGCGTGTGTGAGCGTGTGTGAGCGTGTGTGAGAGCGTGTGTGAGAGTGTGTGAGAGCGTGTGTGTGAGAGCGTGTGTGTGAGTGTATGAGCGTGTGTGTGAGAGCGTGTGTGTGAGAGCGTGTGTGTGAGAGCGTGTGTGTGAGAGTGAGTGTGAGCGTGTGTGTGTGAGCATGTGTGTGAGAGCGTGTGTGTGAGAGCGTGTGTGAGAGCGTGTGTGAGAGCGTGTGTGTGTGAGCGTGTGTGAGAGAGCGCGTGTGTGAGTGTGTAGAGGGGATAGTGTTAGCGTGCGGGGATCGCTGGTCGGCGCGGACCTGGTGGGCCGAAGGGCCTGTTTCCGCGCTGTATCTCTGAACTGAACCAAGCAGAGTGCAATTCGTTTAGCATTTCTTTGACAAATACATGAATAAGTAAGTACCTGAAGTTGGGGGCAGAGGCCCACTCCAGAGATAAGCAAGCGAGGTCCACAGCAGCGTAGGCCATGAGGAAGAAGATCGTGACGATCCCAGCGATGGTGTTCAGCTTCCCTGCAAACAGCACGAACTGGAAGAGAAAAAAAAAAGCCAAGGATTTGCGGAGGTGGGAATCCCAGTTCAGTTTGTTGTCACGCGTGGAAGGACATTATTGTGTACAGTTTTGGTCTCCTAATCTGAGGAAAGACATTCTCGCCACAGAGGGAGCACAGAGAAGGTTCACCAGACTGATTCCTGGGATGGCAGGACTTTCATATGAAGAAAGGCTGGATAGACTCGGCTTGTACACGCTAGAATTTAGAAGATTGAGGGGGGATCTTATAGAAACGTACAAAATTCTTAAGGGGTTGGACAGGCTAGATGCAGGAAGATTGTTCCCGATGTTGGGGAAGTCCAGAACAAGGGGTTCACAGTTTAAGGATAAGGGGGAAGTCTTTTAGGACCGAGATGAGAAAATCATTTTTTACACAGAGAGTGGTGAATCTGTGGAATTCTCTGCCACAGAAGGTAGTTGAGGCCACACAGTTCATTGGCTATATTTAAGAGGGAGTTAGATGTGGCCCTTGTGGCTAAAGGGATCAGGGGGTATGGAGAGAAGGCAGGTACAGGATACTGAGTTGGATGAGCAGCCATGATCATATTGAATGGCGGTGCGGACTCGAAGGGCCGAATGGCCTCTACTCCTGCACCTATTTTCTATGTTTCTGTGACATCCTTGTGATTGAGGCAGTGCAGTGTAGGCTCACCAGATTGATCCCTGGGATGGCGGGACTGTCATATGAGGAAAGATTGAAAAGACTAGGCTTGTATTCACTGGAGTTTAGAAGGATGAGGGTGGGGGGATCTTATAGAAACATATAGAATTATAAAAGGACTGGACAAGCTAGATGCAGGGAAAAATGTTCCCAATATTGGGCGAGTCTAGAACCAGGGGCCACACACACCCTTTCGAAAGGAGACGAGGAAACACTTTTTCACACAGAGAGTTGCGAGTCTGTGGAATTCTCTGCCTCAGAGGGCGGTGGAGGCCGGTTCTCTGGATGCTTTCAAGAGAGAGCTAGATAGGGCTCTTAAAGATAGTGGAGTCAGGGGATATGGGGAGAAGGCAGGAACGGGGTACTGATTGGGGATGATCAGCCATGATCACATTGAATGGCGGTGCTGGCTCGAAGGGCCGAAGAGGCCTACTCCTGCACCTATTGTCTATGTTTCTGTGTTTAAGAAAGAACTGCAGATGCTGGAAAAAAAATCGAAGGTAGACAAAAATTCTGGAAAAACTCAGCGGGTGCAGCAGCATCTATGGAGCGAAGGAAATAGGTGACGTTTCGGGCCGAAACCCTTCTTCACGCTGATCGTTTCGGCCTGAAACGTTGCCTATTTCCTTCGCTCCATAGATGCTGCTTCACCCGCTGAGTTTCTCCAGCATTTTTGTCTAACTTCTATGTTTCTATGATATTTTTAAGGCAGAGATAGATAGATTCCCGATTAGTGCGGGTGTCTGAGGTGATGGGGAGAAGGCAGGAGAATGGGGTTGGAAGGGAGAGATAGATCAGCCTTGATTGAATGGCAGAGTGGACTCGATGGGCCGAATGGCCTAATTCTGCTCCTATTACGGAAAAAAAAAAAAAAAAAAAAGAGTCTTACACTCCAGACTCACCTGAACCAAGAGCCAGGTGTAGAGGACTGCCACCCAGGGGTTACCTGTCTTGGACGTTCTCTTGGCTGGGGACAGCAATACACCTACGTGGAAAGCAGGGAAGTTATTCAGCTTATCCCAACTTTCTTGGCGTCTCACACTCATAAGGTTATAACCGAGATAAGAGTAAAATTAAGCCATTCGGCCCAGAGGAGATTTACTAGAATGTTGCCTGGGTCTCAGCACCTAAGTTACAGAGAAAGGTTGAACAAGTTAGGTCTTTATTCTTTGGAGCGCAGAAGGTTCAGGGGGGACTTGATAGAGGTCTTTAAAATGATGAGTGGGATTGACGTGGATAAGCTTTTTCCATTGAGAGTAGGGAAGATTCAAACAAGAGGACATGATTTGTGAATTAAGGGACAAAGGTTTAGGGGTAACATGAGGGGGAACGTCTTTACTCAGAGAGTGGTAGCTGTGTGGAATGGGCTTCCAGTGGAAGTGGTGGAGGCAGGTTCGATTTTATCATTAAAAAATAAATTGGATAGGTATATGGACGGGAAAGGAATGGAGGGTTATGGTCTGAGTGCAGGTAGATGGGACTAGGGGAGAATAAGTGTTCGGCACGGACTTGAAGGGTCGAGATGGCCTGTTTCCGTGCTGTAGTTGTTATATGGTTATATGGTTTAGACTACTCTGCCATTCAATCATGGCTGATCTATCTCTCCCTCCTAACCCCATTCTCCTGCCTTCTCCCCATAACCCCTGACACCCGCACTAATCAACAATCTATCTATCTCTGCCTTGGTGGGTCACGGTGGCGCAGCGGTAGATTTGATGCCTGACAGCGAATGCAGCGCCGGAGACCCGGGTTCGATCCCGACTGCGGGCGCTGTCTGTACGGAGTTTGCACGTTCTCCCCGTGGGTTTTCTCCGGGATCTTCGGTTTCCTCCCACACTCCAAAGACGTGTGGGGTTTGTAGATTAATTGGCTTGGTGTAAATGTAAAAATTGTCCCTAGTGGGTGTAGGATAGTGTTAGTGTGCGGGGATCGCTGGTCGGCGCGGACCCGGTGGGCCGAAGGGCCTGTTTCCGCGCTGTACCTCTAAACTAAATATCTACCGACAGCCTCCACAGCCTTCTGCGGCAATGAATTCCAGATTCACTGCCCTCTGACCAAAGTTAGTTTTGAAAAAATGTATTATTGTAAATAATTTAATACATTTCTTTTTGTAAAGAAAAAAAAAATTCTTAAAGGATTTGGGAAAGGAAGTGAATGAAATTGCTGAGCAAATCCAAGGCAGCTACAGTTTAGTATAGAGTTGAAATATACTATTCACAAAAGGTCACGAACGATGGTAACATTTCTGCAGGTCACCCCAATGAAGTGCAAACACGTTCGGTCAATCCCTTTAAATCTTCTTCGTAAATAGCAGTATAATGTGGATAAGTGTGAGGTTATCCACTTTGGTGTCAAAAACAGGAAAGCAGACTATTATCTGAATGGTGACCGATTAGGAAAAGGGGAGATGCAACGAGACCTGGGTGTCATGGTACACCAGTCATTGAAAGTAGGAATGCAGGTGCAGCAGGCAGTGAAGAAAGCCAATGGTATGTTAGCATTCATAGCAAAAGGATTTGAGTATAGGAGCAGGGAGGTTCTACTGCAGTTGTACAGGGTCTTGGTGAGACCACACCTGGAGTATTGCGTACAGTTTTGGTCTCCTAATCTGAGGAAAGACATTCTTGCCATAGAGGGACCGCAGAGAAGGTTCACCAGACTGATTCCTGGGATGTCAGGACTTTCATATGAAGAAAGACTGGATAGACTCGGCTTGTACTCGCTAGAATTTAGAAGATTGAGGGGGGATCTTATAGAAACTTACAAAATCCTTAAGGGGTTGGACAGGCTAGATGCAGGAAGATTGTTCCCGATGTTGGGGAAGTCCAGAACAAGGGGCCACACAGTTTAAGGATAAGATGGAAGTCTTTTAGGACGGAAATGAGAAAAACATTTTTTTTCACACACAGAGAGTGGTGAATCTGTGAAATTCTCTGCCACAGAAGGTAGTTGAGGCCACAGTTCATTGGCTATATTTAAGAGGGAGTTAGATGTGGCCCTTGTGGCTAAAGGGATCAGGGGGTATGGAGAGAAGGCAGGTACAGGATACCGAGTTGGATGATCAGCCATGATCATATTGAATGGCGGTGCAGGCTCGAAGGACCGAATGGCCTACTCCTGCACCTATTTTCTATGTTTCTATGATATTTTTAAGGCAGAGATAGATAGATTCTTGATTAGTGCGGGTGTTGGGGGTTCTGGGGAGAAGGCAGGAGAATGGGGTTAGGAGGGAGAGATAGATCAGCCATGATTGAATGGCGGAGTAGACTTGATGGGCTGACTGGCCTAAAGGGCCTGTCGCACTTGCCGATTTTTTTCGGCGACTGCCGGCATCATATCAATGTCGCCAAAAGATTTTGAACGTTTCAAATTCCATCGGCGGCAAAAATAATGTCAATATGTCATCGCGCCACGTATTTTTTCGGTGACCTGATACGTCAACGATGTCGGCAGTCGCTGAAAAAAAATCGCCAAGTACGACAGGCCCTTAATTCTGCTCCCGACACTTGATATGATGCCGGCAGGAGAGAGGAACCTGCTCCTTTATACATCAAAGGAGACATGGTGGAGAGAGTCACTGGCTTTAAGTTCCTGGGAATAAACATCTCCCAGGACCTTAAATGGCAAATGAACACCGTCACTCTCGTGAAGAAGTCACATCAGCGGCTGTATTTCCTGAGGTCTCTGCGGAGAGCAAACGTCTCACAGCCGCTGCTGTTGTCCTTCTACCGATGCGCCGTGGAGAGTATCCTCTCCTATGGAATCCTGGTGTGGTTTGCTAGCTGTACTGTGGCTGAGAGGAGGGCGCTGCAGGGAATTATAAAAACTGCGCAGAACATTACAAACGCCCAACTGCCCTCCTTGGATGACATATATAGGGCCCGATGCTTGCGCCGGGCCACAAATATCAAGCAGGACACATCCCACCCTGCCAACCACCTTTTCACTCTGCTACCCTCTGGGAGGCGATTCAGGACTCTGAAGGCTCGCACCGGTAGACTAAAGAATAGTTTCTACCCATGTGCGATAAAAGAGCTAAATTCCAACAGAGAATGCTGGGGGAGGAAAATGTAATTCTAAGAAATGCCGCCAAATTCTTTTAAATTCTTTTAAATTCTTTTAAAATACCTATTTATTTTTACTAATAAGTGTACATATGTGTCAATGGTTGTCGTGTTTGTATTTTTTTTTTAACCGGAGGAGATGTAATGGAATTTCGTTGCACAGTATTGTGCAATGACAATAAACGTATTCATTCATTCATTCATTCATTCATTCGAACACGTCTCGAGACTCGATGGACAGGGAGTTGGCTCACCAAACAGGTCGTCCCAAGCCAGGGCGTGTAGGATCCGCGACGCTCCGATCAGAGTGCTCATGGAGGCGGAGAGCGAAGCCCCGTACACCCCGATGACCACGAACGGCGGCCAGATATTGATCTGCCGGAAGAAGCCGTAATCTTCTTGGAGAAGGACCCTGGACAGAGACGGACTTTTCTCAAACACGTTTCAGAATGCGCTGGTGAAAAGTCACAGAGAGCGCAGAGCGTGCAAACGGGCGGCATTAGCAGGGAAACATAGAACACAGGAACACAGACGCAGGAGTAGGCCATTCGGCCCTTCGAGCCAGCACCGCCATTCAAGACGATCATGGCTGATCATCCAAAATCAGTTCCCCGTTCCTGCTTTTCCCCCTCAAATTGCTTTAGCCCGAAGAGCTAAATCTAAAGGGCCTGTCCCACTTGCCGATTTTTTCGGAGACTGCCGACGTCATATAGTTGTTGCCAAAAGATTTAAAACATTTCAAAATCCAGCGGCAAAAAATACCGCAAATTTTTCGGTGACCCGATACATCAGTTAATGATGCCGGCAGTCGCTGAAAAAAATCGCCACCTGCGACAGGCCCTTGACCGTTGCAGTGAATTGGCCTCCACTGCCTTTTGTGGCAGAGAATTCCACACATTTCGAACTCTCTGGGAGAAAAGGATTTAAACCCTTTATCTGTACACTAGTAATCATGTGTAGCCTTCTCGCTGACTGGATAGACAATAGACGCAGGAGTAGAGGCCATTCAGCCCTTCGAGCCAGCACCGCCATTCAATGTGATCACGGCTGATCATCCCCAATCAGTACCCCGTTCCTGCCTTCTCCCCATATCCCCCGACTCTGCTATCTTTCAGAGCCCTATCTAGCTCTCTTTTGAAAGTATCCAGAGAACCGGCCTCTGAGGCAGAGAATTCCACAGACTCACAACTCTCTGTGAGAAAAAGGGTTTCCTCGTCTCCGTTCCAAATGGCTTACCCCTTGTTCTTAAACTGTGTGTGGCCCCCGATTCTGGACTCCCCCAACATCAGGAACATGTTTCCTGCCTCTAGCGTGTCCAAACCCTTAATAATCTTATATGTTTCAATAAGATACCCTCTCATCCTTCTAAACTCCAGAGTGTACAAGCCCAGTCCAGCATTTTGTGTCTATCTATGTAGCAAACTAAACAGGTCGATAAACCTAGGATGGACAGCAAATACTGGCCCTGCCATTAAGTTCACATCCTGTGACCTAATACTACAAATTCTTTCCAATTATTCCACTGTTAAGGCCACAGTTAAGGCAATAATTTTACTAGAAACATAGACAATAGGTGCAGGAGGAGGCCATTCGGCCCTTCGAGCCAGCACCGCCATTTATTGTGATCATGGCTGATCGTCCCCTATCAATAACCCGTGCCTGCTTCTCCCCGTATCCCTTGACTCCACTAGCCCCTAGAGCTCTATCCAACATATGGGTACTGCTACATTCAAGCCACGAGGGTCTGTCCCACTTGGCAATTTTTCCGCAACAAAAAGCTTTTTCACTGCACCTCGGTACATGCAACAATAATCTGGATGCACGGGTTTTCAAACTTCCAAAGCTCTTGCCCGGAGGGAGAGGGGAGGAGAGAGAGTGCTTGGGTTTCCCCTCTTCTCATTCCTGGGCACCTCCCCCACCCCCACCTCGCACGCCCAAAAACCGCTCCTCAAAATGGCGGCGCATCTTACCTGTCGCAGGTGAAGCTGACCATGAGGAAGAGGAGCAGGTACACCAGCAAGGTGTATATCACCGCAATGATGGTCCCTTTAGGAATGGCATAGCTGGGATTCTTCAGATCGCCTGCGAAACAGAACAGCAAGAGGTCGCCCAAAGGCCAGAGACACAGTGACTCAATAGACAATGGACAATAGGTACAGGAGTAGGCCATTCGGCCCTTCGAGCCAGCACCGCCATTCAATATGATAGACAATAGACAATAGGTGCAGGAGTGGGCCATTCGGCCCTTCGAGCCAGCACCGCCATGCACTGCGATCATGGCTGATCATCCACAATCAGTACCCCGTTCCTGCCTTCTCCCCATATCCCCTGACTCCGCTATCTTTAAGAGCTCCGTCTAACTCTCTCTTGAAAGAAGCATCCAGAGAACCGGCCTCCACCGCCCTCCGAGGCAGAGAATTCCACAGATTCACAACTCTCAGGGTGAAAAAAGTGTTTCCTCGTCTCCGTTCTTAAATGACTGACCCATTACTCCCAATCCCAATCCGACCTTTCTGTCCTGGGCCTCCTCCATGGCCAGAGTGAGTCCCACCGCAAATTGGAGGAGCAGCACCTCATATTCCGCTTGGCTAGTTTACACCCCAGCGGTATAATAATAATAATAATAATAATGGATGGGATTTATATAGCGCCTTTCTAATACTCAAGGCGCTTTACATTGCATTATTCATTCACTCCTCAGTCACACTCGGTGGTGGTAAGCTACTTCTGTAGCCACAGCTGCCCTGGGGCAGACTGACGGAAGCGTGGCTGCCAATCTGCGCCTACGGCCCCTCCGACCACCACCAATCACTCACACACATTCACACACACTTCTCCAATTTCAGGTAGTCCCTGCTTTCTCCTCCCCTTCCCAGCTCTCCCACAGCCCACTGGCTCCACCTCTTCCTTTCTTCTTTCCCCCCCACCCCCACATTAGTCTCAAGAAGGGTCTCGACCCGAAACGTCGCCTATTTCCTTCGCTCCTCACCCGCTGAGTTTCTCCAGCATTTTTGTCTACCTTCGAACTATAGGCAGGTGGTTGTTTACCTGACATGTTGGATCCGGCCATGATGCCGGTACAGCCGTTAAACATCACCGCAAACACCGTGGCAAACGTCATGACGGAGCCAGTGGTGTAATCCACGGAGTAATCGTCTGCAAGGCAAAACAAACGTTAGTCGAAAGGGCCTTCATTTACTCGTTTATGCCTAATTCGAGGAAGGACATTCTTGCTATTGAGGGAACCCAGCGTAGGTTCACCAGGCTAATTCCCGGGATGGCGGGACTGTCATATGCTGAGAGAATTCAGCGGCTGGGCTTGTACACTCTGGAGTTTAGAAGGATGAGAGGGTATCGCATTGAAACATATAAGATTGTTAAGGGTTTGGACACGCTAGAGGCAGGAAACATGTTCCCGATGTTGGGGGAGTCCAGAACCAGGGGCCTCATTGAAACATATAAGATTGTTAAGGGCTTGGACACGCTAGAGGCAGGAAACAAACATGTTCCCGATGTTGGGGGAGTCCAGAACCAGGGGCCACACACACAGTTTAAGAATAAGGGGTTTAAGCCATTTAGAACGGAGACGAGGAAACACTTTTTCTCACAGAGAGTGGTGAGTCTGTGGAATTCTCTGCCTCAGAGGGCGGTGGAGGCAGGTTCTCTGGATACTTTCAAGAGAGAGCTGGATAGGGCAGAGTCCGGAACCAGGGGGCCACACACACAGACTTAGAATAAAGGGGAGGCCATTTAAGACTGAGGTGAGAAAAAACTTTTTCACCCAGAGAGTTGTGAATTTGTGGAATTCCCTACCACGGAGGCCAAATCACTGGATGGATTTAAGAGAGAGTTAGATAGAGTTCTAGGGGGTAGTGGAATCAAGGGATATGGGGAGAAGGCAGGAACGGGTTATTGATTGGGGACGATCTGCCATGATCAGAGTGAATGGCGGTGCTGGCTCGAAGGGCCGAATGGTCTCCTCCTGCACCTATTTTCTGTTTCTATGACTGGCTGTAGTGCCCAGGTCAGCTCGCGAATCCCAGGACTGGATATCGCGCCCAGTTCACGAACATATAACCATATACTCAGCCATGATCATATCGAATGGCGGTGCAGGCTCGCAGGGCCGAATGGCCTACTCCTGCACCTATTTTCTATGTTTCTATAACAATTTCAGCACGGAAACAGGCCATCTCGGCCCTTCTAGACCGTGTCGAACCCTGACTCTCACCTAGTCCCATCTACCTGCACTCAGACCATAACCCTCCATTCCTTTCCCGTCCATATACCTATCCAATTTATTTTTAAATGATAAAATCGAACCTGCCTCCACCACTTCCACTGGAAGCTCATTCCACACAGCTACCACTCTCTGAGTAAAGAAGTTACCCCTAAACTTCTGACCCTTAATTCCCAAATCATGTCCTCTTGTTTGAATCTTCCCTACTCTCAATGGGAAAAGCTTATCCACGTCAATCCCTCTCATCATTTTAAAGACCTTGATCAAGTCCCCCCTTAACCTTCTGCGCTCCAAAGAATAAAGACCTAACTTGTTCAACCTTTCGCTGTAACTTAATAATAATAATAATGGATGGGATTTATATAGCGCCTTTCTAATACTCAAGGCGCTTTACATCGCATTATTCATTCACTCCTCAGTCACACTCGGTGGTGGTAAGCTACTTCTGTAGCCACAGCTGCCCTGGGGCAGACTGACGGAAGCGTGGCTGCCAATCTGCGCCTACGGCCCCTCCGACCACCACCAATCACTCACACACATAGTTGCTGAAACCCAGGCAATATTCTAGAACGAACACGACCAACATTACCGCTGGAGTTTACGGGCCGCGGATCTGGAGAAGGTTGTACACTCACCCATGAAGTTGCGTTTCAGCGTGGCCAGGTTGAATCCTGTGTAGTTGGTGAGGATGGTATGGCTGGTGTTACCCGACTGCTTGACGATCCAGATGGTCTTGGGGGCGACGGCGAAGAAGCTGACGAAGATGGTGATGAGGACCACGTGGACCATCAGGAAGATGAGGAAGCTGGTCTTGGCGTAGATCTGAGCTCCGACCAGGCAAACCAGCAGGCAGAGCAGCAGGATGGCAGATGCGTACAGGACATCGTACAAGTAGCTCTGCGGGAGAACGTGGACGCCTCTGTGCCCCGGTTCTGCTGCGAGAGGTAATAGTATAACAGGGGGAAAGCAGAGAGAACAACTCATCCTAATCTGAGGAAAGACATTCTTGCCATAGAGCGAGTACAGAGAAGGTTCACCAGACTGATTCCTGGGATGGCAGGACTTTCATATGAAGAAAGACTGGATAGACTCGGCTTGTACTCGCTGGAATTTAGAAGATTGAGGGGGGATTGAGGGCCGACAGATGGCACAATGGGCTAAGTGTTCGGCTGGCAACCGGAAGGTAGCCGGTTCGAATCCCGCTTGGAGTGCATACTGTCGTTGTGTCCTTGGGCAAGACACTTCACCCACCTTTGCCTGTGTGTGAATGTGTGAATGTGTGTGAATGTGTGTGAGTGATTGGTGGTGGTCGGAGGGGCCGTAGGCGCAGATTGGCAGCCACGCTTCCGCCAGTCTGCCCCAGGGCAGCTGTGGCTACAGAAGTAGCTTACCACCACCGAGTGTGACTGAGGAGTGAATGAATAATGCGATGTAAAGCGCCTTGAGTATTAGAAAGGCGCTATATAAATCCCATCCATTATTATTATTATCTTATAGAAACTTACAAAATTCTTAAGGGGTTGGACAGGCTAGATGCAGGAAGATTGTTCCCGATGTTGGGGAAGTCCAGAACAAGGGGTCACACAGTTTAAGGATAAGAGGGAAATATTTTAGGACCGAGATGAGAAAAAAAAAATTCATACAGAGAGTGGTGAATCTGTGGAATTCTCTGCCACAGAAGGTAGTTGAGGCCACAGTTCATTGGCTATATTTAAGAGGGAGTTAGATGTGGCCCTTGTGGCTAAAGGGATCAGGGGGTATGGAGAGAAGGCAGGTACAGGATACTGAGTTGGATGATCAGCCATGATCATATTGAATGGCGGTGCAGGCGCGAAGGGCCGAATGGCCTCTACTCCTGCACCTATTTTCTATGTTTCTATTTGTAGGAGGAGGAAAGGGAAATAGACAAAGGAGTAGGCCATTCGGCCCTTCGAGCCAGCACCGCCATTCAATGTGATCATGGCTGATCATCCACAATCAGTACCCCGCTCCTGCCTTCTCCCCATATCCCCTGACTCCGCTATCTTTAAGAGCCCTATCTAGCTCTCTCTTGAAAGCATCCAGAGAACCGGCATCCACTGCCCTCTGCGGCAGAGAATTCCACAGACTCACAACTCTCTGTGAGAAAAAGTGTTTCCTCGTCTCCGTTCTAAATGGTTCGCCCCTTATTCTTAAACTGCGTGGCCCCTGGTATGGACAAGAGAGAGCTAGATAAGGCTCTTAAAGATAGCGGAGTCAGGGGATATGGGGAGAAGGCAGGAACGGGGTACTGATTAGGGATGATCAGCCATGATCATATTGAATGGCGGTGCTGGCTTGAAGGGCCGAATGGCCTCTACTCCTGCACCTATTGTCTATTGTCTACGTGGTCCTTTTTCCTCACGTTCAAACAGCGGGGAGACGCAAATCTTTCCACGCCACAGGAGCGGACTCACCTGCGTTTGGGAGCTCTCCGAACACATCCAGGACAGCTTCCACCAATCCCAGGATGTAAACGGCACAGGAGCAGACGTTGGCGAGGAAGAACATCAGCCCGATACTCCCGCCGAACTCTGGGCCTAACGTCCGGCTAATCATAACTGGGAAAGTCGAGCGTTAAGGAAAACAAGAGCGGAAACCGACCAACCAACGGCGCGGAGGGTAGACACAAAATGCTGGAGTAAAGGGCCAGTCCCACTTGGCGATTTTTTCGGCGATTTATCCGTGTCGCCAAAAGGTTTTGAACTTTTCAAAATCCAGTGGCGGCAAACAATATGTTGCGGTACTTGGAAAAACGGCGCGCACCAATACGTGATCGCGCTGCTTCACCGAGTCATAGGTCATCATACGCGTCAGCCATCACCACCGAGTCACACGTCGTCACGCCGCGTATTTTTCGGTGTCCCTGATACGCCAGTCAATCGGCAATAAAAAAAAAAGTTTTTAAAATAAAATAATTTTTTTTTTTTTTTTTTAAATCGTCAAATGGGACAGGCCCTTAACTCAGCGGGAACGCCAGTCGCACTTGCCCCGCAAGTTTGGCCCGCATCCCTCCAAACAGCTCTTACCAAAGATCCTATAGCGAGCAAGATAGACCACTCGACGAAAAAGACGTAGTACGGTCATGGGCAGATTCACGGGTAATTTTCGGCCCCATTTCCGTAACCGGCTTCCGTCTCCGCACCAAAGATCCCGTAGGGTACTAGCGCGGAGACGGAAGCCGGTTACGGAAACATCCTCGTAAAAATAAAAGTCCTTTGGGAAAAATCTTCTCATTTTCAGAATTTTAATTTATCAACACAAACTGTTCCCCCGCAACGTTGATTACACTGCGAGTCTGGTCGAGTCGGGTTACTAAAATGGATGAAAAAAAGGCCCACGTTCCGCTCCGTTGCGTACTACACGTCAGCCCATTGCATTTAGCAGGAGTGGTCTACTTGTTCGGCTATAGGATCTCTGGTTCTTGCCGACTTAACGAGAGATTGAGATGGTGAATGGGTGACAGAGTCGCCTCAAACCTCCGGAGCCTTAGCCCTAGAGCAGGGGTGGGGAACCTCTTCATTGTGGAAGGATGCTTTAACTTAGTTTGCTCTAATCTAATAAGGCCGCATCCAAGAAAATTCAATTAGATATAGGATTATTTTGTTGAATCTTTTTTTACTCTTTGGTATTTTAAATACATTTGTTTTAAGATTAAAATTAAAATAATAAAAGACAAACAAAAACATATTAATAAAAATAAAAGGATTTGTTCTACAAAATTTGGATCCATTCAAAAGGCCGCACTTTATGGCCTAGAAGGCCGCATGCAGCCTGTCCCACTTTCACGACCGAATTCTCGGCCTTTTTTTAAAAACTCGTGGACATTTTTCATCAGGCTAGAAAAAACGCCCCGGCCTACTTGATGCCACGAGTACCTACGACCAGCATCACGGCCTACCTACGACCTCGTGACGACCATACTGCGAGTATGAGTCAAGGGCAAACTCGGCAGAGGTCGTGAATTAGGTCGTGTAAGTGGGACAGGCCGTTTAAGGCCGCAGGTTCCCCTGGTCTAGATGGACAGGATAGGGTGCAGGAAGCAACTGGTTAGGTAAGGTCGGGGGGGGGTGGGGGGGTGGGGGGGGGTGGAGGGAGGGGGAGGGGGAAGGGGGGGGGGGGGGGGAGTTCATCCCAGCCACGGGTACCATGTAATCCCGTGCTACCAGCTCCATGGTCGGATAATCGGCGACTAAACCGTCTCCCCCACCTGGTTCACCAGGTGAGGAGGGGGCTGTGGACCCCCAGCAGGACCAAAAACAAGACCTGTCAAAGGGCGGATGAGCTCCTAGCGAGCCCACGGCCGTCCACACTCCAGGAGAAGTTGCGATCGCTGTCGGACACGGCATTGTAAGGAACGATGATAAAACATGAAATCTCCTCGCTTCTCAAACATGTTCCCGATGTTGGGGGAGTCCAGAACCAGGGGCCACACACACACACACAGTTTAAGAATAAGGGGTCGGCCATTTTGAACGGAGACGAGGAGACGTCTTTTCCCACACTTGGCAAAAGGATACAGTAGGCTCCGCCGCCCCTCACCGCCCCGTTGGTAGAGATGGCGCAGACCGATAACACGGTCAGACTGATGATGACGTAGGCGACCACCAGCATCAGCAGCGACTCCAGGAACCCTGCCTGGCCAATCACAAAACCTGCGGGGGGGGGGGAGAGGGGTGGATGTGGGGGGAGGAGAGGGGGGGGAAGAGAGAGAGATCCAAAAATTCTTGTAAGAGATTAATCTTATTCATTGCTATTTTCTCACACAGACAATGCTGCACATAAAGAAAGAATACAGCCATAACAGTAATAAATAAATTTAAACATAAAAACATCCCCCCACAATGGTTCCCATTATGAGGGAAGGCACGAAGTCCAGTCCCCATCCCATGTCCACCCATAGTCGGGCCTATTGAGGCCTCCGCAGTTGCCTTTACGGAGGCCCGATGTTCCAGGCCGTTCTCGCCGGGTGATGGTGCTCTGGCGTCGGGAGTATCCTCTCAGCGGCTTGGGACACCTGGAACGGCCGCTTCCCTTACCGGAGGCTGCGGCTTCCGAAGCCAACAAGGCCGCGCCGGTGGGGAATCGCCTCAGCGCAGAGGGAGAAGAGGAGGGAAGAGACAGTAACCCTAAGATTTTTGCCTCCACCACAGTGAGGAGGTGTTTGGAGGATACACTGTGGTGGATGTTAATTTGTGTTTATTGTTGTTTATTATTGTATGATTGTATGTATGACTGCAGGCAGGAAATTTCGTTCAGACCGTAAGGTCTGAATGACAATAAAGGTATTCAATTCAATTCAATTCAATTCTAACGCACGTCTGCTAGAGATATGGTCGTTCTAGCTTTCGTTTAAACTTCGCAAGAGCTTGCGAGATGGTGACGGAGTTGTGAAAGAAAAAGGCCGCCGTGCGAGGTCACACACGTGACCAGCCCCCCCCCCCTTGACCTCTGACCCTAAACAAACACGGTCAACATGACATATAAAACTAAAGGGGGCGCCGTCCTGTGCAGCTGTTAGTTTTTCACTCTTTTTTTTTTTAATTTGTAGTGAGTTTTAGTGTTTTGTTTTTGGAGGTCTAGTCTTCTTTATGTGGGGGGGGGGGGGGTGGAGGGGAGGAAGGGGGAAACTACTTTTCAGGGTCCCTACCTGGTCGGAGAGGCAGCTTTTCTCCGGGCTGCAATTTCGACCCGTCCTCGCGGCCTAGCAGCGGGCCTGGAGCGGCGTTTCCTGTCGCGGACCGCCCAGAACCTCGGCTTCGGCGGCGGCGCAGCGCTGGAGCGCTATCGCGGAGCGATGCCTTGCCCGGGTGGCCGCGCAAGAACTCCGGTGAGCTGGAGACCGCCGAGAAAAAACATCGCTGAGCTGTGGGTCTGTGGAGCGGCCAGCTGCGGGCGACGGCGCCGAACTTCACATCGGGAGCCTGGGATCTCTCGATGAGATCGCCAGTGGTGGAGCTCCAACCGGCGCGGCCTTGTTGGCTTCGGAAGCCGCGGCCTCCGGTAAGGGAAGCGGCCGTTCCAGGGTTCCCAAGCCGCTGAGAGGATACTCCCGACGCCGGAGAAGCATCACCCGGCGAGAACGGCCTGGAACATCGGGCCTCCGTAAAGGCAACTGTGGAGGCCTCAATAGGCCCGACTATGGGTGGACATGGGATGGGGACTGGACTTGGTGCCTTCCCTCATAATGGGAACCATTGTGGGGGGATGTTTTTATGTTTAACTTTCTTTATTACTGTTACGTCTGTTTTCTTTCTTTATGTACTGCATTGGCAAGAAGCATTTCACTACACCTAGGTGTATGTGTGACCAATAAAATAACCTTTGAACCTTTGATATAAACATTTCACTTGATAAACTTAAGAATCATATACACACACACACACACACACATATATATACAGTACAAAAAAACTATATATACCCGGAATGCTTCCAGAATTAGACAAGTCTTCCACAATGGTACACAAAAATGCTGGAGAAACTCAGCGGGTGCAGCAGCATCTATGGAGCGAAGGAAATAGGTGACGTTTCGGGCCGAAACCCTTCTTCATAGTCTTCCACTATGTTTGGTCGCACACGTGACTAAGAATGGCCCATCAGGTGACGTTTCGGGGCGAGATCCTTCTTCAGTAGAAGGGTCTCGGCCCGAAACGTCGCCCATTTCCTTCGCTCCATAGATGCTGCCTCACCAGCCGAGTTCCTCCAGCATTTTTGTCCACCTTCGATTTTTTTCCCAGCATCTGCAGTTCCTTCTCTCGGACCCCTACAGGTGCACAGTAGAGAGCATGCTGACCGGTTGAATCGTGGCTTGGTTCGGCAACTTGAGCGCCCAGGAGCGGAAAAGGCTGCAGAAAGTTGTGAACATTGCTCAGCCCATCACCGGCTCTGACCTCCCCACCATCGAGGGGATCTATCGCAGTCGCTGCCTCAAAAAGGCTGGCAGCATCATCAAGGACCCACACCATCCTGGCCACACACTCATCTACCCGCTACCATCGGGTAGAAGGTACAGGAGCCTGAAGACTGCAACAACCAGGTTCAGGAATAGCTACTTCCCCACAGCCATCAGGCTGTTAAACTCAACGCAAACAATCTCTGAACTATAACAGCCTAGATTCAAGATTCAAGTGAGTTTATTGTCATGTGTCCCTGACAATAGGACAATGACATTCTTGCTTTGCTTCAGCACACAGAACATAGTAGGCATGAATACAGAACAGATCAGTGTGTCCATATACCATTAGATAAATATATACACACATGAATAAATAAACTGATAAAGTGCAAATGACAGATAATGGGCTATTAATGTTCCGAGCCAGGTTTAATAGCCTGATGGCTGTGGGGAAGTAGCTATTCCTGAACCTGGTTGTTGCAGTCTTCAGGCTCCTGTACCTTCTACCTGAAGGTAGCAGGGAGATGAGTGTGTGGCCAGGATGGTGTGGGTCCTTGATGATACTGCCAGCCTTTTTGAGGCAGCGACTGGGATAAATCCCCTCGATGGAAGGAAGGTCAGAGCCGATGATGGACTGGGCAGTGTTTACTACTTTTTGTAATCTTTTCCTCTCCAGGGCGCTCAAATTGCCGAACCAAGCCATGATGCAACCGGTCAGCATGCAGCAACCTATCTGTTTATATTTAGTGTGTATATATCTGGTCTATGGTCTATAGACGCACGGAACTTTTATCTCCTGTTCTGTATTATGTTTACATATTCTGTTGTGCTGCAGCAAGCAAGAATTTAATTGTCCTATCTGGGACATATGGCAATAAAACTCTCTGGACTCTCTCTTGATTTATCAGTGTTCCTGCACCCATGCCATTACATAAATAGGGCCCAGCCCTCTTTATAGGAGGTTGTAAAGATATTATTGTGTTTGCTTGCACATGGCAGCAGTTGTCAAGGCCACGGGTGCATAATGTCCTTAGAAGACAAGGCTCTGTTGAGAAGAGTCCAGTCACAAGTGGCTTATTCACCCATCTCCCAAAACAGAACACAAATGATGTTTCTCGGTGTGTTTTGTGTGGGGGGTGGTGAGGGGGAAACCGTTTTGGTCGCCTCCCCCGTGGCCTAACAGCAAGGATCGGCTCGGCCTTTCCCGGAGACGCGCCTGGGGCTTCAGCGGCGGGTGCAGCGTGGACTCTCGGCGTGGAGCTGTTGAGCCCTCGCTGGAGGGGAGCGCTCCGTTTCGCTGGCCCGGGGCAGCCGGCAGCCTGAAGCCGCGGTCTGCACAGCTCCAGCTGGCGTGGCGTCTGCAGCCCGGGATCCCTCGTGGGGGACCCAGAGGAAGAGGAAGCCATCACTGCCGGCCCGCGGCCAACTTCTACCGCGGGTGCGGCATGGACTTAACATCACCCCTGGAGGGGAGCTTCGACCGCCGGCCCTGCGGTCTGCGGTGCTTCTGGCTGCGGCGCGGCGGGAACCTTAAATCTTCAACCGCCGGCATGCGGCCTACACCAACCTGAAGCCGCGGTCTCCGGTGGGGAAGAGCCGGTCCTGGACTTACCTTGCCTTTGACTTTGTCCCTTACCATCTGGACGCCCGCAGCAACGGCTGCGGAGGGTGGAGTTCCCGACCACGGGGGAAAATGGAGGAGGACTGGCCAAGTTCTGTGCCTTCCACCACAGTGATGAATGCTGTGGTGGATGTTTGTGTTACATTTTTATTGTGGTTGTGTGTTCTTTATTATTGTACCGCTGCTGACAACCCAAAATACCACCGACCCTGGTTGCGTGGCAAATAAATTCTATCAATCAATCAATCAAATCCTTGCATGTTGCTGAACAGGTAACTGATCCATCGTTCCTGCAACCAGAGAGCGGCCTTGAGCTATTATCAACCTCGGGTATCCCCCCCCCTCCCCTCGACTCCATCCAAGGACCCAAGCGGTCTTTCCAGGTGCGGCAGAGGCTCACCTGCACCTCCTCCAACCTCATCTATTGCATCATCATCACTGCTCTAGGTGTCACCTGCTCTACATCGGTGAGACCAAGCGCAGGCTTGGCGATCGCTTTGCCCAACACCTCCACTCGGTTCGCAATAACCGACCTGATCTCCCGGTGGCTCAGCACTTCAACTCCCCCCTTCCCGAAGCACGGAGCGGGGATCGAACCGACAACCCATGCGCGACCCAGTCAACTGACTGCAGCCCCACGGAGAGGCTCGAGCTAGTCTGGGTCTCCCTGCTGTGATCCCAGCACCAACTACAGAACACGAACATGCACACGCACACACACACATATACAGGCATCACACACACATATATATATACAGGCATCACACACACATACATATATACAGGCATCACACACACATACATATATACAGGCATCACATACACACACGCACATATATATACAGGCATCACACACACATATATATACAGGCATCACACACACACATATACAGGCATCACACACATACCCATACACACACACACATATACAGGCATCACACACACACATACAGGCATCTCACACACACACACAGGCATCACACACACACATATATACAGGCATCACACACACATATATATATACAGGCATCACACACACAGGCATCACACACACACACATATAGGCATCCCACACAAACACACACATACATATATATATATACAGGCATCACACACATATAAACAGGCATCACACACACACATATATACAGGCATCACACACACACATATATACAGGCTTCACACACACACACATATATACAGGCATCACATACACACGCACATATATATATATATACAGGCATCACACACACATATATATATATACAGGCATCACACACACACATATATACAGGCATCACACACACACATATATACAGGCATCACACACATATATATATATATACAGGCGTCTCACACACACACACACATATACAGGACACACACACACACACACACACACACACACACACACACACACACACACACACACACACACACACACACACACACACACACACACACACACACACACACACACACACACACACCACACACATCACACACACACAGGCATCACACACACACACACACACACAGGCATCTCACACACACACAACTATCCTTGTGACCTCTCCACTGATACAGGGCCAGCGAGCAATGTGACTGAATCACATGTCGGGAGCTCCCACAACAATGAGGCCATTGACAGCGAGTTGCCAAACCCTCGTCGTGGACTCTCGCCTCGGGCAGGGCAGCATTAATGCCCACGAATAAATGAGTCACTTCAAACCACCAGCAAGGATACAGATTAGTGCCGGGAGGGACTGCTCGGTTACAGTGCAATATCAGGCGATATACAGAGCCATTATCGGTCTAGTCTAAGGTCGAGACCTTTCTTCAGTCTGCGAGTCGGGGGGAGGGGAAACTAGAGATACCGAAAAGTACACAGAGCACTAGGGTGTGAAAAGGACAGATCAAAGCAGAGGATGCTCAAGGAAAAATATGGTTTTCGACAGCTTACAAACCCAGCGGTATGAATATTGTAGACATACACAAAGCTGGAGTAACTCAGCGGGACTGGCAGCATCTTTGGAGAGAAGGAATAGGAGACGTTTCGGGTCGACTCCATTATTAAGGGCCTCAGCCTGAAACGCCACCCACCCCTTCTCTCCAGAGATGCTGCCTGTCCCGCTGAGTTACTCCGGCTTTTTTGCATCTATCTTCGGTTTAAACCAGCATCTGCAGTTGCTTCCTATGCAGTAGGAATATTGATTTCTCCAACTCCAAGTAACCCTTGCTTTCCCTCTGTCCCTCTCTCTCTCTCTCCCTCTCTCTCTCTCTCACACTCTCTCTCTCCGCCCCTCCCCCACCACAAGTTTCTCCTAGTTTTTCTGTTTTCCGATTTATGTTAATGTTTGTATGCCTCAGTGCTAGGCAAGGGGGAAGCATTTCCTGGAACAAGGGTCTCGACCAGAGACGTCACCCATACCTTCTCTCCAGAGATGCTGCCTGTCCCACTGAGTATACATAGAAACATAGAAAATAGGTGCAGGAGTAGAGGCTATTCGGCCCTTCGAGCCTGCACCGCCATTCAATATGATCATGGCTGATCATCCAACTCAGTATCCTGTACCTGCCTTCTCTCCATACCCCCTGATCCCTTTAGCCACAAGGGCCACATCTAACTCCCTCGGAAATATAGCCAATGAACTGCGGCCTCAACTACCTTCTGTGGCAGAGAATTCCACAGATTCACCACTCTGTGTGAAAAATGTTTTTCTCATCTCGGTCCTAAAAGATTTCCCACTTATCCTTAAACTGTGTGACCCCTTGTTCTGGACTTCCCCAACATCGGGAACAATCTTCCTGCATCTAGCCTGTCCAACCCCTTAAGGATTTTGTAAGTTTCTATAAGATCCCCCCTCAGTCTTCTAAATTCTAGCGAGTACAAGCCGAGTCTATCCAGTCTTTCTTCATATGAAAGTCCTGACATCCCAGGAATCAGTCTGGTGAACCTTCTCTGTACTCCCTCCATGGCAAGAATGTCTTTCCTCAGATTAGGAGACCAAAACTGTACGCAATACTCCAGGTGTGGTCTCACCTGGAGTATTACTTACTGAGTATATAGGGGCTGTCCCACTGCGGAGACCTAATTGGCGAGTTTAGAAGAGTTTGCCCTCGACTCATACTCGCAGCACGGTCGACACGAGGTCCTAGGAGGTCTTTGTAATTCTCCTTCATGCTCGAGAGTGGTCTCCGCGTACTCGAGGCCTCAGCTAGGTCGCGGAGTTTTTTTCCAACATGCTGAAAAATGCCCGCTAGTTTAAAAAAAAAGTCGCCATGGAAAATAATCGATACTTTTTATGACCTGCATGGATTTGAAGGGCCGAAGGGCCAGTTTCTGTGCTGTACAACAGACTCGTGTACGTTTAGTTTTTAAGCTTTGAGATACAGCTTTGGCCCACAGAGTCCGAAGAGCATATAGGAGCAAAGAGGTCCTTCTGCAGTTGTACAGAGCCCTAGTGAGACCACACCTGGAGTATTGTGTGCAGTTTTGGTCCCCTAATTTGAGGAAGGACATTCTTGCTATTGAGGGAGTGCAGCGTAGGTTTACAAGGTTAATTCCCGGGATGGCGGGACTGTCATATGCTGAGAGAATGGAGCGGCTGGGCTTGTACACTATGGAGTTTAGAAGGATGAGAGGGCATCTCATTGAAACATATAAGATTGTTAAGGGCTTGGACACGCGAGAGGCAGGAAACATGTTCCCGATGTTGGGGGAGTCCAGAATCAGGGGCCACACATAGTTTAAGAATAATGGGTAAGCCATTTCGAACGGAGAGTTGTGAGTCTGTGGAATTCTCTGCCTCAGAGGGCGGTGGAGGCCGGTTCTCTGGATGCTTTCAAGAGAGAGCTAGATAGGTCTCTTATAGATAGCGGAGTCAGGGGAGAAGGCAGGAACGGGGTACAGATTGGGGATAATCAGCCATGATCACATTGAATGGTGGTGCTGGCTCAAAGGGCCGAATGGCCTACTCCTGCATCTATTGTCTATTGTCTATTGATATGGGGAGAAGGCAGGAACGGGGTTACTGATTGGGGATGATCAGCCATGATCACATTGAATGGCGGCGCTGGCTCGAGGGACTGAATGGCCTGCTCCTGCACCTATTGTCTATTGTCTAACTTACATATTAGGGATAATTTGTAGAAGTCAATTGACTGACCTACAAACCTGCACGTCTTTGGAATGTGGGAGAAAACCCCACGCAGGAGAACGTGCAAACTCCGCACAGGCAGCACCCCGCAGTCAGGATCGAACCCGGGTCTCTGGCGCGGAGAGGCAGCGGCTCTACCCGCTGTGCCACCCTGAGGCCATGATGTCTTGGTGAATTATCATCACTCAAGTAGATTCTCTCCTCAACATGGCAAACTGGCTTGGCAAGGAAGTTTGTGGTTTAGCCAGGATTCATTATCTCACCGGGTGGTGGGGGTGGGGGGGGGGGGGGAGAACAGTTCACGAACAGGTCTGCCAACTCATCGCAGAGAGAGCCCAGCGAGAGAGACAGACATATATATAAAGGCATCACACACACACACACACACACATATATATATACAGGCATCACACACACACACACACACACACACAGGCCACACACACACACACACACACACACATATACAGGACACACACACACATACAGGCATCACACACACACATATATACAGGCATCACACACACACACACACACACATATACAGGCATCACACACACACACACAGGCATCACACACACACACAGGCCACACACACACACACACATACAGGACACACACACGTACACACACACACACACACACACACACACACACACACCTCCTGTAGCACAGAGCTATCACTGAACGACTTAGTCGAGTGGTTGCGGGCTGAATCAATAGACAATAGGTGCAGGAGTGGGCCATTCGGCCCTTCGAGCCAGCACCGCCATTCACTGATCATCCCCAATCAGTACCCCGTTCCTGCGTTCTCCCCATATCATGAGGGGGGGATCTTATAGAAACATACAAAATTCTTAAGGGGTTGGACAGGCTAGATGCAGGAAGATTATTCCCGATGTTGGGGAAGTCCAGAACAAGCGGCCACACACACACAGTTTAAGGATAAGGGGGAAATCTTTTAGGACCGAGATGAGAAAATCATTTTTCACACAGAGAGTGGTGAATCTGTGGAATTCTCTGCCACAGAAGGTAGTTGAGGCCACACAGTTCATTGGCTATATTTAAGAGGGAGTTAGATGTGGCCCTTGTGGCTAAAGGGATCAGGGGGTATGGAGAGAAGGCAGGTACAGGATACTGAGTTGGATGATCAGATTGAATGGCGGTGCAGGCTCGAAGGGCCGAATGGCCTCTACTCCTGCACCTATTGTCTATGTTTCTATGTTTCTATGTATCCCCTGACTCCGCTATCTTTAAGAGCCCTATCTAGCTCTCTCTTGAAAGTATCCAGAGAACCGGCCTCTGTATGTCTGTATGGTCGTGAGAGGTCTCAAAAGAATCGTAGCTTCTATCTGGTCCCCGCTGGATTTTCAACATGTTGAATATTTCTGCGGGCTATGACGGGTGCCACCAGTCTCCTGTACAGGTCGCGTAAGTGGGACAGGCCCTTAATGATACACTGCCTCGTGGCAAGAGTTCCTTACTGATCTGAAGCAAGGCCCGTACCACTAAACTGTGCAGAGTCAACATTTACATTCTCCAAAACTATGACGACTCTTTGAATACACCCTATTTTCTGAGCAGGCCTTCGGAAATGTTATAACGAGAGCTATGGAAATACGTTTCATTTAGCATTCAAAACTCACATAGCTCGGGGATATGGCAACAATGACTGTAAGATGACATCATGTCGTGATATCAAGCGGACCATGCCCAGAAACAGGTGGGAAGTAGCGAGGGGGAAAAAGTTGATGAAAAGTTGAAGAGCAAAAAAATGGGATGAATGCGAATGACTTGTTTGATGACCTGCATGGATTTGATGGGCTGAAGGGCCAGGTTCTGTGCTGTACAGCCGACTCCTGTACGTTTAGTTTCTAAGTTTATTTACTTCATCATTGGATTGATTGATTATACCTTTAATAATCCTTTACAGGAAATTACAGTGCCACGACAGCTTCAAGACAGACATAACACCACACATTTCCTCAAATGGCTTCCATACTTAACAAGTTAAAATACAAGTTAAAATACAAGTTAAAATACAATTAATTTAAAAAAAAGTGCAGTTATTTATGCGCATTATATAACCTTATAGCAGCTGGTAAACAGGACTTCCTATGTCTCTCAGTTTTGCACATTGGTGCAATCAGCCTCTGACTGAAGATGCTGCTCTTGATCACCTTCAGGGCATGGAGTGGGTGAGTGGGGTTGGTCATTATAGAACCTAGTTTGTTCAGAGTTCTGGCCTCTGTAGAATAATAGCTGTAGAATTACTTCTACAGCTATTATTATAATCCGAAAAGGCATACCATTCAAATTAAAGAATACTATATCAGATTAAGAGGGAAGATATGTTATAGTTTCGGGAGAAATTTATTCCACCCAACTTACTATGATAAATATTTATGCACCTAATTTTGATAACCCCCAATTCTTTAATAAAACTTTGGATGGTTTCTAAGTTTCGAGAAACAGCTTCGGCCCACAGAGTCCGCGCCCACCAGCGTTCTAACCCCGCGCACTAACTTGGGGAACTTCTTTACTCAGAGAGTGGTAGCTGTGTGGAATGAGCTTCCAGTGGAAGTGGTGGAGGCAGGTTCGATTTTATTCAGTTAAAAATAAATTGGATAGGTATATGGACGGGAAAGGAATGGAGGGTTATGGTCTGAGTGCAGATAGATGGGACTAGGGGAGAATACGTGTTCGGCACGGACTAGAAGGGCCGAGATGGCCTGTTTCCGTGCTGTGATTGTTATAGAGGTTATATGTTAACTTGCACATTAGGGACAATTTACAGAAGCCGATTTACTGACCTAATGTGGGAGGAAACCGGAGAAATCCCCACTCAGGAGAACGTGCAAACTCCGCACGGGCAGCACCCCGCAGTCAGGATCGAACCCGGGGTCTCTGGCGCGGCGAGGCAGCGGCTCTACCCGCTGAGCCACCCTGACGTCTTGGTGAATTATCATCACTCGAGCTACACTTTTGCGTTGACTACTGGAGAGACAGTTGATGGCACGGAAAGGCCTAATGAACCACCGCGGCCTAAAAATCCATCAGGCGGAGAATGAAATGCTCGCAGAAGGAGAAAGAGGTGCAGCGCAGGCACAGGCCTTGAACCTTGTGAGACGCTGGAGGAGCCCGGCCTGGACTCACCCCCACCAGAGCCCAGTCCCTCCACGCACTAGAGTCCCCCAACCCCTGCAGGGTGGTTACTAAGATGGCCGATCCGTGGGCGGTGGCTGCTTGCTGGGACGCAAGTCGAGCCAGCACCGCCATTCAATGGTGTCACGGCTGATCATCCCCAATCAGTACCCCGTTCCTGCCTTCTCCCCTGACTCCACTATCTTTAAGAGCCCTATCTAGCTCTCTCTTGAAAGCATCCAGAGAACCGGCCTCCACCGCCCTCTGAGGCAGAGAATTCCACAGACTCACCACGCTCTGTGAGAAAAAGTGTTTCCTCGTCTCCGTTCTAAATGGCGTACCCCTTATTCTTAAACTGTGTGTGGCCCCTGGTTCTGGACTTCCCCCAACATCGGGAACATGTTTCCTGCCTCTAGCGTGTCCAAACCCTTATTGATCTTATATGTTTCAATAAGATACCCTCTCATCCTTCTAAAGATGGTAAGAGGTTGCAGATGCTGGAATATTGAACAAATTAGTGCTGGAGGAACACAGCAGGTCAGGCAGCATCTGTAGAGAGAATTGGTCAGCCGACATTTCAGGACGGGACCCTTCTTTCTCCTCCAGAGATGTTGCCTGACCCGCTGAGAGAATGGAGCGGCTGGGCTTGTCACTATGGAGTTTAGAAGGATGAGAGGATATCCTTTACCACTGACTTGCCAGGATTTGTCCCACCCCTCTTCTGAGGTCTCGACCTGAAACGTCACCCGTTCTTTCGCTCCAGAGATGCTGCCTGTCCCGTTCTGCGTCTATCGGGGGCAGGATAAAGCTTGGAGGGGAATAGGTCGATTTGCAAGACCTGCAAACCAGGCCTGGATTCTCCGGAGACAAGAGAGGCTGCAGATGATGGAATTTGGAGTAAAGAAAATATTCTGGAATCTTCTTCAAATGACCCAACATATAATCTGCCCATTTCCCCACTGCAGAGTTCCTCCAGCACTCGGTTCTTTTTTTTTAACTGCATTTTCTGGAATTTTGTAAAAAAAGCTATTGGATTTTAATGAAAACAGGGAACTGGCAAGATAGGAAGATAAGGTTCTGGACTCCCCCAACAATTTCAATGAGGTGTTTAAGAAGGAACTGCAGATGCTGGAAAATCGATGGCACACAAAAATGCTGGAGAAACTCAGCGGGTGAGGCAGCGTCTATGGAGCGAAGGAAATAGGTAACGTTTTGGGTCGAGACCCTCCTTCAGACTGATGTGAGGGTGGGGGTGAGGGGGGGGGGGAGAAGGGAGGAAGAGGTGGAGACAGAGGGCTGAGGGTTTGTGTTTTGATATTTATTATTATTGTGTATGACTGCAGGCAGGGTGAGGGAGATGGGTGAGGAGAGAGGGGGGGAGAGAGGGATGGGGAGAGAGGGGTGGGGGAGGGATGGGGTAGGGGAGGGAGGGGGAAGAGTGTGGAGGGAGGGGAGGGGGGAGGGAGAGTGGGAGGGAGAGGGGGGGAGAGAAGGGGAAGAGTGGGTAGGGAGGGAGGGGTAGAGAGGTAGGGGGAGTGGTGAAAGAGGGACAGAGGGGTAGGGGAAGGGGTGGGGGGTGAGAGGGGAGGGAGGGGGAGAGAGAGGGAGAGGGGTAAGTGGGAGAGAAGTGGAGAGTGGGGAGGGAGGGGTAGGGGGAGAGGTGGAAAAGGGACAGAGGGGTAGGGGAAGGGGGCAGAGGGAGAGAGGGAAGGGGGTGGGGGAGAGAGGGATGGGGTGGGAGGAGGAGGGGGAAGAGAGGGAGAGGGATGAGGAGAGGGAGATGGAGAGGGGGAGGAGAGAGGGGTGGGGGAGGGGAGAGGTGTGGGGGAGATGGGGTACCACCATGAGGTACCACCTCCAGTTTAAATTCAATTTGGAATATTTTGGAGGGCCAAGAAACCAAGGGAGAGCTGGGAAGGGGAGGAGAAAGCAAGGACTACCTGAAATTAGAGAAGTCAATGTTCATACCGCTGGGGTGCAGACTGCCCAAGCGGAATATGAGGTGCTGCTCCTCCAATTTGCGGTGGGACTCACTCTGGCCATGGAGGAGGCCCAGGACAGAAAGGTTGGATTGGGAATGGGAGGGGGAGTTGAAGTGCTGACACAATGTCTGGGCTGACCATGAATAAGACAGAATAAACGGATTCATATCCGGCACATAATTCATATATCCCTCTAAATCCATGTACCCACCCAAACCCATTCTCCTGTCTTCACCCCATAACCCCCGCACTAATCAAGAAATCCAACGGTTTTAATGGGATATGAAGCATTACCCTTGTGCAATTCCAGAACCAACTCCAGTTCCATAGAAACATAGAAAATAGGTGCAGGAGTAGAGGCCATTCGGCCCTTCGAGCCTGCACCGCCATTCAATATGATCATGGCTGATCATCCAACTCAGTATCCTGTACCTGCCTTCTCTCCATACCCCCTGATCCCTTTAGCCACAAGGGCCACATCTAACTCCCTCTTAAATATAGCCAATGAACTGTGGCCTCAACTACCTTCTGTGGCAGAGAATTCCACAGATTCACCACTCTCTGTGTGAAAAATGTTTTTCTCATCTCGGTCCTAAAGGATTTCCCCTCTATCCTTAAGCTGTGACCCCTTGTCCTGGACTTCCCCAACATCGGGAACAATCTTCCTGCGTCTAGCCTGTCCAACCCCTTAAGAATTTTGTAAGTTTCTATAAGATCCCCCCCTCAATCTTCTAAATTCTAGCGAGTACAAGCCGAGTCTATCCAGTCTTTCTTCATATGAAAGTCCTGACATCCCAGGAATCAGTCTGGTGAACCTTCTCTGTACTCCCTCTATGGCAAGAATGTCTTTCCTCAGATTAGAAGACCAAAACTGTACACAATACCCCAGGTGTGGTCTCACCAAGACCCTGTACAACTGCAGTGGAACCTCCCTGCTCCTATACTCAAATCCTTTTGGTTTCCAGAACCAGCTCCAACTCCAGAACCAACTCCAACTTCAGCTACAGAGTAGTTGCTGCTTAAAAAGTAAGCGACCTACCAAGTTGTCAGATGACATCTTCAAAACCCAACCGATGTAGGTCGAGAGATGAAGTGGGGTCACGGGGCGATACATAATCTCGCGTTCTCGATGCAATTCTTGCAAGCAACGTCCACATAAAATGCAGGACAATTCGACGATGACATTAAAAAAATAAAAAAAACGCTTACTTTAAATTTAAGTGGCTTGATATCTGCCTTAAAGGGTGAATTGTGTTCAGTTCAGAAGGGTGATTCTTGGAGGGGATATTGCATTAAATACATTGTAAATAAAACACGGGCTTACCGACTCGCATGAAGACGACTATGCTGAACATGGAAAGTACAGTGGGGACCACCACCCCGAAGAAAGTCGAAAGCTTTCGGCTGTCGTCGGGCTGCGAGCCGCTGGTGCAGATGGAGACCTCCTCGTTGGCTGGAGCGGTGCAGCTCTCGGCGAAGCCCCCGCCGGCCACGTTGTAGAGGCGGTAGTTGAGGAGGGGAGAAGTCTCGCTGGACATGGTGGAGGGAGGGAGAGGGAGAGGGGGGTGGGAGACCGTCTGCTTCAGTTTAAACAAAAAAAAATAACAAGAGAGAGAGAGAGAGGGGGGTTGGAAGAAAAACAAATTATTGTACTTTTAAAAAATGTGTTGCCTCTGTGTGTGTGTCAATTTCACTTGTCAGTTTCAAAGGCGCTGCAAATTGATACAATGAGTTGTTAGCGACGCCGCTGCTACAGAGACATGTTTCTGTTTCTCCCTCCACCTCCTCCTTGCAAACCTCAACATCCGCAAGCATCTATCTGCAATTTTAAGCATCATCAGACACTGGCTCATGTGACTCTTCACCCTGCGCTGGGTTGGCCCCGTGGCTGTTTTCTCCTCCCCCCCCCCCCCCCCCCCCCCCTCTCTCCTCCTCCTCCTCTCCCCGAGTTGTGCGTTCACCGGCTTTTTCTCCAATGTAGGAATTCCCTGCTGCCGTTGGAATGAGCATTTAAGAAGAGATAAAGGCTTTGCCTTCCATCACAGTGAGGAGGTGTTGGGGACTCACATGTAAACCCTGTTAAGTGTGTGTGTCTAGGGTTTTTTTGTAATGTAAAAAAACTAATTTCGTTCAAACCTAGGTTTGAATGACATTAAATAGCATTCCATTCCATAATATATTTGATTTTCACTGCTCCCCAGGGCTGTGAGAACTCTCCCCCCCCCCCCTCCAATTCCACACCCCGCCCCATTTAAAAAACAAAACACTCCTTTATCTTAAATGGGAGGGGAAAACGAATACATAATAAATAATGTCAATTAAGCTTCCAGCAAGTTATCGATCATGCGTTAGGTCCCTGGTTAGTGCAGCCCTGTATATTGGTTGGTATATAGAGTGCAGGGGACAAGGTTTTTATGGCAGTGGAAGGCCTTCATTGCGTTGGCTTGGAACCCCCAACAAAATTTCTGCCTCCTCTTGCTTGCCTTAAGGGGCTGTCCCACATGGGCGACCTAATTGGCGAGTTTTGATGAGCTTAGGAGAGTTTGAGAAAATGTCATGTTGAAGACCTCCTTCCACCTCCTACAACTCTGTTGAAGACTAGCTACCACTAATTTTGGGGAAATTGGACACCGAATAGTGGAGAGTGAAGACGACCTCCTCCGATCTATATATAGAAACATATAAAATTATAAAAGGACTGGACAAGCTGGATGCAGGAAAAATGTTCCCAATGTGGGGCGAGTCCAGAACCAGGGGGAAAACCACAGTCTTAGAATAAAGGGGAGGTCATTTAAGACTGAGGTGTGAAAAAAACTATTTCACCCAGAGAGTTATGAATTTGTGGAATTCCCTGCCACAGAGGGCAGTGGAGGCCAAGTCACTGGATGGATTTAAGAGAGAGTTAGATAGAGCTCTAGGGGCTAGTGGTTTAAGAATAAGGGGTAAGCCATTTAGAACGGAGACGAGGAAACACTTTTTCACACAAAGAGTTTGAGTCTATGGAATTCTCTGCCTCAGGTGGAGGCCGGTTCTCTGGATACTTTTAAGAGAGAGCTAGATAGGGCTCTTAAAGATAGCAGAGTCAGGGGATATGGGGAGGAGGCAGGAACGGGGTACTGATTGTGGATGATCAGCCATGATCACATTAAATGGCGGTGCTGGATCTAAGGGCCAAATGACCTCTACTCCTGCACCTATTGTCTATTGAGACCTCCCCCTCGAACTTACCGCCATGGGTGGCCCTACCAGGAGCGTGGCTCCAGACGGCATTGCTCTCAGGATCTCAGGTCCACACAAGCTTCTCCACCACGACAAGGTGACAATCCACGAAGAAGGTGACACCATCCGCCCTTAACTCCTCTTCCTTCTGATCCACGGATTCAAAACATAATCAGGAGCAAAACACAAAGTGCCGGAGTAAATCAGTGGGCCAGGTAACCCTCTTTCTCCAGAGATGCTGCCTGAGTCTTTGAGTTACTCCAGCACTTTGTGTTTATCATTGGTCTAACCCAGCATCTGCAGTTCTGTTTCTACATTGGGTGATGTTGGTTGAAAGAAGAGTCACAGTCTCCCCTTCCCTGAGGAGGGGGTGGAGGGGGTGGGGGGGGGGGGAGACCATGATAGACAATAGTCAATAGGTGCAGCAGTAAGCCATTCGCAGTTGTATAGTGCCTTCAATGTGATTTTAAAAAAAGATCAAAGGTGCATTGCAGAATTATGTTTTACAAGGGACATCTGGACTGGGAGTGGTGGCTCAGAACGTCACCACAGAGTTATTTTCACGAGCCAGAGACAAAGGGAGAGAGAGAGAGAGAGAGAGAGAGAGAGAGTGTGGGTGAGAGCAAAGATCCTATAGCGGAGCAAGATAGACAACTCCTGCTAAATGCAATGGGCTGACGTGTAGTACGCAACGCAGCGGAATGTGGGCCTTTTTTTCATCCATTTCAGTAACCGGACCCCACCCGACTCGCAGTGTAATCAACGTTGCGGGGGAACAGTTTGTGTTAATAAATTATAATTCTGAAAATGAGAAGATTTTTACCAAAGAACTTTTATTTTTATGAGGATGTTTCCGTAACCGGCTTCCGTCTCCGCACTAGTATCTTTGCTCCGCTACGGGATCTTTGGTGCGGAGACGGAAGCCGGTTACGGAAATGGGGCCGAAAATCACCCGTGAATCTGCCCATGACCGTACTACGTCTTTTTCGTCGAATGGACCATCTTGCTCGCTATAGGATCTTTGGGGGGAAAGAGTGTGTGTGTGTGGCAGTGAGAGTGTGTGTGTGTGTGTGTGGCAGTGAGAGTGTGTGTGTGTGTGTGTGGCAGTGAGAGTGTGTGTGTGTATGTGTGTGGCAGTGAGAGTGTGGCAGTGTGTGTGTGAGTGTGTGGCAGTGTGTGTGTGTGTGTGTGGCAGTGAGAGTGTGTGTGTGTATGTATGTGTGTGGCAGTGAGAGTGTGTGTGAAAATGGCCAATGTAACACCTATATTTAAAAAAGGAAGTAAACAGAAAGCGGGTAATTATAGACCGGTTAGTCTAACATCGGTGGTGGGTAAAATGTTAGAGACAATTATTAAAGAAACACTAACGGGGCACTTGGATAAACATGACTTCATCGGACAGAACCAGCATGGTTTTGTGAAGGGGAAGTCCTGTTTAACGAATTTGCTCGAATTCTTTGAGGAAGTAACAACCCGGGTGGATAAAGGGGAACCGGTGGATGTGGTATACTTGGACTTCCAAAAGGCTTTTGACAAGGTGCCACATAAGAGACTATTGCTAAAAATAAAAAATTATGGAATTGGGGGTAATATATTAGCATGGGTAGAGGATTGGCTAACAAATAGGAAGCAGAGAGTGGGGATAAATGGTTCATACTCGGGATGGCAACCGGTAACTAGCGGGGTTCCGCAAGGGTCGGTGCTGGGACCCCAGTTGTTCACAATTTATATAAATGATTTGGAGGAGGGAACCAAGTGTAATATATCAAAATTTGCGGACGGTACAAAAATGGGAGGAAAAGTAGGGGATGAGGAGAATAGGAAGAGTCTGCAAAAGGATATAGATAAGCTAGGTGAGTGGGCAACAACTTGGCAGATGAAGTTTAATACTAATAAATGTGAAGTCATTCACTTTGGGAAAAAAAATGATAGGGCAAGTTATTTTCTAAATGAGGAGGAGCTGCGTTGTAATGCAACGCAAAGGAATCTAGGGGTATTAGTACATGAATCACTAAAAGTTAGTATGCAGGTGCAGCAAGCAATCAGGAAGGCCAATGGAGTTTTGGCCTTTATTGCTAGGGGGATTGAGTATAAAAACACGGAGGTCTTGCTGCAGCTGTACACAGTATTAGTGAGACCACATTTGGAATACTGTGTACAGTTCTGGGGTCCATACTTAAGAAAGGATGTACTAGCCCTGGAGGCAGTGCAGCGAAGGTTTACAAGATTAATTCCTGCAATGAGGGGATTGACATATGAGGAAAGGTTAAGTAGGCTGGAACTCTACTCTTTGGAGTTTAGAAGAATGAGAGGCGATCTCATTGAAACATATAAGATCGTGAGGGGCCTTGATCGGGTGGATGCACCGAGGATGTTCCCAATGATCGGGGAAACTAGAACTAGGGGACATAGTTGCAGAATAAGGGGGGGCTCTTTTAAAACTGAGATGAGGAAGAACTTCTTCACCCAGAGGGTGGTTAATTTATGGAATTCACTGCCCCAGGGAGCAGTGGAAGCAGAAACTTTAAATATATTTAAGACTAAAATAGATGGTTTTTTAGCTGCCAAGGGGATAAGGGGCTACGGGGAGAGGGCAGGGATATGGACCTAGGTATGGTTAGTATAGTAAGACCCGAGTGATCTCCTGGACAAGTGTCGATCGCCTAGATTGGGGTCGGAGAGGAATTTCCCGGATTTTTTTCCCGAATTGGACCTGGGTTTTTATCCGTTTTTTTGCCTCCCCCAGGAGATCACGAGGTTTTTGGGGTGGAGAGGGGTGATAGCGGTATAAAGGGGAGGGTAGTGTCTTGTGTTCTGTGTCTTGTGTCTACTGTTTGTGGGTAAGTGTGTCTGTTTAGTGTTCAGCCATGAGCGAATGGCGGTGCGGGCTCGACGGACCTGGTGGTCTACTCTCGCACCTACTTTCTATGTTTCTATGTTTCTATGTGTGTGTGTGGCAGTGAGAGTGTGTGTGTGTGTGTGGCAGTGAGAGTGTGTGTGTGTGTATGTGTGTGGCAGTGAGAGTGTGTGGCAGTTTGTGTGTGTGTGTGTGGCAGTGAGAGTGTGTGTGTGTGTATGTATGTGTGTGGCAGTGAGAGTGTGTGTGTGTGTGTGGCAGTGAGAGTGTGTGTGTATGTGTGGGGCAGTGAGAGTGTGTGTGTATGTGTGGGGCAGTGAGAGTGTGTGTGTGTGTGGCAGTGAGAGTGTGTGTGTGTGTGGCAGTGAGTGTGTGTGGCAGTGTGTGTGTGTGGCAGTGAGAGTGTGTGTGTGTATGTGTGTGGCAGTGAGAGTGTGTGTGTGTGTGTGGCAGTGAGAGTGTGTGTGTATGTGGCAGTGAGAGTGTGTGTGTGGCAGTGAGAGTGTGTGTGTGTGTGTGTGTGGCAGTGAGAGTGTGTGTGTGGCAGTGAGAGTGTGTGTGTATGTGTGTGGCAGTGAGAGTGTGTATGTGTGGCAGTGAGAGTGTGTGTGTGTGGCAGTGAGAGTGTGTGTGTGTGTGTGGCAGTGAGTGTGTGTGTGTGTGGCAGTGAGAGTGTGTGTGTGTGTGTGTGGCAGTGAGATTGTGTGTGTGTGTGTGGCAGTGAGAGAGTGTGTGTGTGCGTGTCAGTGAGTGTGTGTGTGTGGCAGTGAGTGTGTGTGTGTGTGTATGTGTGGCAGTGAGAGTGTGTGTGCGCGGCAGTGAGAGTGTGCGAGAGAGCAAAAGCGTGAGTAAGAGTGTGTGAAAGATAGGGAGTGTGAGTGAATGGGTGAGTGTGTGCAAGAGTGAGAAAGTGTGTGCGAGAGAGTAAAAGAGTGAGTGTGTGTGACAGTGAAATAGTGTGAGTGTGCAAGAGAGTGAAAGTGTGTGTGAAAGAGTGGGGGGGGGGAGGGAGAGAGAGAGACACAGAGAGAAAGAGACAGAGAGAGAGAGACAGAGAGAGAGAGAGAGAGAGAGAGAGAGACAGAGAGAGAAACAGAGAGAGACACAGGGAGACAGAGAGAGAGACACAGAGAGAGAGAGAGACACACAGAGAGAGAGAGACAGAGAGAGAGACACAGGGAGAGACAGAGAGACACACACAGAGAGAGATTTTAATAATAATAATAAATTGATCCCCAGGGAAATTCAGATGTCCAGAAGCCCCCAACCAACAAACCCACACATTCAAAACGAACGCAGACAGAAAATACAACGTGGACAATACCTGAGAGCAATAAATACTTAAAAAGACCAATAATGAACAATTACAAAATGCAAAAACGCGTCTCTCTACATCCTAGTGGTCTGTTGAATTGAGGGGACACCATTCGTATTACGCGGGGACGAGTTGTTTACAACATAATTTGGATTGGGAAAGAGAGGACAGTTTAAAAATTACTTTTGGAAATTGACAAACTGAAATAAAAGGCGCCTTGCAAAAGAGCAACCGGATTGTTTCTATGCAACCTCTCTGCAATAATCAAACACCATTGTTTCAAAGAGCAGTGGCATTTTCCCTGCACTAGGCCAATGTTTCCTTTGATACTTAAGCAATATTCTATTTGAAACAATGTAACGTAGTCTTTAGTGTGGTTTTAACTTAGCAACAAAAGTGAACAAAGTGATTTAAAAAGAATCCTGCAGAGGGAGAGAGAGAGAGAGAGAGACAGACAGAGACAGAGAGAGACATCTATCCATGCACTGTATACTTGTATTTATACTTATGCATTTTAAATATGTATGTCATGTTTTATACTTTGGCAATATAACCATGTATTTTATCATGCCAATAGTTTTTAAAATTGAAATTGAATTGACAGAGAGACAGAGAGCGAGAGACAGAGAGAGAAGGGACGGAGAGAGACAGAGGGGGAGGGAGAGAGGGGCGGGATTGGCTTGATGGGCCGAATGGCCCAATTCTGCTCCTATCATTTATGAACAAAATTGATCTCATTATGTTACGCTTCGAGTACCATACCATGTTAACACTACCTTAATGATGGATTCAAATATTTTTCCGATTAATGATATCGGGGCAACTGGCCTTTTCTTGGATATTGCTGCAAGGCTTGGTCCTTTCTAATCCGCTGGGTCATTTCCAGAATTTAGGAAGATGATGACAATGCATCCACTACATCTGCATTCGCTTCTTTTAGAACGAGGCCGTTATATCCAGGGATTCGTCAACCCTTGCTCCAGTCAGTTTGTCTACTCTTGTGTTCCTCCAAAAGTAATACAATGCAAAAGTTACCGACACTACCTGGGCAGTGAGCAGGTGCTGTAGACCTGCACGGGAAGATAATAATAATAATAATGGATGGGATTTATATAGCGCCTTTCTAATACTCAAGGCGCTTTACATCGCATTATTCATTCACTCCTCAGTCACACTCGGTGGTGGTAAGCTACTTCTGTAGCCACAGCTGCCCTGGGGCAGACTGACGGAAGCGTGGCTGCCAATCTGCGCCTACGGCCCCTCCGACCACCACCAATCACTCACACACATTCACACACAGGCAAAGGTGGGTGAAGTGTCTTGCCCAGGGACACGACAGTATGCACTCCAAGCGGGATTCGAACCGGCTACCTTCCTGGTTGCCAGCCGAACACTTAGCCCATTGTGCCATCTGTCGTCCCGATAGACGCTCCCGCTCCCACCAGTCTCGGGCAGAAGGGGCTCGTCAGCCTGGGAAGGCAGTCCATCTAGGAGAGGGAGAACTCTGATTTAAAACCTCCACTGCCTTGTGGCCATATCCAGTCATGGAAAAGGCTCCAGGAGTAAACCTCAAGAAAATCCGGAGTCGGAGCCCCTAAGGCAGTTCGTCGTTGTCTACAACCTCGCTCTGGCAGCTCCTGCGACAGCGCTGGTGCCAAACTGCAACGGCCCTGCTGTTCCTTTGGATCGATCAGCGACATGGAGAGGGGGACGTGCTGCATGGGCAACAGCCTGTCCTCCATATGGCATCGCCCAGGCTTGCATCCGGCCAGCATGCATCCCCATGGTCAGTCATGACAATAGACAATAGGTGCAGGAATAGGCCATTCGAGCCAGCACCGCCATTCAATGTGATCATGACTGATCATCCCCAATCAGTACCCCCCCCATTCCTGCCTTCTCCCCATATCCCCTGTCTCTGCTATCTTTAAGAGCTCTATCTAACTCTCTCTTGAAAGCATCCAGAGACTTGGCCTCTGAGGCAGAGAATTCCACAGACTCACAACTCTGTGTGAAAAAGTTTTTTCTCATCTCCCTTCTAAAGGACTTACCCCTTATTCTTAAACTGTGTGGCCCCTGATTCTGGACTCCCCCAGCATCGGGAACATGTTTCCTGCCTCCAGCATGTCCAATCCCTTAATAATTTTATATGTTTCAATAACATCCCCTCTCATCTTTCTAAATTCCAGAGTATACAAGCCCAGCCGGTCCATTCTCTCAGCATATGACATTCCCACCATCCCGGGAATTAACCTTGTAAACCTACGCTGCACTCCCTCAATAGCGAGAACGTCCTTCCCCAAATTAGGTGACCAAAACTGCACACAATACTCCAGGTGTGGTCTCACTAGGGCTCTGTACAACTGCAGAAGGACCTCTTTGCTCCTATACTCGACTCCTCTTGTTATAAAGGCCAACATGCCATTTGCTTCCTTCACTGACTGAGGGGGGCCCACTACAACTATCTACCCGGTGGACTTTCTGAAAGTAATAATTTAAAAAAAAGACAACACACATCAACGTTTTAATGAAGCCAGTTTCTAATGTGTTTTTTTCTTTTGAGAACATTGATTTTGGTTTCAAAAACCCAGACAACGTGGTCAAGTCAAACATACAAAAATACATTTACATTTAAATCCTTTTTAAAAATTCTACTTCTGTCTCAATAAAACTGTGTCAATATTCTTCCCAAATTCATATTTCCTTACAAAGCTCAAAGCCACCCCACACTTCTACCTAATTCTCCCAGTCAAGGGCTTGTCCCACTCACGGCAACTGCCGGCACCCGTCATGGGTTGTCGAAAATTTTCAACATGTTGAAAATCCACAAGACGCCACAACTCTTTGGGCGACTGAGGAGACTACTCACGACCGTACAGGGTGAAGCCTGTATGGTTGTGTGTCGTCTCCTAGTCTCCATGGTGCTGCTTAACAGCGAGCATGAGCGAAAATAGATTTCCCCTCAGTAGATCCAGACAAATTCACCTTGATAACTGCCTCCAGTTTGAAAATTGTCACATAATCGTTGAAATTTCCCGCTATTCTTCAGCATTTTTGTACACGTGATCTCAACACATCAACGACCCTGTCACCCTAGTGACAATGCATGAGCTTACACTGCCCTCATCTGCAATAAAAATCCTCTCAAGAGTCTCAAGAAACTGGAGACGCTGAAATCTTGAACCAAACAAAGTGCGGGAAGAAATGTGTAAGACGGAACTGCAGATGCTGGTAAAATCAAAGGTAGACACAAAATGCTGGAGAAACTCAGCGGCTGAGGCAGCATCTATGGAGAGAAGGAGTCGGGTCGAGACCCAGACTGAAGGGCCTCGACCCGAAACGTTGCCAATTCCTTCTCTCCATAGACGCTACCTCACCCGCTGTGTTTCTCCAGCATTTTGTGCCTACTCAAGTGCTGGAAGAACTTGTTCAAGAAGGAACTGCAGATGCTGGAAAATCGAAGGTAGACAAAAATGCTGGAGAAACTCAGCGGGTGCAGCAGCATCTATGGAGCGAAGGAAATAGGCAACGTTTCGGGCCGAAACCCTGTACCTGCTGGAAGAACTTAGTGGCTCAGGCAGAATCTGGTGAGGGTGGGAGTTTTGGTTCAGGACTGAAGTCATTTGCCCATGTCCCTCCACTGATACCACCTAACCCGCTGAGTTCCTCCAGCACAGGGAATACTCAATTTACAAATTCTCACCATAATGCTGATTTAAGAAGCCATTTCCTCTAATTAATAGCGTTACGCTCTCCCGACACCAGGGATTCACTGCATTTAAAATGCCATAGTACATTTTGCTCCCAGCCATTTAAAATTATGAAATTTCAGTGAAAATATTTTCCAAGAACACACATCCTTTCATAACTGGAGGACAAGCTGCAAATAAGGCAGTTTAGGACACAACACAGATTTAAAAACTTGGGCATGCCATACATCCATTGATGTATTAAAAACACGGGAATGTAATAACATGATATCAGATTCAGAAGAATTTTCATTTTGGATTTCAATTGAATATCAAAAATATCAGGGTAGCCGGGGGGAGGGGGGAATTCCAGCTGCCAAAACACAAAATGTCACAGATTCGGGACCACAGAATTGTAATTTGACCATTGATTATAGTTTTCTTCTATCTTCCTTCCATCATGGGCATATTTTAGACGCACCTGGAACGATAGAGGGAGCAAATTAGTTTTAAGTGGAGAGAGCACCGATGATTCACAATAGACAATAGGTGCAGGAGTAGGCCATTCGGCCCTTCGAGCCAGCACCGCCATTCAATGTGATCATAGCTGATCATCTACAATCAGTACCCCGTTCCTGCCTTCTCCCCATATTCCCTGACTCCGCTATCTTTAAGAGCCCTATCTAACTCTCTCTTCAGAGTATCCAGAGAACCGGCCTCCACCACCCTCTCAGGCAGAGAATTCCACAGACTCACAACTCCCTGTGAGAAAAAGTGTTTCCTCGTCTCCGTTCTAAATGGCTTACCCCTTAATCTTAAACTGTGACCCCTGGTTCCGGACTCCCCCAACATCGGGAACATGTTTCTTGCCTCTAGTGTGTCCAATCCCTTATTAATGTTTCAATAAGATCCCCTCTCATCTTTCTAAATTCCAGAGTGTACAAGCTCAGCCGCTCCATTCTTTCAACATATGACAGTCCCGCCATCCCGGGAATTAACCTGGTGAATCTACGCTGTGCTCCCTCAATAGCAAGAATGTCCTTCCTCAAATTTCGAGACTGTAACAGTAGCAAAAGGCTATTCGGCCCCTTATATGTGTTCTGTCAGTCATCGGGATCATGGCTGATCTTTTAATTGAACATCACGTTCCTGCACTCAGCCCAACATCTATTTATAAGCAGAGCGATTGAGGCAGCAGAGACTGCCATCTTAGAGAGCGAATTCCATCAGGATTAAAAAAGAGATTTATCATCATCTCAGTCATAAGAAGCTGACCCTTCATTTTGAGTGCGTGACTCCTAGCTCGAGACTACCCGAACAGGTTAATAATCATGCCTCCATTTGCCTTGTGATAGATTGTGATAGGCAGTGATAGATTCTTGATTAGTGTGGGTGACCTGGGTAATGTGGAGAAGGCAGGAGAATGGGCTATTATCTGAATGGTGGCCGATTAGGAAAAGGGAAGATGCAACGAGACCTGGGTGTCACGGTACACCAGTCATTGAAAGTAGGCATGCAGGTGCAGCAGGCAGTGAAGAAAGCGAATGGTATGTTAGCATTCATAGCAAAAGGATTTGAGTATAGGAGCAGGGAGGTTCTACTGCAGTTGTACAGGGTCTTGGTGAGGACCACACCTGGAGTATTGCGTACAGTTTTGGTCTCCAAATCTGAGGAAAGACATTCTTGCCATAGAGAAGGCTCACCAGACTGATTCCTGGGGTGTCAGGACTTTCATATGAAGAAAGACTGGATAGACTCGGCTTGTACTCGCTAGAATTTAGAAGATTGACGGGGGATCTTATAGAAACTTACAAAATTCTTAAGCGGTTGGACAGGCTAGATGCAGGAAGATTGTTCCCGATGTTGGGGAAGTCCAGGACAAGGGGTCACAGTTTAAGGATAAAGGGGAAATCTTTTAGGACTGAGATGAGAAAAACATTTTTCACACAGAGTGGTGAATCTCTGGAACTCTCTGCCACATAAGGTAGTTGAGGCCAGTTCATTGGCTATATTTAAGAGGGAGTTAGATGTGGCCCTTGTGGCTAAAGGGATCAGGGGGTATGGAGAGAAGGCAGGTACAGAATACTGAGTTGGATGATCAGCCATGATCACATTGAATGGCGGTGCAGGCTCGAAGGGCCGAATGGCCTACTCCTGCACCTATTTTCTATGTTTCTATGTAATGGGGTTGAGGCAGAGAGATAGATCAGCCATGATAGAATGGCGGAGTTGACTTGATGAGCCAAATGCCGTAATTCTGCTCCTCAAACTTATGAACGTACACGTGTCGGAAGGAACTGCAGATGCTGGTTTAAATCGAAGATGGACACAAAACGCTACAGTAACTCAGCGGGGGTGGGCAGCATTCGAAACGTCACCCATTCCTTCTCTCCAAAGATGCTGCATGCCTCGCTGAGTTACTCCAGCATTTAGTGTCAATATTCGTCATGAACGTACACAACTGTTGTACAATTTCTAGTAAGTGCAAGGCAGCACCGACTGCTTAAATCACATTTAATAAACAAGCACGAGGCCACGTAATCCCGCAGGTACGTACGCGATAGATCACTCTTGCATCTTTTACTCTTTTTCTTCTTTTCGTGGAGTCGCCTTCCTGGGCTCCCTTTCTTTTTCGTGTCAGCATTTTTCCTTTCATGCCTCTTTTTCTTTACCTCTCGAAGCAGTCTCTTCCCTGGCCTCTCTTCTCCCTCTGGTGGAGAGGCAATTCGAATCGCCTGGCCCTGAACCCCCTTGCCTTGGAACTGTTTGAGAGCCACCTTGGCCTGCTTGGCTGTCCTGTATTCTACGTAAGCAATCCTGCAATTTAAACACCGAATGTTATAAGGGACAGAACGAGGAACAGAAAGCATAACAGCCACATACAAATCCAATTTGAAAACTTTGACTCCTCACAGGGAGAACGTACAAACTCCGTACAGACAGCACCCGCAGTCGGGATCGAACCCGGGTCTCTGGCGCCAACTCTACCGTCTGGACTTTCAACTTCTCTGGCTTCACTTGTAGAATAACTCAGCAGAGGGGAAGGCCATTTGGCCCAGTATGTACGTGCCAGTTCTTTGTTAGAAATGTTTAATGAGTGATCACAATGAATGGCGGTGCAGGCTCGAAGGGCCGAATGGCCACCTCCTGCACCTATTGTCTACGTTTCTATTTTCTATGAGTCCCTGCGGCCTGCACTTTCCACAATGGGCTTGCATATTGTTTGACACTTCAGAAATACAACACAGAAACAGGCCCTGCGGCCCACCATTTTGGAATTCCCAAGTTTTGGAATTCTCTCCCTATACCTCCGGCTCTTCTCTTTCTTTGAAGATAAGCTTTAAATAAAAACCAGCTTTGTGGCAAGCTTTCATTTGCCCATCCCATTATCTCACTGCTTTTTTTTTTTTTTTTAATTAAATTTTATTTTATTAGAAGTACAATACCTTTTTACAGGTTCCCACAATTATGTTAACATAATACATTCTCTGTACAACTTCATTTAAGGAGAGATATAAGAAAGAAAGAGATAGTAAAGAATAGAGGAAAGTCTAATGTGTGTGAATAAAAAGGATGAAAAAGAGAGTGAGGAAAAGAAATAAGCAAGAAAAGAAAGCAGGAGGGAGATTATCAAATCGCCGCAAGGTGATGATTTTTTATATTCTTGATCATCTTTCCATCCACAAGTCCAACCTCCGCAGTTTTGGGGACAGAGCCTTCTCCAGGGCAGCTCCCAGGCTCTGGAACTCCCTCCCCCAACTGATCCGCAATTCCGTGTCCCTCACCATCTTCCAGTCCCGCCTCAAGACCCATCTCTTCACCTCTGCCTATCCTTAGCCCCACGTCCCCCTCCCTTTTCATCTGTGCTTGAAATGCCTCATATTGTGTTTTGAATTGAATTCTGTCTTTAATTTGTGTAGAAACATAGAAAATAGGTGCAGGAGTAGGCCATTCGGCCCTTCGAGCCTGCACCGCCATTCAATATGATCATGGCTGAGCATCCAACTCAGTATCCTGTACCTGCCTTCTCTCCATACCCCCTGATCCCTTTAGCCACAAGGGCCACATCTAACTCCCTCTTAAATATAGCCAATGAAGTGTACTAGTCACTACTACACAATCTGCTAGTGATTCCCAGAGTAAATACAAAACATGGGAAAGCAGGATTTAGTTACTATGCAACAAATAGCTGGAATAAACTTCCTGAAGATTTAAGACTTGCCTCAACTTTGACCACTTTTAAAACAAGACTGAAAACTTTTATGTTTACTTTAGCTTTCAGCTAAATCTTAACTACATTGCACTTTTAACTTTTGCACTTTTTATAATGCATTTTTAATTTTGCTTTTCTTTTCTTTTAGTTCTTCTATTTTATTTCATTTTATTATTTCATTTATTGTATGACATGTCTTTATGTGAAGCACTTTGAGTCTGCCTCGTGTATGAAATGTGCTATATAAATAAAGTTGCCTTGCCTTGCCTAGTCATGTCTCTACTATTTATTTCATTCCGCATACATGTTTTTCCTCTACTTGCTAAATTTTTGTAAGGTGTCCTTGAGACTCTTGAAAGGCGCCCATAAATAAAATTTATTATTATTATTGTTATCTTTCACCCAGACCTGAAACCTTTAATTTTTACGATACTGTTGCACCACATGAATCCAAGAAATCAATAAATGGAGACCAACTCGTTAAGAATTGGTCTGGTTTGTCTATTAGGAGGAGTCTCATTTCTTCCAGGTGTGCTGGGTCCAACATATTACTGATCCACATTTTAACCGCTGGTATAGTAGCATTTTTCCAAAATTTAAGTATTAGTTTTTTTGCTGTTATTAACTCATAATTAAAGAATGAATTTTGGGGTATGTTTAATTTGTTCCCGTCTCACTGCTATGAAGTAGAAGGGAAGTTTTGCCCTGTCTGAGCACTACACAAATGCAAGATGTTACCACTGTGTCTACACAGTTTACTCACCCTTGTGACTGGCCAACATTTTCTTTAACAATCCGGACATTCTCAGCATCGGTGAACAGAGATTTTAGAAAGGTCTTGCTCAACGGACAAAGATTTGTCACTTTAAGAATCTTCTTTTTCTCTGAAGAGAGAGCGGAAAAAAAAATTGGGGTTGAGCGGGGAAGATAGATCGGCAATGTTTGAATGGCGGGTAGATGTGATGGGCCGAATGGCCTAATTCTGCTCCAATAATCATAATATTTACTGCATTTTGACAACTGAGACAACTAAACCATCCTACCACAACCAAAGAGCAGTCCCAAACTTCTATCTACCTCTTTGGTGACCCTCGGATTATCCTTGATCGGACTTTGCTGGCTTTACCATGTACTAAACGTTATTCCTTTATCATGTATCTGTGCACTGTAAATGGATCGATTGTAATCATGTATTGTCTTTCTGCTGACTGAAGATAGACACAAAAAGCTCGGGTAACTCAGCAGGTCAGGCAGCATCTCTGGAGAAAAGGAATAGGTGATGTTTCGGGTCGAGACTTTTCTTCAGACTGAAGAAGGGTCTTGACCTGAAAAGTCACCTATTGCTTTTCTCCAGGGATGCTGCCTGGCCCGCTGAGTTACCCGAGCTTTTTGTGTTTATCTAGTCTAGTCTACAGTGCGGAAACAGGCCCTTTGGCCCACCCGGGTCCGTGCTGACCAGCGATCCCCTTGCATTAACACTACCCTACACACACTAGGGACAATTGACACTTATACCAAGTATACAAACCTGCACGTCTTTGGAGTGCGGGAGGAAACCGAAGATCTCCGAGAAAGCCCAAGCAGGTCACGGGGAGAACGGACAAACTCTGTACAGACAGCACCCGTAGTCGGGATCGAACACGAGGTCTCTGGCGCTGCAAGCACTGTGAGGCAGCAACTCTACCCGCTGCACCACAGTGCCGCCCTCTCATCAATAAATCAGTAAAGTATCTCATCAATAATTATGCTATGAACTGCACAGTTAAATACAGACTTACCTTTGTTCTTCTGATGCACAGGTTGCAATCGAATTGGATTTCCCTTGCATTCAATTTCACATTTACTGAGGGCATCATCCGCATCTTCACCGGTCTTAAACGCAACTAAGGCAGACCTGACCAAAATAAAAGAGAATTATCGACAGCCCACAACTCTGTGTTGAGCATCCCCATCAGTCTCATTCCCTTAAGGGCCTGTCCCACTTGGCCGTCATGTACGCGCCATTTACGCGACCTCCAAAAATGTGGTCGTCGCGTTGTGAGGCACGGGTAGCGTGGGACGGGCGTGTGGAGAGGCGCGGAGTGTGGAGTTGCGCGCGGTATCGGGCGGCGCTCCAGGATTTCATGCTGCACGAAATCCTTGCACGCCACCTGCGTGACGCATCACGTACGCACGCTGGCGTCCCGACGTCTCACGTGTAGGCGCATGGTTAAGTCACCGTGCGTAACCATGCGTCGCCGCGCGCGCAGGGTCTTCTAATGACGTCACGCGCACCAGACGGCACGATGACACGTGATTTGCGCGCGACGTCGCGCGTAACAATGCGTTGACCTATTTTACATATGACGCGTAAATGAGGCGCAAATGACGGCCGTGCCAATTCATGTCCAAAGCTAATTCTATTTTGAAAATTATTGAAGCATGCCAGAAATCTGAACTTAAAGGAGAATATGTTAAAGGAAACACTCAGCGGATCGGGCAGCATCTGTGGAAGGAGAAACAGTCAATGTGTAAGATCTGATTCCCTTTGTCAAAACGGGGAAACGGTAAACGACTTTGTTTTTCCAGAGTCGAGAAGGTGGGGTTGCATCTCTCTGTGTGCATATGATCAAATTCCCATTGCATGGTTTATTAATGAAAGCTATCGCTGTGCCTGTGTTTAGTTTCGTTCACTGATACGGTGCGGAAAGAGGCCCTTTGGCCCACGCCAACCGGCGATCTCCGCACATTAACACTATCCTACACACACTAGTGACAATTTACATTTATACCACGCCAATTAACCTACAAACCTGGACGTGGGAGGAAACAGGCGCTAAAACCCACGCAGGTCACGGGGAGAACATACAAACTCCGTACAGACAGCACCCGTGGTCAGGATCAAACCCGGATCTTTTGCACCTCAAACAATGACGTACAGTAGGACATACAGTTGCTTGAAAAAGCCGATATTTCGGACAGGGCATAGCAGATGATAATTTGTGGATGACGTACCTCTTGCTGTTTTTCTGATTCTCCTGTATCCAAATACCGGCAACTTGCTCCAACTGTTTTTTCAGGTTCTTGGCAGAGACTTCACTTGGAAGACTTTTAATGCAGAGCGTCCTGCAATCACCTTCTGAAATGCAAGTAAACTTAAGCTGCAGACCGCAAATCTGCTTGAATGCCTGACAGCAGTGGGGTGAGAGGGGGTGTAGGAGATACAAACTTAGAGACATGTTTCCTCCAAGTAATGTCCCTGTCCCATTTAGGAAACCTGAACGGAAACCTCTGGAGACTTTGCGCCCCACCCAAGGTTTCCGTGAGGTTCCCAGAGGTTGCAGGTGGTTGCCGGAGGTTGCAGGCAGTGGAAGCAGGTAGGGAGACTGACAAAAACCTCCGGGAACCGCACGGAAACCTTGGGTGGGGCGCAAAGTCTCCAGAGGTTTCCGTTCAGGCTTCCTAAGTGGGACAGGGGCATAAAATGCTGGAGTAACTCAGCGGGACAGGCAGCATCTCTGGAGAGAAGGAATGGGTGACATTTTGGGTCACCAGATCACGTTTTTCGACCCATTCCTTCTCTCCAGAGATGCTGCCTGTCCCGCTGAGTTACTCCACCTTTTTGTGCCGATCTTTGGTTTAAACCATCATCTGCAGTTCCTCCCTGCACTGCTCCAAGCCTAGCCTACCCAGCTTCTCCTCGTAGCCAAGCTATAGCAGGTGGCATAGTGGCTCAGCTAGTTTTGAGCCAGCAAGACCCGGGTTCAATCCCAGCCTTGTGCCGTCTATGCGGACTCTACATTCAATTCAATTCAACTTTATTGTTATTGCACAAATACAAGTACAGGTACAACGAAATGCAGTTTAGCGTCTGGTCATAGTGCAAGATAGTAGAAATAAAAATAAAAATACTGGTTAAACAATGTGTGCACTGTGGATGAATTAAACTGGTACATAGGCACATAAATGTATACAAATGGGAGAGTATAAAAGATAGCTAGCGACGGGACTCTAGTGTAATGGTGTTATTGAAAAAGCTGTTCCTCAGCCTGCTTGTGCGAGACCTACCGCCTCCCTGATGGGAGGAGGGCAAATAGTCCATGGTTAGGGTGAGAGGGGTCCTTGATGATTTTCCCGGCCCGTCTCAGACACCGTTTGCGGTGGAGGGCATCCATGACAGGGAGCGGGGCACCGATGATGTGCTGAGCGGTTTTCACCACCCGTTGCAGTGCCTTCCTGTCAGCTGCGGTGCAGCTGCTGTACCATACCGTGAAGCAGGTGGTCAGGATGCTTTCGATGGTACAGCGGTAGAAGTTGGACAGGATCTGGGGGGGACAGGTGGGCTTTCTTAAGCCTCCTCAGAAAGTAAAGGCGCTGTTGCGCCTTTTTGATCAGTTGGTGGTATTGAGGGACCAGGACAGATCCTCCGAGATGTGTACCCCGAGGAATTTGTAGGTGGAGACGCGCTCCACCTCAGTCCCGTTTATGTGGATGGGGGTATGTCTGCCACCTCTGGTCTTCCTGAAGTCAACGATGATTTCCTTCGTCTTCTTTGTGTTGAGGACGAGGTTATTATTGGTACACCAGGCTGCATAGAGATGGGAATAAAGGATTGATGGCGGGATGGCCAAAGGAACCATTCCTCACAAGGCTTCCAAGTTGAAGACAGATAAGAGTTTTTGTTGGGTAAAGTCTGAAGAAGGGTCTCGACCTGAAACGTCGCCCATTTCCTTCGCTCCACAGATGCTGCTGCACCCGCTGAGTTTCTCCAGCATTTTTGTCTACCTTCGATTTTCCAGCATCTGCAGTTCCTTCTTAAACATGAGACAATGAATAATAGCTGGAAAATGGAGCACAGTACAGATCGGCCAAGACACTAGGAATGCTAGTGGGAGAGTCTAGGACCAGAGGTCATAGCCTCAGAATGAAAGAACGTTCCTTTAGGAAGGAGACAAGGAGGTGTTTTTTTAGTCAGAGGGTGGTGAATCTGTGGAATTTTTTGCCACAGACGGCTGTGGAGGCCACAAGTCAATTGATATTTTTAAGGCAGATTTTTGCTTAGTATGGGAGTCAGGAGGGAGAGGTAGATCTGACAAGATTGAATGGCGGAGTGGACATGATGGGCCAAATGGCCTAATTCTGCTCCTATCACTTATGAATGAATGCTTTTTGATCCAGAGAGCTCTGATCTAATCAGGAACTAAGTCTGTGATGGGCAAGGGCATGGCAAATGGAAAAGGGGTGGCAGCAATCATTTTAATACAGAAGAATAGTAATGAAGAGTATTCAATGGTAACAACTACATTTTTCAAAGTGATTCAAACAGACCGAGCATTGTTTTATGGTAGACAAAAATGCTGGAGATATTCAGCGGGTGAGTTTCTCCAGCATTTTTGTCCACCATCGATTTTCCAGCATCTGCAGTTCCTTCTTAAACATCTTGAGCATTGTTTTATTGTGTGGACCCGGTTCCAGGAAGAGGTGACGCCCTGAGCAAAGCACTTAAAAATCAATCTATGGATATCGGTAATTACCCTTCAGTGTTCCTAGCTTCTCCACTTTGTTCAGCTTCACTGCTTGCCCAAAGATTTTGCGTGCGTCCAGTTCGAATGCCTTGTTCAGATCCTCTTTACAGCACAGCTCAACGTAGGCGGAGCACCTGAAAGAGATACACAGGTCCATGAGAGAAGCATCAAAAATGGCCATGTGGGCCGACGCTTTAAGCCTTCTCCATCATTCAAACCATCTAAATCCCACTACCGCAGGGACTTACCATCCAGAGCGGGGTTCCCCGCCGGGGATCCCTGGAGAGGAGCTCCGACTGCCTGCCCTGCGGTCTGCGGTGCTTCTAACTGCGGCGCGGTGGGGACTTTAGATCTTCCACCGCCGGCCTGCGGCCTACACCATCTTGAAGCCGCGATCTCCGGTGGGGAGGCACCGATTCAGGACTTACCTTGTCTGAACATCTGGACGCCCGCAGCGGCGACTGCGGAAGGTTGAGGTCCCGACCATGGGGGAGAATGGAGGAGGACTGGCCAATTTTTGTGCCTTCCACCACAGTGATGAATGCTGTGGTGGATGTTTGTGTTAAAATTTTATTGTTCTTTTTTTTATTGTACTGCTGCTGGCAAATTCATTTCACTGCACTTTCGACCCGAAACGTCACCTATTCCTTTGCTCCACAGATACTGCCTCACCCGCTGAGTTTCTCCAGCATTTTTGTCTACCTTCTATAAGTAGTATCTTCATCTCGAAGTTTCACTTGAGAGTTCCACTTGAGAAATTGCTTAATTCCTTTGATATGGGAGGCGGGTGGGGTAGTGGCACGGAGGAAGAGTTGCTGCCTTTACAGCACTCACAGCACCAGAGACCCAGGTTCGATTCTGACAGTGGGTGCTTGTCTTTACGGAGTTTGTAGGTTCTCCCCTTGACCTGCCTGGGTTTTCTCAGAGAACTTTGGTTTCCTCCCACACTCCAAAGACATAGAGTTAATTAATGTAGGTTCATTAGCTTGGTATAAATGTAAAAATTGTTCCTAGCGTAGGATAGTATGGGGATTGCTGGTCGTTGAGGACTCAGTGGGCCGAAAGGCCTGTTTCCGCGTTGTATCTTTCAACTAAACTAAATGAGGTAATTTGGCCCGCTGAATCTATGTCAGCTCAGAGGCCAATCCCTTCCTACACATTTTTCATGGCAGAAATATTTTGGGTAATACTTCAATGCGGGGAATATGTGATGAAGCTGAATTTTAGTTAAAATATAAGAAGATATTAAATTGGCTTCTGGGCTAGCTTACAGCTTATATTTAGTCTCAAATTAGGCTTGCCTCAGGTTGCGGGTGTGTGAGATAATAAATCCTATAACATTGTCTCCCAAGTGAGGAAGTGACAGAGAAAGAAACAGCTAGTCACATCTTTGAAGTAAGATGCCATAAACCAAATGGCCAATGTTTATGAGGGACCAAATGACAGCGAGGAAGCAGCGAAAGAGCTAGGGTGATCTCTGTGAAGATAAAATGGCATTATCCAAATGGCCAATGTTTATGAAGGACGAGAGAGGAACCAGGGAAGTAGAAAGATAAAATGTCGTAAACCAAATGGCCAATGTTATCTTGTAACATGTAAACAAAAGGCCTTTGATGTGATGCATTCTGTGGAAACCTTTTCCTGTACCTTGACATGACTAATGTCTGTGGAATGTGCTAAGGGGACAAAAAACCCTATTTAATGCAATGTAATTCTGTTGTTCAGAGAGGTGGACGGAGGACGGTCAAGTGTCTGTAATGGTCACTTGACTGGAGTTCTCCCTCCCTTCCATCGGCCGATAATAAGTAAAGTTTTGAACTGGTCTACCAAACAGTTTGTGTGGTGTCTGTTTATTAAGAAGCGAACCTGGTTTAGTAGTTATAAAGGTAGCTTTTTCATATGAATGAGGCATAAAATCATATGATTTCTTAAGGGCCTTTTGGGCCACTTGGGCGTCATTTGCACGTAATTTACGTGATATCATTTACCCGTCACGACGCACGTGTCGTGACGAGCACGTGATGCGCCCATGGCGTGCATTACGCGCGCAGGGCGTGCATTACACGCGCACATGTTCCGTGGTGACGTAGGCAGTGACACGCAGTCGCGCGCGGCGCCCCAGGATTTTGGGATTCACAAATGACGCGCAAATGACGCCCAAGTGGGGCAGGCCCTTAAGGCTCCTGCAATCCATTTTACAACACACTATCGTGGAGAAGAGCCGAGGACACAACTCAATTCAATTCAATTCAATTCAATTCAACTTTAATGTCATTGCACAAATACTGAGTATGGGTACAACGAAATGCAGTTTTGCGTCAGTCCGTAGTAGTGCAATATAGAAATTTTTTTTAAAAGAGGATACAGAACAATAGAAAATGCAAAATAATTAAACAATGGGGACGGAGGGACCGGAGGAATCTATCGGCGGGACTCCGAGTTCAGCAATGCGATGGTATGATTGTAGAAGCTGTTCCTCATCCTACTGGTACGAGACCTGAGGCTCCTGTACCGCCTCCCTGATGGGAGGAGGGCAAACAGTCCATGATTGGGGTGGGAGGGGTCTTTAATGATCTTCCCAGCTCGTTTCAGACACCGTTTTCGGTGGAGGGCATCCATGGCAGGGAGCGGGGCGCCGATGATGTGCTGCGCGGTTTTCACCACCCGTTGTAGTGCCTTCCTGTCCGCAACAGTGCAGCTGCTGTACCATACCGTGAAGCAGGCGGTCAGGATGCTCTCGATGGTACACCTGTAGAAGTTGGTCAGGATCTGGGGGGACAGGTGGGCTTTCTTGAGCCTCCTCAGGAAGTAAAGGCGTTGCTGTGCCTTTTTGACCAGCTTGGAGGTGTTGAGGGACCAGGACAAATCCTCCGAGATGTGTACCCCGAGGAATTTGTAGCTGGAGACGCGCTCCACCTCAGTCCCGTTTATGTGGATGGGGGTATGTCTGCCCCCTCTGACCTTCCTGAAGTCGACAATAAGTTCCTTCGTCTTCTTGGAGTTGAGGACGAGGTTATTATTGGCACACCAGGTTGTCAGGTGCTGGACCTCCTCTCGGTAGGCTGACTCATCGTTGTCACTGATCAGTCCTACCACCGTGGTGTCGTCAGCGAACTTAATGATGGCGTTGGATCCGTACTTAGGGATGCAGTCGTGGGTGAAGAGGGAGTAGAGGAGAGGGCTGAGCACACAGCCCTGTGGCACGCCGGTGTTCAGTGTTATAGTGGTGGAGTTGAGGTTGTTGACCCTAACAGACTGTGGTCTGTTGGTGAGGAAATCCAGTGTCCAGTTGCAGAGGGAGGTGGAGATGCCAAGCCCGCTGAGTTTGGTGATCAAGCTGGCGGGGATGACAGTGTTGAAAGCGGAGCTGAAATCAATGAACAGCAACCTGATGTAGGAGTTGTTGTTGTCCAGGTGGGTCAGGGCAGAGTGTAGGGCCGCCGCTATGGCATCCTCTGTAGACCTGTTGGCCCGGTAGGCAAACTGATGGGGGTCCAGTGTGGGGGGGAGGCTGGCTTTGAGGTGAGCCAAGATCAGCCGCTCAAAGCACTTAGCAATGACAGGGGTGAGTGCCACTGGGCGGAAATCGTTGAGGCTCCCTGTGGCTGACTGTTTGGGCACTGGCACGATGGTTGATGTCTTGAGGCAAGTGGGGACAACACCCTGGGCCAGTGACAGATTGAAAATGTCGGTGAAGACTTGGGATAGTTGTCCAGCACATGCCTTAAGCACCCGGCCAGGGATGCCATCGGGGCCGGCAGCTTTGCGCTCATTCACCTTGCTCAGTGCATCTTGTACAGCAGAGGTGGAGAGACTGAGGGGTTGTTCATTTGGGGGTGGAGCAATTTTGATGGCTGGGGTTTTGTTATCACGGTCAAAGCGAGCATAGAAATTGTTTAGCTCGTCAGGAAGGGTGGCGTTGTCTGGGGGAGGGGTGTTAACTTTCTGGTAATCGGCAAGGGAACTCATGGTTCTGGGCCTCCATTCAACATCACTATAAAGAAGAGATTGTCTAGTCATTATCAAATTACTGTCTTGGGTTCCTTGTGGTATGTGAATTTGGCTGCCGTATTTCCAACATTAGAATATTGCATCCAGCTTAGTTTAGTTTAGTTTATTGTCGCTTGTACCGAGGTACCAGCGAAAAGTATTGTTGTGTGCAAACCAGTCAGCGGAAAGACAATATGATTACTATCAAGCCATCCGCAGTGTACAGATACACGATAAAGGGAATAACGTTTAGTGCAAGATAAAGTCCAGTAATGTCAAATTAATGAAAGTCCGAGGGTCTCCAATGAGGTGAATAGTAGCTCAAGTGTTCAAGTTCAAGTGAGTTTATTGTCATGTGTCCCTGATAGGACAATTAAATTTTTGCTTTGCTTCAGCACACAGAACATAGTAGGCATTGAATACAAAACAGATCAGTGTGTCCATATACCATAATATAAATATATACACACATGAATACACACATGAATAAATAAACTGATAAAGTGCAAATAACAGATAATGGGTTATTAATAATCAGAGTTTTGTCCGAGCCAGGTTTACTAGCCTGATGGCTGTGGGGAAGTAGCTATTCCTGAACCTGGTTGTTGCAGTCTTCAGGCTCCTGTACCTTCTACCTGAAGGTAGCGGGGAGATGAGTGCGTGGCCAGGATGGTGTGGGTCTTTGATGAAACTGCCAGCTCGGGACTGCTCTCTGGTTGTAGGTAAGATGGCTCAGTTGCCTGATCATGTTTAGTGTTTTATGTGTCATTCGTAACTGTCACTGTATGTCATGTTGTGGGCGGAGCACCAAGGCAAATTCCTTGTATGTGAATACTTGGCCAATAACATAAACTTATTCATTCATTCATCATGTATTTCATTGGCTGGAACCATTTTGGCACAGCAAGGCCATAAATGCAAACTTTATTTACTAATTGGGGATTAAAACCTCACCAAAGATAATTTAAAAGACAGGGGGGGAATTCACTTCAATTGAGTTTCTACACCACTTTGTTTAGTAGCAGCCCACTGAGACACAAACTCCAACACTCACCTGGAAGGGTAGAGCACAATCTTCTTGTAGCTCAGTGAACTTCCATTTAGAAAATTTCCAATGGCTGCCTTCATCTTTGATTTTTTTGCCTGAAATCCAATTTTCTGCAGAAGGAGACACCAGGAAGCTGTGGAGAACAAAACAGCAAATTAGTTTCACTGAACCATTCTAATTTCAAACATATATATCAATTACTTAGAAACGTAGACAATAGGTGCAGGAGGAGGCCATTCGGCCCTTCGAGCCAGCACCGCCATTCAATATGATCATGGCTGATCATCCCCAATCAGTACCCCGTTCCTGCCTTCTCCCCATATCCCCTGACTCAGCTATTTTTAAGAGCTCTATCTAGCTCTCTCTTGAAAGCATCAAGAGAACCGGCCTCCACTGCCCTCTGAGGCAGAGAATTCCGCAGACAGGCCCTTCGGCTCAGCAAGTCTGCAGCGACCAGCGATCCTGCACATTCACATTATCCTACACACACCAGGGACAATTTACAACATTACCAAGCCAGTTAACCTGCAAACATAGAAAATAGGTGCAGGAGTAGGCCATTTGGCCCTTCAAGCCTGCACCGCCATTCAATACGATCATGGCTGATCATCCAACTCAGTATCCTGTACCTGCCTTCTCTCCATACCCCCTGGTCCCTTTAGCCACAAAGGCCACATCTAACTCCCTCTTAAATATAGCCAATGAACTGTGTGGCCTCAACTATCTTCTGTGGCAGAGAATTCCACAGATTCACCACTCTCTGTAAAAAATGATTTCCTCATCTCGGTCCTAAAAGACCTCCTCCCCCTTATCCTTAAACTGTGTGACCCCTTGTTCTGGACTTCCCCAACATCGGGAACAATCTTCCTGCAGGTCTTTGGAGTGTGGGAGGAAACCGAAGATCTCGGAGGAAACCGACGTGGGGGGAACGTACAAACTCCGTACAGACAGCACCCGTAGTCGGGATCGAACCCAGGCCTCCGGCGCTGCAAGCGCTGTAAAGCGTCACCCACTTTGTGGTGTCATTTTTGTTGTTGTAAACCAGCATCTGCAGTTCTTTGTTTCCACATACAGAGCAATACCTTCCGAAATCCAAGTCTTTTCTAAATGAGCCCTCAAGGCTTCCACGTCATTAAACGTGGTTGATGTATAAGGAAGTTCACCCTGATCAATGAGAGTAATGTGATCACTCAGTCCCCACACCCACTTTAATTAAAATAAATAATGCCAATCAAATTTACATACTTTTATTTTGGTGTTTCTTTATCTCCGGCTTTCGCAGTTCAACACGGTCTTCCACCGCTTCTCTTTCCCCGTTTACAGCAACTTTCCAGAAGGGGAAAATAAATATTTTAGTGATAGTGGACATAACCAGACCGAGACTGGCAGAGAGGGGCACTAGGACCCCACAGCTGCCAGATTATTTGGCTATAAAACATATCATGGAGCAAAGATCAAACACAATTTCAATTTTAAGAGATTATCAACTCATTTTCTTTACTCGTATTGTTTGGTTCAATAACAATGCAAATGTCTTGCAACCACCTCACAGCCCTCTCCCCCCCTTCATTTAAAACTGCTTGGGTCACAAACAGCACTTGGTGACGAACAAGGTAAGAGGGTGGTGAATCTGTGGAATTCTTTGCCACAGAAGGCTGTGGAGGCCAAGTCAGCGGGTATATTTAAAGGCAGGAGGAACTCAGTTCGGGTTAGGAACCCACTTCAGGGTCTGTCATCTGCATTCTGTCCACAGATGCTGCCAGATTCTCGATTAGTACGGGTGTCAGGGGTTGTGGGGAGGAAGGCAGGAGAATGAGGTTGAGAGGGAGAGATAGATTTAGCCATGATTAAATGGCGGAGTAGAGCGGGCGATGCCTTGCCTGGGTCGCCGCGCTGGAGCTCCGGTGAGCTGTGTCCGCCGTGTTCGACACCTCCGGGCTGCGGGTCTGCGGAGCGGAGCGGGCGGCGCCGATTTCAACATCGGGAGCCTGGGAGCTCCAGGCTGGCGCGGCCTTGTCGGCTTCGGAAGCCGTGGTCTCCGGCTAGGAGGCGGCCGTTCCAGGTGGCCCAGCCGCTGAGAGGACTCTCCTGACGCCGGAGCAAGATCACCCGGTGAGAACGGCCAGGAACATCGGGCCTCCGTAGAGGCAATTGCGGTGGCCTCAATAGGCCTGACTTTGGGGTGAACTTGGGGTTGGGGACTGGACATTGTTCCTTCTCCCACAGTGGTATCCATTGTGGGGGGATGATTTTTTTTGTCTGTAAGTAATCCTGTTAGTCTTTGTCCAAGATGGCTGCCGTGAAGGGAGAGTGGACGCTGGCATGCTTTAGCTGCCGCTGCTCTCTCTTCACATTGTGTTTTTGATTTTTTGTTTTTGGACTGAATTCTGTTTTTAATTTGTGTTTCTGTGATGTCTTTATTATTTATTTTATTCTGATTATGTTTTTTATTCCTGTTAATCTCTGTAAGGTGTCCTTGAGATTCCTGAACTGGCCTCAACTATGAAAGGCGCCCAAAAATAAAATGTATTATTATTATTACTACTTGATGGGCTGAATGGCCTAATTCAGCTCCTAGAATGGGTTGCTCCAGCCGTTTCTTTTAACTTTCTAAGATTTCATTTTAAAGAAAGCTAACGCCAGGCAGGCCAGGTGGCTCATCAGATGGTGCTGCTGCCTCATGTGACCCAGGTTCGAACCAGGTACTAACTGCGTGGAGTTTGCACCTTTTTCCTGAGACTGCATAGGTTTTCCCCAGGTGCTCCAACCGGTTATGATGGTGGTTAACCAAATGTGCAGGAAGGAACTGCAGATGCTGGTTTCAACCGAAGATCGCCGCAAAAAGCTGGAGTAACACAGCGGGACAGGCAGCATCTCTGCAGATCCTGACGTACCAGCTGAGTGTTACCAGCACTTTTGTGTTTTACTTCAAATGTATGGAAACTGCACATTTTAATGTCGATTTTCATGATGGAATTTAAACTCTTTCCAGATCATGACTCTGAAGATAGACAAAAATGCTGGAGAAACTCAGCGGGTGAGGCAGCATCTATGGAGCGAAGGAATAGGTGACGTTTCGGGTCGAGACCCGAAACGTCACCTATTCCTTCGCTCCATAGATGCCGCCTCACCCGCTGAGTTTCTCCAGCATTTTTGTCTACCTTCGATTTTTCCAGCATCTGCAGTTCTTTCTTAAACATGCCTCTGAAGATAGTCTTTCGAACTCAACCATTCTTTGAAAGGCCTCATCTACTCACCATTCTCCAGAATGTTCTTCTTTTTCTTCATTGGTGGCAAGGCAGCGGCCGTTTTCACTTCTTCCCTTTCTTCGTTGAAAAGATCTTCGGCAGAAGAACCTAGAGGGCGAGTGACATTACTCAGCAAACTGGCCGTTCATATTGAGACACACGGCTCGCTCAGGCAAGTATGCTCTGCCACATTTCCCTCTTTCGCTTCAAGTTGAGAAGCCATAGATCATAGGAAAGATTATTAGTCTTCGAAGGGATTCAAATCATAGTTCCAAGCTTCTATTTCGGAAATAGATTGGATGTTCTCCCATTCTTAAAAGTTGTTTGGCAAAGGAAAGAGTAAAGGGCCGGTCCCACTTACGCGCCCTTTACAGGCGACTGTCGGCAACCGTGATAGATCGCCGAAATTTTCAACATGTTGAAAATTCAGCGGCGACCACAAAGATGCTACGGCTCTTTGGAGATCTCTCACGACCATACGAGACCTCTCACAACCATACAGGCTGTACGGTCGTGAGAGGTCTCCTATGGTTGCGAGAGGTCTCCTATGGTTGCGAGAGGTCCCCTGTGGTCGTGAGAGGTCTCCTATGGTTGCGAGAGGTCCCCTATGGTTGCGAGAGGTCTCCTATGGTTGCGAGAGGTCCCCTATGGTCGTGAGAGGTCTCCAAAGAGTTGTAGCGTATTTCAGGTCGCCGCTGAATTTTCAACATGTTGAAAACTTCGACGACCTGAGGAAAGACATTCTTGCCATAGAGAAGGTTCACCAGACTGATTCCTGGGATGTCAGGACTTTCATATGAAGAAAGACTGGATAGACTCGGCTTGTACTCGCTAGAATTTAGAAGATTGAGGGGGGGATCTTATAGAAACTTACAAAATTCTTAAGGGGTTGGACAGGCTAGATGCAGGAAGATTGTTCCCTATGTTGGGGAAGTCCAGAACAAGGGGTCACAGTTTAAGGATAAGGGGGAAGTCTTTTAGGACCGAGATGAGAAAAACATTTTTCTTTTCACACAGAGAGTGGTGAATCTGTGGCATTCTCTGCCACAGAAGGTAGTTGAGGCCACAGTTCATTGGCTATATTTAAGAGGGAGTTAGATGTGGCCCTTGTGGCTAAAGGGATCAGAAGAGAAGGCAGGTACAGGATACTGAGTTGGATGATCAGCCATGATCATATTGAATGGCGGTGCAGGCTCGAAGAGCTGAATGGCCTACTCCTGTACCTATGTTCTATGGTTCTATGACCTATCATGGGTGCCGGCAGTCGCCTGTAAAGGTCGCGTAAGTGGGACAGGCCTTTAAGAATAGGAAGTGTTATTGTTTGGAAAACTGCTTGAAATGGGCATGGAAGATTCAATAATAGCTTTCAAGGGAATAACTGGTCAGCCCGGTGCCGCAGCGGTAGAATCGCTGCCTAACCAGCGCCCCCGACCGGGCTCGATCCCGACTACGGGTGCTGTCTGTACAGAGTTTGTCCGCTCTCCCTGTGACACCATGGGTTTCCCCCCAACAAAGTCCTTGCTCAATGAACGGATAGACACAAAGTGCTGGAGGAACTCAGCGGGTCAGGCAGCATCTCTGGTGAAAAAGGTAGACACAATATGCTGGAGGAACTCAGCGGGTCAGGCAGCATCTCTGGTGAAAAAAGGTAGACGCAAAATGCTGGAGAAACTCAGCGGGTCAGGCAGCATCTCTGGTGAAAAAGGTAGGCACAAAATGCTGGAGAGACTCAGCGAGTCAGGCAACATCTCCGGAGAAAAAGGTAGACACAAGATGCTGGAGAAACACAGCAGGTGAGACAGCATCCATGGAGAGAAGGAATGGGCTACTTTTCGGGTCGAGACCCTTCTTCAAGACTGATGTCCGGGGGAGGGGCCTTCTCTGGAGATTCAATTCTTTTTTTTTTCAATTCAATTCAATTCAATTTATTGTCATTTGGACCCCTTGAGGTCCAAACGAAATGCCGTTTCTGCAGCCATACATTACAAACAAATAGACCCAAGACACAACATAATTTACATAAACATCCATCACATTGCTGTGATGGAAGGCCAAAAAACTTTTCTCTCCACTGCACTCTCCCCCCCGATGTCAGAGTCTTGTCATTTGGACCCCTTGAGGTCCAAACGAAATGCCGTTTCTGCAGCCATACATTACAAACAAATAGACCCAAGACACAACATAATTTACATAAACATCCATCACATTGCTGTGATGGAAGGCCAAAAAAACTTCTCTCTCCACTGCACTCTCCCCCCCGATGTCAGAGTCAAAGTCAAAGTCAAAGCCCCCGGTTTGGGTTTGGGTGATGTTTCGGGTTGTGTCCCATCTTCAGACTGTATAGACTGAATGGACACACAGATTTACAAGATCAGTCAGTCAGTCAATTTTATTTGTATAGCACACTTAAAAACAACTCACGTTGACCAAAGTGCTGGACATCAGTGCAGATACTAATGTGCTACATACAATGGTACACAGTCCTAACAATACATACATAAACTGTTTACAGAGGGCCTCAAAAACGCGAGGGAGTAGAAATAGGTTTTGAGCCTCGATTTAAAGAAGTCGATGGAGGGGGCAGTTCAGATGAGGAGAGGGATACTGTTCCACAGTCTAGGTGTTTTGAATGGCCTCACTCACCTTTCTCCTGATGTTTCTTCTTTTTCTTCTTTGGTGGAGGGACAGCGTCCTCTTTCTCTTCTTCTCTTTCCTCCTTCAATGCAGCTTTAGGGGAGGAGCACCACAGGGTTTAGTGACATTATTCAACAACTAGTTGTACATTTGCAGGCCTTCAGTCATTCAAACTACCCTTCAAACTCACTCACTTGTGCCACACTAACTGCAAGCTCTGAAGTTGGAAATGTGAATAAAAGCAAGCTTCTCTGAAGAAGGGTTTCGGCCCGAAACGTTACCCATTTCCTTCGCTCCATAGATGCTGCTGGGTCCATAGATGCACAAGGGCCACATCTAACTCCCTCTTAAATATAGCCAATGAACTGGCCTCAACTCCATAGATGCGGCTGCACCCGCTGAGTTTCTCCAGCATTTTTGTGTAAGCTTCTCTACAAAAGGGGCAGCACATTGGCGCAGGAGTAGAATTGCTGCCTTACAGCACCAGAGACATAGAAAATAGGTGCAGGAGTAGGCCATTCGGCCCTTCGAGCCTGTACCGCCATTCAATATGATCATCCAACTCAGTATCCTGTACCTGCCTTCTCTCCATACCCCCTGATCTCTTTAGCCACAAGGGCCACATCTAACTCCCTCTTAAATATAGCCAATGAACTGGCCTCAACTACCTTCTGTGGCAGAGAATTCCACAGATTCACCACTCTGTGTGAAAAGAAAAATGTTTTTCTCATCTCGGTCCTAAAAGACTTCCCCCTTATCCTTAAACTGTGACCCCTTGTTCTGGACTTCCCCAACATCGGGAACAATCTTCCTGCATCTAGCCTGTCCAACCCCTTAAGAATTTTGTAAGTTTCTATAAGATCCCCCCTGAATTCTAGCGAGTACAAGCCGAGTCTATCCAGTCTTTCTTCATATGAAAGTCCTGCCATCCCAGGAATCAGTCTGGTGAACCTTCTCTGTACTCCCTCTATGGCAAGAATGTCTTTTCTCAGATTAGGAGACCAAAACTGTACGCAATACTCCAGGTGTGGTCTCACCGGAGACCCTGGTTTGAATCTGACTACGGGTGCTGTCTGTATGGAGTTTGCATGTTTCCCCCACCCGTGACCTGCGTGGGTTTTATTCGGGTGCTCCAGTTTCTTCCCACACCCCAAAGACGTACAAGCTTGTATGTTAATTGGCATGGTAAAATTGTGAAGTGTCACTAGTATGTGTAGGAAAGTGTTCGTGCAGAGGATCGCTGGTCGGCACAGACTCGGTGAGCTGAAGGGCCTGTTCCTGTGCTGTATCTCTAAACTAAACTAAAATGTAAATCGTAATATCTAGACGTCACAGAAAGAGTACTATAGCAGATGGCACTGTGCATGCCAGTTAGAAGCCTATTTTTATGAAAAACACTCATTTTGAAGATGTTATAGGGAGTTACATCCAGTCAATCAGTGTCCTCTGCTGTGAAAGACAGTACAGGTAGCCAGAGAATCCGGTGCCCGTCAGGTATGGAGCAAGTGTGATGCTACCCTTATTTACCTTTTTCCATTTTTTTCTTCTTTTTCTTCGCAAGCCCAGCTGCTTTGTCCTTTCTCTCATCTAAAAGCACTTCTGCGGGACAAAAAAAAGTGCGTTTTGTGATCAAAGCGGATTGTGGGCAACTTAAACGCGTTAGCCTTTGCATTAGTCCCTGCTGCTTCTTCTACGCCCTCTGCCCTCCGTATAGCCCCTGGGTCCTTCGTACCAACACAATGTTAATTGCCTTCTCCCCACAAACTATCGTTTTTTCTCCCCATCACCTCGCCCCACTGGTTGATTTTAACCATCTCTTTCGAGTACACTAACCACGACTGTTTATCATTGACTGACGTATCAGGTCATCGAAAATATTTACGGCGTGACGCGGTGTGATGTCGTATTGGCGCGCGGTGTTTTTCCAAGTGTCGCAACATTTTTTTTGTCGCTGCTGGATTTTGAAATGTTCAAAATCTTTTGGCGACCCTGATATGACGCCGGCAGTCGCCAAGTGGGACAGGCCCTTAACTTTAATTTCTGTAGGATCTTTGACCGAACATGTCACGTTTGTTTTCTTTTCTGACGTACCAGCTGAGTGTTACCAGCACTTTTGTGTTTTGCTTCAAATGTACAGCAAATGATGTTGATTTTCATGATGGAACTTAAACTCTTTTCCAGATCATGCCTCTGAAGATAGACAAAAATGCTGGAGAAACTCAGCGAGTGAGGCAGCATCTATGGAGCGAAGGAATAGGTGACGTTTCGGGTCGAGACCCGAAACGTCACCTATTCCTTCGCTCCATAGATGCTGCCTCACCCGCTGAGTTTCTCCAGCATTTTTGTCCACCGTCAGTTAATTAATGAAATCTGGAATTAAAAATAATTAATAAAGAGCGGGATGAAAAATTGTTGTGAACAACAATACTTTAGAAAGAAAAGGCAGACAAAAATACTGGAGAAATTCAGCGGGTGCAGCAGCATCTATGGAACGAAGGAAATAGGCAACGTTTCGGGCCGAAACCCTTCTTCAGACTGATGGGGGGTTGCGGGGAGAGGAAAAGAAAAAGGAGGAGGAGACAGCCCGAGGGCTGAGGAAGGGGAGGAAAGAAAGAAAAACCTTCTGCCTTTCTTCTTTCAGCCAATGCGACTTTAAACCCATACCAATGTGGTTTGCTTTTTATTGGCCCTTAGGAAGTTGCTCAAGGAAATTAAGTAGGAAACTAAGTGTTATTCTCTGCATTGTGTTTATTTCCAATATCCGGGAGCCGGAATGTTTTGCTTCTCCGGTGTGCATGAAACTGTCCCGGCACACCCCTCCCACCCAGCCACTCTCCACTTTGCTGTTCTTCATCTTTTGACACAATTTCCAGGAAAATCACACTTGATTGAAAAGCCTTCAGCACCATCCACTATCCAGTTTAACAACATCCTTCCGATAGCAGGGTGACCAATACTGAACGCAATACTCCAAATGCGGCCTCACCAACGTCTTGTACAACTGCAATATAACATCCCAACTTGAATGAATGAATGTTTAAGAAAGAACTGCACATGCTGGAAAAATCAAAGATAGACAAAAATGCTCCAAGGGCCGACTAGCCGACTTCTGCACCTATTGTCTATTGTCAATTGTGATTGAGGCAGTGCAGCTTAGGTTCACGAGATTGATCCCTGGGATGGCGGGACTGTCATATGAGGAAAGATTGAAAAGACTAGGCTTGTATTCACTGGGGTTTAGAAGGATGAGGGGGCATTCTTATAGAAACATATAAAATTATAAAAGGACTGGACAAGCTAGATGCAGGAAAAATGTTCCCAATGTTGGGTGAGTCCAGAACCAGGGGCCACACAGTCTTAGAATAAAGGGGAGTCAATTTAAGAATGAGGCGAGAAAAAAAAAGTTTTCACCCAGAGAGTTGTGAATTTATGGAATTCCCTGCCACAGAGGGCAGTGGAGGCCAAGTCACTGGATGGATTTTAGAGAGAGTTAGATAGAGCTCTAGGGGCTAGTGGAGTCAAGGGATATGGGGAGAAGGCAGGCATGGGTTATTGATAGGGGACGATCAGCCATCATCACAATGAATGGCGGTGCTGGCTCGAAGGGCCGATTGGCCTCCTCCTGCACCTATTTTCTATGTCAAAAACGTCTAGACAAAAATGCTGGAAACTCAGCGGGTGAGGCAGCATCTATGGAGCAAAGGAATTCAATTTAGCTTAGTTTATTGCCACGTGTGCTGAGGTACAGTGAAAAGGTTTTTCGTTGCGTGCTATCCAGTCAGCGGAAAGACTATACGTGACTGCAATCAAGTCGTCCAGTGTACACATACAGGATAAAATCCATGATCAGCCATGATCACGTTGAATGGCGGTGCTGGCTCGAAGGGACGAATGGCCTACTCCTGCACCTGTTGTCTACAAAGGGAACAACATTTAGTGCAAGATAAACTCCAGTAAAGTCTGATTAAAAATAGTCCTGGAGTCTCTAATGAGACCACTCTCTGGCCGGTGAGACTTCACTCTCTAGATTTAAAACATCTGCAGATTTAATACTGAGCGTGCTAACAGCTCCCACATCTTCTGAACAAGTGCCAGGGAGCCATGAATAGTGGAGACAGGACTAAGGAAAAGCAGGCTGCAAAGGTAGGTCTTATCCACTTACCTTCGTCCAGTTTTCTTTTCTTCTGCTGAGACGGAGGAACAGGGGATCTTTCCTCTTCTCTTTTCTCTCCTGAAGAATGAAAGAGTTTGATGAACGAGACCCAGTGTGATTTCCACCTGCTAAGTCAGTCCCCACCTCCATGCCTCCTACCAAGATTTCTAACTGGACCTGGTCCTACTTCTCCTGATCATCACACAAGAAAGTACTATTCTTCAGGAGTGCAGACAAACTGGAGAAACTCATCGGGTGAGGCAGCATCTATGGAGCGAAGGAAATAGGCGACGTTTTGGGTCGACACAACAACTGGCACAAGAGGCTGAATAAAGGGCCTGTCCAACTTCCACGACTTAATTCAAAACCTCTGCCAAGTTTAAAGGAACTTAAAAAAAAAAAATCAAGATTGTGGCAATCTACGAACTACTATGACCTTCCACGACCAAGAACGGAACTCACTATCAAAACATGGAGGGGACGAGGGACACAATTTTTTGGCGGCCACGCGCGCATGCGCACGCTCACACACACGCTCGAGGCTTCGGAGGCTCAATCCAGCGCTAAAAACGGCGATTTTAAAATCGGGATCACAAAGACTTGGGGGGGATGTCCCCCCCTCTCAAAACATGGGGTGGACGTGTCCCCTCTGGCCCCCCCGGGTTTTCCGCCCCTGTCCACGACTATGTTCACGAACTCCTACGAGTATGTCTACGAATTCCCACGGCTATTTCGATGCCCTCCTTACGAGTAAAAAGTTGCAATTTCTTTCATCCTGACCATTTTTTTTTAACTCGTGGACATTTTTTATCGGGCTGGAAAAAAACCGTCCCGACTTACCTCATGCCACGAGTACCTATGGCTAGCATAACGAGCCGCTACGATATATCAACGAACTCCTACGGACTCATTACGAACATTCTGGGAGTTTGAATCAAGGGGAAAACCCGGGATAATTTGTGAATTACCTCGTGAAAGTGGGACAGGCCCTTAAGGAATCACACTATGGTAGGCCCTATTTGACCAATGGGCTTGAAGACAAGGCATTTGAGCTGCACAGTGGTGCAGCTGTTCGAGCTTTTTCCTCACAGCACCCCAGACCCGGTTCGATCCTGACCTCGGGTGCTGTCTGTGTGGAGTTTGCACATTCTCCCCGGTTTCCCCCAACATACCAAAGACGAGCGGGGTTGGAAGTTAAGGTTTGTAGGTTAATCGGCCCTCTGTAAATTGCCCCTGGTGTGTAGGGAGTGGATGAGAAAGTTCGACAACGTAGAACTGGTGTGAACGGGTGGATCGATTGTTGGCATCGTCCACATGGGGGGGGGGGGGGGGGGGGGGAGCTCTGGCGCGCGAGACCAGGGGGGAGAGAGAGACCATGGAGGGGAGCTCCGGCGTAGAGACCACAGGCCTAAAGAATTGCCTATATAAGTGAGTTTATACAGATCACATATCGGGGACTATAACTGACATCAGCCCTCAGATCAAACACGACAAGGCCTCTCGTCTAACCGCACAGTGACCGACTCTTCTGAAGATGCCAGAGTACAATTTGTGACATTACCTTGTGTCATTGTTTTCGTCGTGATTGGAGATGCAGAAATCTTCCTGCTTTTCTTAGTTGCAGCCACTTCCGGGAAACAAAAATGAAAATAACCGTGTGAGTAAGCGTTAGGAGGACATCCATTATAGACAATAGTAGCAGGAGTAGGCCATTTGGCCATTCGAGCCAGCACCGCCATTCAATGTGGTCGTGGCTGATCATCCCCAATCAGTACCCCGTTCCTGCCTTCTCCCCATATCTCCTGACTCCGCTATCTTTAAGAGCCCTATCTAGCTCTCTATTGAAAGTATCCAGAGAACGAGGCAGAGAATTCCACACACACACGCAATTCTCTGTGTGTTAAAAAGTGTTTCCTCGTCTCCGTTCTAAATGGCTTACCCATTATTCTTAAAGTGTGGTCCCTGGTTCTGGACTCCCGCAACATCGGGAACATGTTTCCTGCCTCTAGCGGTAATCCATTGAAGGATTTTTTTTCCCCCATCAACCTCCCACTTTTACCAATGCTTTATCTACCATCATCAACAAGCAACGTAGCAGTATACAAGAATCGAGCCAGTGAACCTCTCTCCTGTTTAACTCTACATCGGGATCAGACCTTCCTTCTATGGTGAAAAATTCAGAGGTTCACTTCAACTTGGATCAGTTAATATGAACCACCATGTCACCTCCGTCATAGAGTGATACTGTGTGGAAACAGGCCCTTCGGCCCAACTTGCCCACACCGGCCAGCATGTCCCAGCTGCAATAGTCCCACCTGCCCGCGTTTGGTTAGACCTTGATTAGGGGCTAGTGGAGTCAAGAGATATGGGGAGAAGGCAGGCACGGGTTATTGATTGTGGACGATCAGCCATGATCACAATGAATGGCGGTGCTGGCTCAAAGGGCCGAATGGCCTCCTCCTGCACCTATTTTCTATGTCTATGTTTCTCTGTTTGGTCCACATCCCTCTAAACCCGTCCTATCCATGTACCTGTCTAACTGTTAACCTTAAGGGGTTGGACAGGCTAGATGCAGGAAGATTGTTCCCGATGTTGGGGGAAGTCCAGGACAAGGGGTCACAGTTTAAGGGTAAAGGGGAAATCCTTTAGGACCGAGATGAGAAAAACATTTTTCACACAGAGTGGTGAATCTCTGGAACTCCCTGCCACAGAAGGTAGTTGAGGCCAGTTCATTGGCTATACTTAAGAGGCAGTTAGATGTGGCCCTTGTGGCTAAAGGGATCAGGGGGTATGGAGAGAAGGCAGGTACGGGATACTGAGTTGGATGATCAGCCATGATCATATTGAATGGCGGTGCAGGCTCAAAGGGCCGAATAGCCTACTCCTGCACCTATTTTCTATGTTTCTATGATATGGGGAGAAGGCAGGCACGGGTTATTGATAGGGGACCATCAGCCATGATCACAATGAATGGCGGTGCTGGCTCGAAGGGCTGAATGGCCTCCTCCTGCACCTATTTTCTATGTCTGTTTGGTCCACATCCCTCCAAACCCGTTCTATCCATGTACCTGTCTAACTGTTCCTTAAACGTTGGGATGGTCCCAGCCTCAACTACCTCCTCTGGCAGCTTGTTCCATACACCCACCACCCTTTGTGTGAAAAAAGTTACCCCTCAGATTCCCATTGAATCTTTTCCCCTTCACCTTAAACCTATGCCTGATGTGGGCCTGTGGTTTACAAGCTGAATAGACGTTTGCCTTCAAGTAAACCAGAAAGAGCACGCTGAAGCTGGCTAGAGAAACACAACAACGTAACAGGAAAAGTTTTTGAAAGCGTACCTCGTGAGATTCTCTTCTTTATGAGACATGCTGAACACCTCCTGCTCGTGTTAAATAAAACTGCTTTTGAAAAATAAAAATAAAGAGCTGAACACTTTGCGTGAAAGAAAGCTTTTCATTCATTTACACACGTTTTAGTCCAATGACATAAAGAGCTTTACAGCAAGACACCACGGATAAATGAGTGATGTTGACAAAATGCTGGAGTAATGTGCCTGTCCCACTTATGCGACTTTTTCGGCAACGGTCAGAGGTCGTTGCAGGTCACCGAAAATTTTCAACGTGTTGAAAATCCAGCGGCGACCAGAACAAGGTACGACTCTTTGGGCGACTACTCACGACCGTACAGGCTTCACCCCGCGACATGTCACCGGGGTGTCGTCTATATGGTTGTGAGTTGTCTCCTCAGACGTCCAAAGAGTCGTAGCGTCTTTCTGGTCGTCCTTGGATTTTTAACATGATGAAAATTTTCGGCGACCTGCAACGACCTATGACGGGTGCCGGAAGTCGCCGACAAAGTCGCGTCAGTGGGACAGGCCCATAACTCAGCGGGACAGGCAGCATCTCTTGAGAGAAGGAATGGATGAGGTTTCGGGTCGAGATCTTTCTCCAGACTCCGACCCGAAGCATCACCCATTCCTTTGCAGAAATACAGTTGCAACTTGGCTTCTATTTTTATACTTAACTAGACCAAGTGCAGACCCGTTGGGTCTGCTCCACCAACGCAGCCGTTCCCTACCCGTAGCCCCCACGGGAGACGTGGCGGGACTGTCATATGAGGAAAGATTGACAAGACCAAGCTTGTATTCACTGGAGCTTAGACGGATGAGGGGGGTCTTATAGAAACATATCAAATTATAAAAGGGCTGGACAAGCTAGATGCAGGAAAAATGCTCCCAATGTTGGGCGAGTCCAGAACCAGGGGCCACACACAGTCTTAGAATAAAGGGGAGGCCATTTAAGACTGAGGTGAGAAAAAACTTTTTCACCCAGAGAGTTGTGAATTTATGGAATTCCCTGCCACAGAGGGCAGTGGAGGCCAAATCACTGGATGGATTTAAGAGAGAGTTAGATAGAGCTCTAGGGGCTAGTGGAGTCAAGGGATATGGGGAGAAGGCAGGCACGGGTTATTGATTGGGGACGATCAGCCATGATCACAATGAATGGCGGTGCTGGCTCGAAGGGCCGAATGGCCTCCTCCTGCACCTATTTTCTATGTTTCTATACCCTGCTGTATCCTTTGACAATCTTCCCCATTATCCACAACTCAATCAATTTTCTTCTGGAAATTTAATCCCTAGCCGCAGCATATTGTGACAGAGATCAGTGCAGTGGTGCAATGGTAGAGTTGCTGCCTCATGCCCCTGTCCCACTAATGCCCCTGTCCCACTTAGGAAACCTGAACGAAAACCTCTGGAGACCAAGGTTTCCGTGCGGTTCCCGGAGGTTGCAGGTGGTTGCCGGAGGTTGCAGGTAGTGGAAGCAGGTAGGGAGACTGACAAAAACCTCCAGGAACCGCCGTGAACAGCATGGAAACCTTGGGTGGGGCGCAAAGTCTCCAGAGGTTTCCGTTCAGGTTTCCTAAGTGGGACAGGGGCATTACAGCGGCAGAGACCCAGGTTCGATCCTGACTACGGGTGCAGTCTGTACAGAGTTTGCATGTTCTCCCCGTGACCACATGGGTTCCTCCAGGCACTTAAAACAAGAATCAAGAAAGCAGCTACATACACGACTTATGTCTTTTCTTCTTTGTCCGAATCGCGGAGCCTTGGTCCAATTCCATTGGCATTTGTTTCTTCCCAGGGGCAGCTTTTAAGCACAAAGAGACAAATTAGAACGTAACAAGAATACTTTGGAGAACACTCAATCGGCCCACGATGGAGTGAGGCTCGATGAAGATTGCAACCTCTACGGCACGGAGGCGCAGCGGGTAGAGCTGCTGCCTCACAGCACCAAAGCCCCAGGTTCCATCCCGACTACGGGTGCTTGTCTGTACGTTCTCCCTGTGACCTGCGTGTGTTTTCTCCGAGATCTTCAGTTTCCTCCCACACTCCAAAGACGTGCAGGTTTGTAGGTTAATTGGCTTGGTGTGATGGTAAATTGTCCCCAAGTGTTAGTGTGCGGGGATCGCTGGCCAGCACGGACTCAGTGGGCCGAAGGGCCTGTTTCAGTGCTGTATCTCGAAACTAAACCAATAAATTCAAGGCATTTTCACCAAGGAAATGCAGTGAGTGGAGGATAGTTATGGTTTTTTTTGTGATATATACTGTATCAGCTACGTACGGTAGGTAGCGTGCTTATCACAATTGGTTGACAAGGGAGTTATCCGATAATCATTTTAACATTGGCGGTTACTGGATTCAGCCTAAAATAAATCCTTTATTTGATGCCCATGCATGTCAATAAACAATAGGTGCAGAAGGAGGCCATTCGGCCCTTCAAGCCAGCACCGTCATTCAATGTGATCATGGCTGATCATCCCCAAACAGTACCCCGTTCCTGCCTTCTCCCCATATCCCCTGACTCCGCTATCTTTAAGAGCCCTATCTAGCTCTCTCTTGAGAGTGTCCAGAGAACCGGCCTCCACCGCCCTCTGAGGCAGGGAATTCCACACTCACAACTCTCTGTGTGAAAAAGTGTTTCTCCTTTCTAAATGGCTTACCCCTTATTCTTAAACTGTGTGTGGCCCCTGGTTCTGGACTCCCCCAACATTGGGAACATGTGTCCTGTCCTCCAGAGATGCTGCCTGACCCGCTGAGTTACTCCAGCACTTTGTGTTCTATCCATTTAATGTAATGTAGTGTTGATTTTCCCAAGCAGCATGGGATATACAACAGAAAGCAGAAAATAGGTGGGTAAAGTTATCAAACTATGAAGACAGGGAAGGCTGAAGAGGAGATGAAGCAATACGATGGATAGGCTTGTGGGAAAGTAGTAGCTGTTAGAGGGAATCTCTGACTGAAACTAATGAAGAAGTAAACTATTCTTCGAGGGGATTTATCGCAGTCGCTTCCATCGAGGGGATTTATCGCATTCGCTGCCTCAAAAAGGCTGGCAGTATCATCAAAGACCCACAACATCCTGGCCACACACTCATCTCCCTAAGTAGGTAGAAGGTACAGGAGCCTGAAGACTACAACAACCAGGTTCAGGAATAGCTACTTCCCCAAAGCCATCAGGCTATTAAACCTGGCTCGGACAAAACTTTGATTATTAATAGCCAATTATCTGTTATTTGCACTTTATCATTTTATTTATTAATGCGTGTGTATATATTTATATCATAGTATATGGACACACTGATCTCTTTTGTAGTCAATGCCTACTATGTTCTGTGTGCTGAAGCAAAGCGAGAATTTCATTGTCCTATCAGGGACACATGACAATAAACTCACTTGAACTTTCTTCTTGTCTTCTTGGTTTCTTGGTCCTCCAAAATATTCCAAATGGAATTTAAACTGGAGGTGGTGAACTATATTCCAAATGGAATTTAAACTGGAGGTGGTGAACTATATTCCAAATGGAATTTAAACTGGAGGTGCTGAACTATATTCCAAATGGAATTTAAACTGGAGGTGCTGAACTATATTCCAAATGGAATTTGAACTGGAGGTGGTGAACTATATTCCAAATGGAATTTAAACTGGAGGTGGTGAACTATAAACTTGAACTACATGTTAACTGTGGCTGTCAAAAAAGATTAATTTAGCCAACATACTTGTCAAAGGTCCCTGAATCTTCTCTGGTCGATGCAACCGCAAGGCGTGGCCCAACAATTCCTCGCCATTATTCCGCAACGCTTGGTTTAGATCGTCTTTGGTGAGAAATGTTACGCGGCCACGTTTTCTAAAGGTATGGTGAAAGGCAACAAACAAAAAAAATAGCAGTTAGATACATGGGAGCTGACTATAATGTTTATTGTTACTGTATTCCTAGCATCAAGATGGATAATTAAGAGATAGCGTACACTGTTCCACATTAAACACTCAACAATGTAATAATATAGGAGGTGATATGCATGTTGTTCATTCATTGAATCAGCCTGAAGAAGGATCCCAACCTGAACGCCACCTGTCCATTCCTTCCATAAATGCTGCCTGACCCACTAAGTTACTCTGGCATAGAAACATAGACAATAGGTGCAAGAGTAGGCCATTCGGCCCTTCGAGCCTGCACCGCCATTCAATATGATCATGGCTGATCATCCAACTCAGTATCCCATCCCTGCCTTCTCTCCATACCCCCTGATCCCTTTAGCCACAAGGGCCACATCTAACTCCCTCTTAAATATAGCCAATGAACTGTGGCCTCAACTACCTTCTGTGGCAGAGAATTCCACAGATTCACCGCTGTCTGTGTGAAAAATGATTTTCTCATCTCGGTGTTAAAAGATTTCCCCCTTATCCTTAAACTTGTTCTGGACTTCCCCAACATCGGGAACAATCTTCCTGCATCTAGCCTGTCCAACCCCTTAAGAATTTTGTAAGTTTCTATAAGATCCCCCCTCAATCTTCTAAATTCTAGCGAGAATCTAGCATGTTGTTCATTCATTGAATCAGCCTGAAGAAGGGTCCCGATCTGGACGTCACCTCTCCATTCCTTCCATAAATGCTGCCTGACCCACTAAGTTACTCTGGCATTGTGTGTTCTGCTCAAGATTCCCGCATCAGCAGTTCCTTGCACAAATTCAAGCAACTGTCGCTATCGCTCAGCGATAATGAATAAATTAAAAGAAAACTCTCCACAACACTCCTTCAAACCTACCCTCAATTATACATTTGGCCACCAAAACATTTTTGTGTGAAACTCCATGTCAAATGTTGTTTGATCTATTTCGGCAGGGCCTTGGGAAGAATTGTATAAAGCAGAGCTGTTGAGTGTTGGAGCTGCAAACCACGGGATTGAGAATTCAACGCCACCGTGACAAGTTGTGGAAATCAGCTGTTTTTTCCAATTCAATGCAACCAGGTCACAAGTAATCCTCGGGTAAGGAAATCTACTTGCAGGATGAATGAACTGCAGATGCTGCATTACAAAAAAGACACACAGTGCTGGAGTAACTCAGCCGGTCAGCTCTGGAGGAGATGGATGGGTCAGGACCCTTCTTCAGGCTTTGTCCTGCCCTCCTTTATTCTTTTCTCCCCCCCCCCCCCACCCCACCCCATCGATCAGTTTGAAGAAGGGCGCAGAGAAGATTTACAAGGACGTTGCCAGGACTAGAAGGTCTGAGCTATAGGGAGAGGTTGAATAGGCCGATGCTCTATTCCTTGGAGCGCAGGAGGATGAGGGGTGATCTGAGGGGTAACTTTTTCACACAAAGGGTGGTGGGTGTATGGAGCTGCCAGAGGAGGTAGTTGAGGCTGGGACTATCACAACTTTTAAGAAACAGTCCTTGGTTTGGAGGGATAACGCGGGCAGGTGGGACTAGTGCAGCTGGGACATGTAGGCCGATGTGGGCAAGTTGGGCCGAAGGGCCTGTTTCCACGCTGTATCATTCTATGTCTCTAGGGGTCCTGATCCAAAACTTAACTGACCTCTGTTCAATCCATTTGGGATAGCCACTTGAAATGTTAACAGCGGGCAAGGTGTCAGATGACACTTAATAGCCTTTGTATACTTTCCTCTTTGAGCTGCACCATAGCGGGATGGGCAAAACCAGAAGGGTCCCAACTTGTAACGTCACCAATCCATGGTCTCCCGAGATGCTGCTTGACTCGCTGAGTTACTCCAACACTTGGTGGCTTTAAAAAAAATCATGACTTGCTCTGGCTGTTGAAGGACACAGAAGGAACAAGCAGAACATGGGGCTTTATCTACCTGGATTTCATGATCCCAATTGAAGTGACCGACAATCTTTTCCGCACGAAGAAGCTGATGATGGCAATTTGCAGCTCACCAAAGCTCTTTGAGGAATCCAGGTTACTCACAATCAGGTGATGCCCTATTTGAGAAAGAATGCAACAACAAACACCATACTCAACGGAAAGCCCAAACACTGCGGAGAGAAAGGGAGAGAGCGAGAAAGGGAGAGTTAGAGAGAGAGAGAAATAGAGGGAAAGAAAATGAGAGAAGAGAGAGAGAGAGAGAGAGAGAGAGAGAGAGGGAGAAAGAGAGAGAGGGAGAAAGAGAGAGGGAGAAAGAGAGAGAGAAAGAGAGAGAGACAGAGAAAGAGACAGACAGACAGAGACAGAGAGAGACAGAGACAGAGAGAGACAGAGACAGAGAGAGACAGACAGAGACAGAGAGAGACAGACAGAGACAGACAGAGACAGACAGAGACAGACAGAGACAGACAGAGACAGACAGAGACAGACAGAGACAGACAGCGAGACAGAGAGAGACAGAGAGAGACAGAGAGAGACAGAGAGAGACAGCGAGAGACAGCGAGAGACAGCGAGAGACAGCGAGAGACAGCGAGAGACAGCGAGAGACAGAGAGAGACAGAGAGAGACAGAGAGAGACAGAGAGAGACAGAGAGAGACAGAGAGAGAAAGAGAGAGAAAGAGAGAGAAAGAGACGGAGAAAGAGACAGAGACAGAGACAGAGATAGAGACAGAGATAGAGAGACAAAAAGAAAGAGGGGTGAGAGGGGGGAGGGAGTGGGAGGGGGAGGGGCCAATTTGTGAGCAGCATCCCAGATTCATTGAAAATAATATTCAGAGTGCCTTCCCCTTCCCCCGCTGCAGAAATTGTTAGCTCAAACAAGGCTATGGCTTTAGCACAGGAGCGCAGGAGGGTGAGGGATGATGTGAGAGGTATATAAAAATCACAAGAGGAACAGAGCGGTGAATACATAGTCTTTTTGCCCAAGGTAGTGGAAACTAGAGGCCACATGTTTCAAGTCAGAGGGGAAAGATTTAATAGGGACCGGAGGGGCAATATTTTTTACTCAGGCATAGACAAGTTGGCCGAAGGGCCTGTACATGTGGTGCATGACTCTATGACTCTGGGCTGAGTTTTCAGAGCTGTAAGAAGTGCAAGTTCACAAAATTAGACCACAATTGCTGACAATTTCTCCGCACCTCTGAAAGATAACATACATGTGTGTTACACGAATGTTACCACCGCAAAATAATTTGCTAGAGTGAAGGATAAAGGGCTTGTCCCACTTGGACGACCTAATCCACAGTTTAGAGGACCCTTGAGGAGTTGAAAAAAAATGTCAAGGTCGTGTTGACTCGCCGAAGTAGAAGACCTCCGATGACCTCCTTATGTCTACGACCTCCTACGACTATGTCTACGACCACCCACGACTATGTCTACAACCTCCCATGACTATGTCTAGGACCTCCCACGACAATGTCTACGGCCTCAGTCTTCCACACCTAAGACCAACTACGACTAGCTACGAGTGGAAAATGATTACATGATAAAATTATGTCATGTTTGCATTTTTTTGTCGGGTCAGTTACCGATCTACGACTACCATCACGACCTACCTACGAGTAAAATGTATCAATCTTTTCCATGCCGACCTTTTTTTTAAAACTCATGGACATTTTTTATCAGGCTGGAAAAAACGCCGCGACCTACTTGAGGCCACGAGTACGCGGAGACCACTCACGAGCACGAGGACGAGTTACGAAGACCTCCTACGACCACGCTGTGAGTACGAGTCAAGGGCAAACTCGGCAGAGGTGGCCAATTAGGTCATGAAAGTGGGACAGGGGCTTTAGCAAAGTTCTGAGGTCCAGGAAAAGATATAGCTTCATTACCTGTTCAAAAGGGAACTGCAGATGCTGGAATATCGAAGGTACACAAAATTGCTGGGGAAACTCAGCGGGTGCAGCAGCATCTGAGATGCTGCTGCACCCGCTGAGTTTCCCCAGCAATTTTGTGTACCTTAGCTTCATTACCTGATTTGGTTATCTCCTTGTGTTTTCTCACGTGATTCTCTTTTGTTTCTCCGCTCAGCTCTACTGGAATTTCGGTCGCCTGCTCATTTGCTTCTTCGATGACCTTATCTTCCTCCTTTACCTCAGCCTTGAACACAGACGAAAGGGAACTCATGAGAAAAATAGGCTTAGTTTCACCAACACTTCCAACAATGAACCATTCTACATTTTCTTGGTCATTTGTCTTTTTCACACCTTACCCTGCCATATCTCTAGTTTCCCTCTCCCCTGGCTCTCACTGAAGAAGGGTCTCGACCCAAAACGTCACCCATTCCTTCTTTCCAGAGATGCTGTCTGTCCTACTGAGTTACTCCGTCGTTTTGTGTCTATCTTGGCGGGGAATGGTTCCAAATAGTGTTTAGTTTAAATATGTAATATATGAATATGTGATTCTGTTTCAGTCTGTTTTGCAGTTTTTTTTGCACAATCGGCAAGCATTGCCACTTTTCATTTCACTGCACATCTCGTATGTGTATGTGACGAATAAACTTGACTTGACTAGTTTAGAAATACAACATGGAAACAGGCCCTTCGGCCTACCAAATTGTTACTTCATCGAGTTTTATATTGGGATGGTTTGATTCATTGATTGAAAGATATAGCATAACAGTCCTTTGGCCCACCGAGTCCATTGATCATCGATTTAGGAATAAGGGGTAAGCCATTTAGAACGGAGACAAGGAAACTTTTTCTCACGGAGAGTTGTGAGTCTGCGGAATTCGCTGCCTCAGAGGGCGGTGGAGGTCGGTTCTCTGGATACTTTCAAGAGAGAGTTAGGTAGGGCTCTTAAAGATAGCGGAGTCAGGGCATATGGGGAGAAGGAACTGGGGTACTGTGATTGGGGATGATCAGCCATGATCACATTAAATCGCGGTGCTGGCTCGAAGGGCCGAATGGCCTACTCTTGTATGTATTGTCTAATGGAGGAAGGGATAAAAATAGGGGGAAAATATGCTAGAAAGATGGAGAGCAAGGGTGGGGTGAAATCAGAGATCTCTTTTCCTTTGATGAGGCTCTCCAGTGGTACCTGACTAGCAGGCCAGATGACAATGAGGCCTCTGGAATTTAGAGGAAGTTTAGTTAAGTTTAGATATACAGCGCGGAAACAGGCCCTTCAGCCCACGGAGTCCACGCCAACCAGCAATCCCCGCTCACTAACGCTAACCTAAACTCACTAGGGACAAATTACAATTATATCAAGGCAAATAATCTACAAACCTGTATGTCTTTGGAGTGTGGGAGGAAACCGGAGATCCCAGAGAAAACCCACACAGGTAACGTGGAGAACGTGCAAACTCTGTACAGACAAGCACTCGTAGTCAGGAACGAACCGGGGCCTCTGGCACTTTAAAGGGCTCGTCAAGACGCCCGCACGTGCACATTACGCGCATAGAAACATAGAAAATAGGTGCAGGAGTAGGCCATTCGGCCCTTCGAGCCTGTTCAATATGATCATGGCTGATCATCCAACTCAGTATCCCATACCTGCCTTCTCTCCATACCCCCTGATCCCTTTAGCCACAAGGGCCACATCTAACTCCCTCTTAAATATAGCCAATGAACTGGCCTCAACTACTATACCTTCTGTGGCAGAGAATTCCACAGATTCACCACTCTGTGTGAAAAATGTTTTTCTCATCTCGGTCCTAAAAGATTTCCCCCTTATCCTTAAACTGTGACCCCTAGTTCTGGACTTCCCCAACATCGGGAACAATCTTCCTGCATCTAGCCTGTCCAACCCCTTAAGAATTTTGCACGTTTCTATAAGATCCCCCCTCAATCTTCTAAATTCTAGCGAGTACAAGCCGAGTCTATCCAGTCTTTCTTCACATGAAAGTCCTGAATCTTTCTTCATATGAAAGCATGGTGACGTAGGCAGTGATGCGCGGTCGCGCGCGGCGCCCCAGGATTTTGGGATGTACAAATTCTTTGCGCGCAAATGACACTCAAGTGGGACAGGCCCTTAAGGCAGGATCTCTACCGCTGCCTCTGCCACTGAGTCGCCAAGTGGGATCTTTGCTACCAGCACCTCCCACCACAATCAAGCCTTCACTATTAAGGTCACAGCGGCAGGACCATGGGGCTAACTTGCTGGTCTCAAGCCACTAACCCAGGTAGTCTCAACTCTTCTCACGATAAGGCCCTCTGTCCCTGATTGCTTGTGAAAGTGCACCTAAAAGGGGGGTAAATAAATAGATAGAGGGAGATATCGATCGCTGGAGAAATTGGGAGTGTCCACCGATTTAATCATATCACCTACCTTCTCAATTGTCTGCATTTTCAGTTCCATTCCCTCCAAGTCTCCTACACTTGCAGTCAGAGGTTCTGCCTCATTTTCATCGTTAACGTTTGATAGTGCATCATCTGGATGCAAAATACATTATTATTAAACTTGAGCAATGCAAGGGTTAAACTGACTGTGTGAGAGTGTCAGCTGAAATTGAGTTGTCAGCTAACAGCATGCTTGTCATCCAAATTAACAGCAAGCACTATGTGAAGAAGAGTCTCGACCTGAAACGTCACCCATTCCTTCTCTCCAGAGATGCTGCCTGTCCCGCTGAGTTACTCCAGCATTGTGTGTTTGTCTTTGGGGTAAACCAGCATCTGCAGTTCCTCCCTTCGCTACATGTCAAGCCTTGCTTTGGAAAGCAATTCGATGTTTTGGAAAGATGCTTAGGCTAACTTAGAAGGACCGTTAAATCACGAGGCTACCCACAAGGTCACTAAGATAAACCTTTGCCTTCTCAGAGATATCTGTGACCAGCTCGGCATCTGATACGACAAATAACTCACGTTTTTTGGTACTAAGGAGGATAGCTAGCCTTTAAACAGAGTCACCTGTTGTCCTTAGATTAGGGTAGCGAATGCAAGGGCAAAATCACCTCTGGCCTTTGTCTAACAACCTACCTATTTAAAACCATCCTTCAACCTTTGAATTCAACCTTTGTCCTGCCCATTCTCCCTTCCAACTGTACGACCCCCCTACAAACTAGTCTGAAGGAGGATTCTTTTTTTTCCTTCTTTTTTTAATTTATTTTTATTGGAAGCAAACATATTATGGTAAAGTATAGTTACATATTATAGTAAAAAAACCTTTTCATATACATCAATCATACATTATTAAAATTTTCAATTGTCGATTAATTCTGCTTCTAGTGTTTATTTATGTAGATAGAAAGAGAGAGAGAGGGAGAGAAAAAAAGAATTACAAATACCAAAAAAGAGAAAAGGTGGAATGAATTACTTATAATACGTCATTGGAGATAAATTTGTAGATTATAAAGTATAACTTTTCATCTAATCCCGAGTTCAAACTTCAGTTGGGTTTTCGTGCCGGGCCAATCTCAATCTATCCCTTCAAATAGTTAATGAATGGAGCCCATATTTTAACAAAAAGTTCTTGTTTGTCCATTAAGACAAGTCTAATTCTTTCTAGATGTAGGGTCTCCGACATTTCCACAATCTACGTTTTAATTGTGGGGGTTATAGGGCCTTTCTCTTCCCTGTCCGGGAGACCTGACCTTTTCCCTGTCGGGTCCCCGTTGTCGTTGGGGCCTAGCACCGTGGAGCGGCCTCCAACCTGAACGACCCGGGGGCTCGGGAGACTGCGGAGCTGCGGACTACTCACCATCGTGGGGCTGGCCGGCCTCGGAGCGTGGGGAGCGGTGGTGACTCGCTGTTGTGACTCGACTCCTGGGGTTCGGAGGCTCCAGCAACACAGCCGCAGGTCCGGTGGACTGGGACATTGGGAGCTCGCGGGTCCAGGGGGAGAGACCGCTTCCCGGAGCTCCCGCAACGCGACTTCTCCAGCCCGTGTCGCGGGGTTGGAACGAGCCGGAGCGGGGACGTACATCGCTCGGCGCGGCTTCATGGCCGTGGGACATTCCAGCGCCCGCCGGGGGCTCCAACATTGTGACTTTTAGACCGGGAGCGGGGCCGTAAATCGCCCGGCACGGCCTAAAATGGCCGTGGGACTTAGCATCGCCCGCCTGGAGCTTGGACATCGGGAGAGACATGGAGAACAGGGGAGAGAAAAGACTTTGCCTTCCATCACAGTGGGTTCACTGTGATGGATGTTTGTGTGAATTAAATTGTGTGTATGTCTGTAGGAAATTGTCTTTGTTTGTATGGCTGTGGAAACGGAATTTCGTTTGAGCCTCACTGAGGCTCAAATGACAATAAATGGTATTGTATTGTATTTCCAAAATCTTAATATTAATCTTTTCCCAGTTATTATACTGTAGTCGAAACGTCACCTATCCACATTCTCCAGAGATGCTGCCTGACCCGCTGAGTCGCCTATCCCAGCACTTTCTGTGTACATCCTTCAGGTTGGAGGTTGAGCACAGGGCTAACAACCCTGTCTCGTGAAACAAATATGTTACGGAAACAGCAACTGAAGGAATTAACACTACTGGGGGCTGATGGACTTCCAGGGCTATCGACAGATGCTAGGGTGAACATCAATGATGAAAGCGGAATGGAAGACAAGAGAGCATGGACAACATCTTCATGAGAAGGCGCTGGAACTGGATTGGCCACGTACTGAGAAGAGAACCAGACAGCATCACAAGAATAGCCCTGAAGGGAAAAGGGAAAGAGGGAGACCCAAAGCCACCTGCCATCAAACTGTAGAGGAGGAAATGAAAACAATGGAGCTGACCTGGGGTAGTGTCCAGAAGCTAGCCCAGAACAGACAGGAGTGGAGGACCTTTGTTGCTGCCCTACATGCCAGGTGGCATAATAGGCAGTAAGTAGTTTCTGTGTACATTTCTCCAGGGGTGGTCTCACCAAAGCCATGAAGAACAATACAGCACAGGATACTGGGAGATTAAGAAGGAACTGCAGATGCCTCTGTCCTGGGTCTCCTCCATGGCCAGAGCGAGCAACACCGGAAATTGGAGGAGCAGCACCTTGGGGAGTCTGCATCCTGGGGGCATGAACATTGAATTCTCCCAATTTTGTTAGTCCTTGCTGTCTCCTCCCCTTCCTCAGCCCTCATGCTGTCTCCTCCCATCCCCCGGCCTCCTCCTCCTTTTTCCTTTCTTCTCCCGCCCCCCCCCCCCCCCCCCCCCCACCCCCCCCCCCACCCCCCCCCATCAGTCTGAAGAAGGGTTTCGGCTCGAAACGTTGCCTATTTCCTTCGCTCCATAGATGCTGCTGCACCCGCTGAGTTTCTCCAGCATTTTTGTGTACCACAGGATACTGGGAGACTGGCTTCTCTGGCAGAAGAGCCCAGATCGTAGTATCTGTATGAGAGGCTGGCCTTTGAGACTGTTACTCAACTGATTTTTTTTTCCCACAGGAATCTGCGACTCTTTGGAATTCTTTACCCCAGAGGGCTTGGATGGTCAGTTGCTATCTATCGTAAGACTGAACGTAATAGATTTCTGCAATGAGAATCAATCGATATAGGAATTAGGTGCGAGTGGAAACGGCAGAGGATCGGCAATGTGTAAGAAGGAACTGCAGATGCTGGTTTAAACCGAAGATACACACAAGCTGGAGTAACTCAGCGGGACAGGCAGCATCTCTGGAGAGAAGGAATGGGTGATGTTTCGGGTCGTGTCTGAAGAAGGGTCTCGACCCGAAAAAACTTCACCCAATCCTTCTCTCCAGAGATGCTGCCTGTCCCGCAGAGGATCAGCAATAGAAAGATAGAAACATAGAAAATAGGTGCAGGAGGAGGCCATTTGGCCCTTTGAGCCAGCACCGCCATTCATTGTGATCATGGCTGATCGCCCCGTATCAATAACCCGTGCCTGCCTTCTCCCCATATCCCTTGACTCCACTAGCCCCTAGAGCTCTATCTAACTCTCTCTTAAATCCATCCATTAAATGGTCGCAGTGAATTGCATAGAAGATTCTATATGAAGGGTCTATCTGACCTACTCCTGAAGTTGTTCTTAGTGCCAGCAATATTCTAGCCACATCGAAGCAATGGGCAAGAATGCACACAAACACTTCTACTTCCTTAGAAGGCTTAGGAAATTTGGCAAGTCCCCAACGACCCTCACCAACTGCTACAGATGTGCCGTTGAAAGCATTTTATTGGGATGCATCCCAGCATGGTTTGGGAACAGCTCCATCCAGCACTGGATGTAAACTAACCTTCCATCCATTGACTCCATCTACACTTGGCGTTGCCTCAGCAAGGCCACCAGCATAATCAAGGAGCAGTTACACCTTCTCCCTTCTCCCCTCTCCCATCAGGCAAGAGGTACAGAAGTATGAAAACACCTACCTCCAGATTCAGGGACATTTTCTTCCCAAGTTTTTTTTTTACAATACAATACAAATTTATTGTCAACAGGCAACAGGCAACTGAACCGTCCTCTCACCAGCTAGAGACCAGTTCTGACCTCCCATCTACCTCATTGAAGACCTTTGAGATATCTTTGATTGGACTTTAGCTTGCACTAAACGTTATACCCTTTATCCTGTATCTGTACACGGCTCGATTATAATCATGTATAATCACCCACCTTTGCCTGTGTGTGAATGTATGTGAGTGATTGGTGGTGGTCGGAGGGGCCGTAGGCGCAGATTGGCAGCCACGCTTCCGTCAGTCTGCCCCAGGGCAGCTGTGGCTACAGAAGTAACTTACCACCACCGAGTGTGACTGAGGAGTGAATGAATAATGCGATGTAAAGCGCCTTGAGTATTAGAAAGGCGCTATATAAATCCCATCCATTATTATTATGTATAGTCTTTGCACTGACTGGGTTGCAGACAAAATCAAGCATCTCACTGTACCTCGGTATAAACTAAATTAAAACTAAGCTGATCCTTAACATTGGTCTGTTTAAGAAGGAACTGCAGATGCTGCAAAATCGAAGGTAGACAAAAATGCTGGCGAAACTCAGCGGGTGAGGCAGCATCCATAGATGCTGCCTCACCCGCTGAGTTTCTCCAGCATTTTTGTCTACCTTAACATTGGTATAATGACTTGCCTGAAAATGAATAACAAACTAAAAACTGATTTGGTATAGAAAACATGCTTACTTTCAGCACATACTCTGGGTTCATCCCAGCCCACTCGTGCACCCATCATCTCCGAATTGGAAACGTCCATTCGATCAACTTGTGGCTCTTCGCTCCTAAACCCTTTCGACCCGAGCCCAGCGGAACACATCCCTCCAGTGACGTGCGACAATGGAACGGTGCTCTCGTCCGGCTGGAGACACCTGGCTGCTGAGACATCAACTTGCCCCAATGCGTAGTCTGTCCGTGGAGCGCTGAAGGATCTCCTCTTCCTCCTCCTGCTCCTCCTCCTCTTCCGCAGCTTGTTTGTCACCGAGGGCATCAGCTCCTCTTGGGTTTCTGAGCCTGTTAGAGTGGAGGGTGGAGTGCCACCTTGGTTGATGTCGGCAGTCTGTTCTTCCTGCAAGTCCTGCACCTTAAAGGCACCTTTTGGATCTTGAACCTTTGACTCAGAACCGACTGGCGGTTCCACTGCAACTGTGGCAACGTCTGAAATATCTGCCCGGGTCCCAGTCGCTGGGGAAGATTCTTCAACTGTTAACAAGGTGTCTCCATCGACTTCAGGGGCAGGCAGAGCTTTGTAACAATTGACCGAATTGCTCACCTGCTCTTCCATGCATTCTGCTGCTTCCAGTGCCACCGAGTCTTCAGTGATATTTATATCGCTGGCTGTTTTAGCATCGCGGGAGAGATTCTCCTTCGACCGGAAGTCAATTCCCCTATTTTTAAATTCACAATTATCCGGCTCGTCCAAAGGCAAATTGAGTGAACCTCCCCCAGCGTTGAAATGTTCTACGCCAGAAGCCTCTGCACGTCGACATTCAGATTCCTGTTGGGACGTACTAGGATTCTCCACACTTACTGAGTTCTGCTCTTGTCGCAGCTGCAACTTCAAAGATAGATTGGGTTTATTTTTAGACATCGTCGACCCAGGAACGGCCGAACTTCCAGCTTCAGACACACCGATTGGCAACTTAGCATCATCCCCAGAGATGAAGGACCCAGGTGAGTTTGTATCTTCATCTTCAAGTTTGAACACTGCTGATTTCCAAGGGGTTTGCTTGTCATCTTCAGGATCGGTCTCCTCTGGTGGAGGAATTATCAATTTAACATCCTCAGGTCCAGAGGTGGCCCTCTCTGAATGAAATGACCCTCTATCGTCAAGCTCAGGGAACATTGACCTGGGACAGTCTAATTCTGCAGCTTCAAGCCTCGGGCCAATACACCCTGCGTGGTTTGCCCCTTCCTCTTCAGGCTTGGAGACGGGCAATCCATGCTGAGGTTTCCTTTCAGCTTCAGTCTTGGAGATGATCGACTCAGGAAGGTTTGAACGTCCAGCTTCAGGCCCACAAATGGGCACCCCCGTGCAGTTTAATTCTTCGCCATCAGCCGCAAAGATCACTGACCCTGGCTGGTCTGTCCCTCCGCCTTTTGGCTTGCTCTCGGGATGGGATTTCCTCTCACCTTCAGGCACGGAGGCTGCCGACTCCAGAAGGTTTGACTCTTTGGCTCCGAGCTGCGAGATGGCCAGATCAGGCTCGGAGATGACGGATTCAAGCACGTTTGTTTGTGGTGTCTCCGCCTCGAGGACGTGCGGACCAAGGTCAGTTGGCCCATCCGCTTCACGCTTGGATGTACACGGCTCGGGCATGTTTGTCTTTGCCACCTGTGCTGCTACAGTTACCCCATTGCCTGTAGATTCCATCTCAAGAAGCCCTTCGCTTCCAGACGGTCTGGAATCATCGGGTTTAGTGGGCGGTGCCACGTTGCTGGAGATCGTCCCAACTTCTCCAGCATCCTGTGCGCATTCACCCATGCGTTCCCGATTTCCTGTTGTTCCGCTCAACTCGCAGCTCTCCCCATTATTACCATTGCTACGCAAAATTGGCTTCTCCTCCTCCACATTCTTTGGCTTCTTAACAAAAACATCAGTAATCTCACCCTGTTTGGAGCCCGGGGGCAGATATCCAGAACCTTCCACATGTGTTCTGTCCCCGTGGCTTTCGGGTGCAGGAAGCATCTCCGCACAGCACTCGCTCTCCATTGCCTCCGCCTTCCCTTCCTGTTTTCCCGACTCTTATTTTGCACGCAGATGTCCAGATGCCACAGATTTCTAATCCTTTGTCTAGTTGACGCAGTCTTGAAGCGGAACCCGTTGGAAGATCTCTGCGACGGGGTTCCGCCGAAGGGACTCTCTGAAAATCTTAGCTTTAGACCACACAGACGAAGAAACGCACCTCAATGTGCATTCAGACTCCCACCGATGACTCGTTATCTCGCTGCATGCTTGCCCAATTTTTCTGGCCAAATCTTTGCTCAGCCTGCAGGCTACGTCCACCGATTTCACGCTCCAGGGACCCGGGCCGCACCCAGTTCCTGGGCCAATCGGCGCCGCAATAAACCTTGCGACACTAAGACCCAGTTGATCCTGCGTTGCATGCAACGCTGCCACTTGTCACTTCTCATCAGGCAGTCAGCATTCGCTCCGACAAAAGGGATTTTTTTTTTTTTTTTTTTTGCATTTTAAAACAAACATTTAGGTTCGAGCCAAATGGGGTTACGAAGGGGCGATCATAAATTTACACCAGGCACCGCACTTTTACTCCGTTCTTTACTTCTCTCACTCTACCGGGATGGGGCAGAACGTTGACCTAGTATGTCAATAGACAATAGACAAATAGGCAGCAGAGGTTATGTAACGCCCTCCAGGCGCAGTGGCCAGTTCAATGTGCTGTCGTCGAGGGCCGTGAGATCCACCCCACCACCAGGGGGTCGGAGGGCAGTGCTGGCTCAAAGGGCCGAATGGCCTACTCCTGCACCTATTGTCTATTGCCTTGAAGCGGCTCAGTACAGGGGTCGGCCGGTTCAACGCCAACGTGCATGGCTGGGGGCTGCGTTCATCAGCAGCCTGCGTGTGTGGAGCAGACCAGCAAACAGCACGGCAGCATGGCATTTTCGACTGCACTGTCCTCCGCCCCCTGGTGGAGAGGTAGACCTCACAGCCCTCGCCAACAGCACATTGAACTGGCCACAGCGCCTGGAGGCCGTTACATTACCTCTGCTGCCTCAAACGCGCGGCAGTGGCGGCTCCTGATAGTCTCATCAATGCCATTCATAGAAACATAGAAAATAGGTGGAGGAGTAGACCATTCGGCCCTTCCAGCCTGCACCGCCATTCGATATGATCATGGCTGATCATCCAACTCAGTATCCCATCCCTGCCTTCTCTCCATACCCCCTGATCCCTTTAGCCACAAGGGCCACATTTAACTCCCTCTTAAATATAGCCAAAGAACTGGCCTCCACAGATTCACCACTCTGTGTAAAAAATGATTTTCTCATCTCGATCCTAAAAGACTTCCGTCTTATCCTTAAATTGTGACCCCTTGTTCTGGGCTTCCCCAACATCGGGAACAATCTTCCTTCACTCTCTCCCCCTTCAGGTAGCCTTCCAATGAAGGAAGGACGGTCAAGCGGGGTAAGTAAGGGGGTATCGAAGCCTGGAGGGTGGGGCAGAGGGCAAATGGGATGACAGATCTTGCTTTTAACATAAGAACGGAGACAGAAGCATGTCAAGACAGTGGGCCAAATGAATTGGCTTCAGAAAGATTGGCCTCCCCGTTGGATTGCAACCTAGTTGTGGTCCGGGAGCTTGTGTGTCTCAGTGACCCCTAGAGCTATACCAGCGGGAGATTTGCCTCATGTTAGGGTCTCCCATGCTGGACAGGTCAAAGACAAACAGTGATCCACTGGTCCTCCAGGTTGGAGGTTGAGCACAGGGCCAACAAACCCTGTCTCGTAAAACAAATATGTTACGGAAACAGCAACTGAAGGAATCTACACTACTGTAGGACCTCCGTTGCTGCCCTACATGCCAGGAGGCATCATAGGCAGTAAGTAAGTAAAGATTGGCAGGTACTTCAACTCAAGTAGGACAGTTACATATGGGATACTGATAGTCAAGGAGTAAACTTCCATGCCAGTCCCTCCGTTGGAAGACTGGTGCTCAGAAGAAGATTACGATTTATGGGGTATGGAACTGAATCTTCGGCAGATGCACAGAAACCTATTATCTGTCTTAAATATATTTTATGAATGAACATCCACCGATGTAAGGGCTGGGGAATTCCAAAGATCTTTCCCCAACTTTTTGTTTTTCTTTCCCTTTATTCGTGAGTTTGTAAATTTTTTTTTTTTTTTTTAAATGGGCCAAATGAGTTTTTAACTTATTTAACTTATCAACCAACCTGACCTCCCGGTGGCTCAGCACTTCAACTCCCCCTCCCACTCCGTATCCGACCTCTCTGTCCTGGGTCGCCTCCATGGCCAGAGCGAGCAACACCGGAAATTGGAGGAACAGCACCTCATATTCCGCTTGGGGAGTCTGCATCCTGGGGGCATGAACATTGAATTCTCCGAATTTTGTTAGTCCTTGCTGTCTCCTCCCCTTCCTCAGCGCTCCTGCTGTCCCCTCCCATCCCCCAGCCTTCGGGCTCCTCCTCCTCCTCTTTCCTTTCTTCTCCCCGCCCCCCCCACCACCCATCAGTCTGAAGAAGGGTTTCGGCCAGAAACGTTGCCTATTTCCTTCGCTCCATAGATGCTGCTGCACCCGCTGAGTTTCTCCAGCTTTTTTGTGTACCTTTGAGTTTTTAACTTCACTGTTACTATAAGAACATGCGAAATATGAACTGAAGAGGCCATGGGACCTTGAGAGCCTCCTCCACTGATCAATAACACCTCAAATTTCCTTTGCAGTTCCTATCTCTCAATTCCCATAAGATCCAGAATTCTCCCTCTGTCTTGAATGAACTGATAGTCTCCAGGGGCGTATCGGGTAGAGAACTCCAAAGATTCACCATGGTCTGCGTGAAGAGATTTTATCATGAGATCTTTGGTTCTAGATTCCTCAGCCAGGTAAAACATTATCCTTTTGGTCTCACCTTTAAAAAAGTATCTACTTGTTGCTCAAGGCTGCAGAAGCAGTCTTCCAATATTTTTTGAGAGGGCGATAAATTCTTGATAATGCATAAGGGGCAAAAGCTTACCAGGGAAGGACGAAATGACAGCCATCAGCTTATTGAATAAAAGAACATGCTTGGCGAACCAGATGGTTTATACCTGTGACTAATTTCTTCCTCTTCAAGATTCAAGGGATTCAAGATTCTATCGTCATGTGTCCCAGATAGGACAATGAAATTCTTGCTTTGCTTCAGCACAACAGAATATCGAAGGCATGAATACAGAACATATCAGTGTGTCCATCTCTGATTAGAAACATAGGCAAAGAAACATAGCAGGTAGACAAAAATGCTGGAGAAACTCATCGGGTGAGGCAGCATCTATGGAACGAAGGAAATAGGCAACGTTTCGGGTCGAAATCCTTCTTCAGACCCTTCACCCGTTTAGTTTTTCCAGCATTTTTGTCTACCTTCGATTTTCCAGCATCTGCAGTTCCTTCTTAAACATAGAAACATAGCACGTTGGCCTTCATAACAAGAGGAGTTGAGTATAGGAGCAAAGAGGTCCTTCTGCAGTTGTACAGGGCCCTAGTGAGACCACACCTGGAGTATTGTGTGCAGTTTTGGTCCCCTAATTTGAGGAACGACATCCTTGCTATTGAGGGAGTGCAGCGTAGGTTTACAAGGTTAATTCCAGGAATGGCAGGACTGTCATATGTGAGAGAATGGAGGGGCTGGGCTTGTACACTCTGGAGTTTAGAAGGATAAGAGGGGATCATTGAAATTAAGGGTTTGGACACGCTAGAGGCGTGAAACATGTTCCCGATGTTGGGGGAGTCCAGAACCAGGGGCCACAGTTTAAGAATAAGGGGTAAGCCATTTAGAACGGAGATGAGGGAACACTTTTTCACACAGAGTTGTAAGACCACAGAATTCTCTGCCTCAGAGGGCGGTGGAGGCCGGTTCTCTGGATACTTTCAAGAGAGAGCTAGATAGGGCTCTTAAAGATAGGGGATATGGGGAGAAGGCAGGAACGGGGTACTGATTGTGGATGATCAGCCATGATCACATTGAATGGCGGTGCTGGCTCGAAGGGCCGAATGGCCTACTCCAGCACCTATTGTCTATTGTCTAAAATACTGTAGGTCGAAAGGAACTGCAGATGCTGGTTTAAATTGAAGATGGACACAAAATACTGGAGTAACTCAGCGGGACAGGCAGCATCTCTGGAGAGAAGGAATGGGTGACGTTTCGGGTCGAGACCCTCCTTCAGAAAATAGGTGCAGGAGTAGAAGAGGCTTGGGAGAGAAAGGCGAGCAAACTGAAAATGTTCAGCAAGTTACAATTGTGATATTGAAAACCTTCAGTCCTTACCCGATTTATGATTTTTACTCCTGAAATTCCAAGTTTTGATTAGAGATGTTCCTTTGCCAACAGTATCCAGGGACTTCCTGTTGGCGGCTGTGGTCCCAGTTGCCCTGGGGGAGGCCGCAGGCCCAGTCACCCTGGGGGAATTGGCAGATCCATGCACCCTGGGGGAATCGGCAGGCCCAGTCTTCCTGGGGGAATCGGCAGGCCCAGTCTTCCTGGGGGAGGCTGCAGGCCCAGTCACCCTGGGGGAATCGGCAGGCCCAGTCACGCTGGGGTCTTCGGCAGATCCATGCACCCTGGGGGAATCGGCAGGCCCAGTCTTCCTGGGGGAGGCTGCAGGCCCAGTCACCCTGGGGGAATCGGCAGGCCCAGTCTTCCTGGGGGAGGCTGCAGGCCCAGTCACCCTGGGGGAATCGGCAGATCCATGCACCCTGGGGGAATCGGCAGGCCCAGTCTTCCTGGGGGAGGCTGCAGGCCCAGTCGCCCTGGGGGAATCGGCAGGCCCAGTCACCCTGGGGGAATCGGCAGGCCCAGTCTTCCTGGGGGAGGCTGCAGGCCCAGTCACCCTGGGGGAATCGGCAGGCCCAGTCTTCCTGGGGGAGGCATCTCGCAGCAACTAAAATAGAAGTCACAATTCGTTGGAAATTATTTTCAATTGCAGCAACTTTTTCGAATTTAATGTACAGCACCAAACTCCCAACTCACAGGTACCTAATCCTTGGTGATTGACAGAACAGAGAGGAGGGAAAAAAAAACATCAACTCTGTTGCCGCCTCACAGCGCCAAAGACCTGGGTTCGATCCTGACTTCGGGTGCTGTCTGTACCAAAGATCCTATAGCGAGCAAGAAGGTCCACTCGACGAAAAAGACATAGTGCGGTCATGGGCAGCTTCATGGTTAATATTCGGCCCCATTTCCATAACCGGCTTCCGTCTCCGCACCAAAGATCCCATAGGATACTAGTGCGGAGACGGAAGCCGGTTACGGAAACATCCTCGTAAAAATAAAAGTTATTTGGGAAAAATCTTCTCCTCATTTTCAGAATTTTTATTTATCAACACAAACTGTTCCCCCGCAACGTTGATTACACTGCGGGTCGGGTCGCGTCCGGTTACGGAAATGGATGAAAAAAAGGCCCACATTCCGTTCCGTTGCGTACTACACGTCAGCCCATTGCAGATAGCAGGAGTGGTCCATCTTGCTCCGCTATAGGATCTTTGGTCTGTACAGAGTTTTACGTTCTCCCCGTGAGAGTCCTCCGGGCACTCTGGTTTCCTCCCATATTCCAAAGACGTACAGGTTTGCATGTTAATTGGCTTTGGTAAAAATTGTGCCTGGTGTGTATGATAGTGTTGGTGTACAGGATGAATGCTGGTCGGTGCGGTATCGGAGGGCCGAAGGGCCCGATTCCACGCTCTATCAGTAAAAGTCTAAATTCATTGCAATTTATTTTTAATTGAACGTATTTCTCCAATTTATGTATAGCATCAAATTCCCAAATATCTAAGGTTCCTAATCCTTGGCAATGGACAGAACAGAAGGGTGGGGGGGGGAGTAATCACCAGCTCCTCTTTAGAATATAGCAAGCTTTTGCTTGAAAGGAAGATCCCAGTACTAATCAATGAATGAATAATGGCCAAGTATTCACATACAAGGGATTTGCCTTGGTGCTCCACCCACAAGTGACAACGACATACAATGACAGTCAGGAACGACACATAAAACATTAATAATAAAACATTATTGATTAAACATAGGTGACCACACAATTTCTTTGAACTACTCATTACCTGGTGGAGGAGTTGGATGGGGTCAGTAAATTAGCTTGATGAGCTAGCTTGGCGATCGCTTCGCCCAACACCTCCGCTCGGTTCGCAATAATCAACCTGATCTCCCAGTGGCTCAGCACTTCAACTCCCCCTCCCATTCCCAATCCGACCTTTCTGTCCTGGGCCTCCTCCATGGCCAGAGTGAGGACCACCGTAAATTGGAGGAGCAGCAACTCATATGGGCAGTTTACACCGCAGCAATTGTCTAAATGCAAGTAGTCCAACAGACAAGCAAGTAACCACAGATTTGGGGTAATGTTATTCGTCTCACTTTTGTTTCTGAGGCTTTGGCTTTCAATTGCTCCTCAGCTCCGATGACGATTTTCCAAATCACAGTCTGGATTTCCTTCTCGGGGAAGCTCGTCTTGGAGTCTGTGCCTGTGGCAGCATCTTTTGAGACAAAGGTAAATGTGTCAGTGAAAACCTTTGCACTGAGTGGGCAAGTGCAAACCCGCAACTGATGCAAGATCACAATACCACAGCAGGTCCTAAAGATCACAATATAGATCTACCACACATTTACCCACAACTAATGGTCTGGCACCTTCTTTAATCCAGACAAAATTACGAGAGCATTGCGTGTGGCGCAAGCTTTTTGGACATACCTTTGATGAGACCAAGCGCAGGCTCGGCAATTGTTTTACTGAACACCTCCACTGCATTAACCAACCTGATCTCCCGGTGATCTCCCACTTCAACTCCCCCTCCCATTCCCAATCTGACCTTTCTGTTCTGTTCTGGCCTCCTCCATTGTCAGAGTAAGGCCTAGCACACAAATTGGAGGAACAGCACCTGATATTTCGCTTGGGTAGTTTACACCCCAGCGGTATGAACGTTGACTTCTCTAACTTCAGATTGCTCTTGCTTTCTCTCTCCATCCCCTTCCCAGTTCTCCCACTAGTCTTACTGTCTCCGACTACATTCTATCTTTGTCCTGCCACCTCCCTTGACATCTGTCTGAAGAAGGGTCTCGACCCGAAATGTCGCCCATTCCTACTCTCCAGAGAAGCTGCCTTGCCCGCTGAGTTACTCCAGCATTTTGTGTTTACCTCTTTTGGGACATGGCTTCGTCCTTAAAGAGTTCATTGTATACTTCTTTGTTAATTGTTAATTCTTTATCTAGAGCTTTAGAGACATGAAAGGGATCTAATTAGTGTGTCAGAGGTGTATTGTTGGATCTTTATCATTGTTTAATTTATTAATTGAACAATTATTATACAGTGTCCTCCATAACATTTGCGATAAAGACCCATCATAAAGTCCCAGCACCTCCCGCTGCTGAAAGACTCATCCATGCCTTCATCTCCTCCCGACTGGACTACTGCAACTCACTTCTCCTTGGCATCAGCTCCACCTACATCAACCGACTCCAACTGGTCCAGAACGCAGCCGCCCGACTCATCACCCACATCAAATCCTGGCATCACATCACTCCAGTCCTCAAACAACTTCACTGGCTTCCCATCTCCCACCGGATCACCTACAAAATCCTGGTCCTCACCTACAAAGCCCTCCACCATCTGGCCCCCCCATATCTCACTGACCTCCTCTCCCCCTACCAACCCTCACGGTCCCTCAGATCCACATCAGCCGGTCTCCTCTCCATCCACAAGTCCAACCTCCGCAGTTTTGGGGACAGAGCCTTCTCCAGGGCAGCTCCCAGGCTCTGGAACTCCCTCCCCCAACTGATCCGCAATTCCGTGTCCCTCACCATTTTCCAGTCCCGCCTCAAGACCCATCTCTTCACCTCTGCCTATCCTTAGCCCCACGTCCCCCTCCCTTTTCATCTGTGCTTGAATTGCCTCATATTGTGTTTTGAATTGAATTCTGTCTTTTAATTTGTGTACTAGTCATGTCTCTACTATTTATTTCATTCCGCTTACATGTTTTTCCTCTACTTGCTAAATTTTTGTAAGGTGTCCTTGAGACTCTTGAAAGGCGCCCATAAATAAAATTTATTATTATTATTATTATGTATTTATTTGCCTCTGTACTCCACAATTTGAGATTTGTAATAAAAAAAATCCCGTGGTTAAAGTGCACATTGTCAGATTTTATTAAAGGCCATTTCTATAAATTTTGGTTTCACCATGTAGAAATTACAGCTGTGTTTATACATAGTCCCCCCATTTCAGGGCACCATAATGTTTGGGACACATGGCTTCACAGGTGTTTGTAATTGCTCAGGTGTGTTTAATTGCCTCCTTAATGCAGGTATAAGAGAACTCTCAGCACCTCGTCTTTCCTCCAGTCTTTCCACCACAATTGGAAACTTTTATTGCTGTTTATCAACACGAGGACCAAAGTTGTGCCAATGAAAGACAAAGAAGCCATTATGAGACTGAGAACCAAGAATAAAACTGTTAGAGACATCAGCCAAACCTTAGGCTTACCAAAGTCAACTGTTTGGAACATCATTAAGAAGAAAGAGAACACTGGTGAGCTTACTAATCGCAAAGGGACTGGCAGGCCAAGGAAGACCTCCACAACTGATGACAAGAATTCTCTCTATAATAAAGAAAAATCCCCAAACACCAGTCCGACAGATCAGAAACACTCTTCAGGAGTCAGGTGTGGATTTGTCAATGACCACTGTCCGCAGAAGACTTCATGAACAGAAATACAGAAGCTACACTGCAAGATGCAAACCACTGGTTAGCCACAAAAATAGGATCGCCAGGTTAGTTTGCCAAGAAGTACTTAAAAGAGCAACCACAGTTGTGGAAAAAGGTCTTGTGGACAGATGAGACAAAGATTAACTTGTATCAGAGTGATGGCAAGAGCAAAGTATGGAGGAGAGAAGGAACTACCCAAGATCCAAAGCATACCACCTCATCTGTGAAACACGGTGGTGAGGGTGTTATAGCCTGGGCATGTATGAAGGTACTGGCTCACTTATCTTCATTGATAATACTACTGCTGATGGTAGTAGCAGAATGAATTCTAAAGACACATCCTATCTGCTCAAGTTCTAACAAATGCCTCAATACTCATTGGCCGGTGATTCATTCTACAGCAAGACAATGATCCCAAACATACTGCTAAAGCAACATAGGAGTTTTTCAAAGCTAAAAAATGGTCAATTCTTGAGTGGCCATGTCAACCGCCCGATCTGAACCCAATTGAGCATGCCTTTTATATGCTGAAGAGAAAACTGAGGGGGACTAGCTCCCAAAACAAGCATAAGCTAAAGATGGCTGCAATACAGGCCTGGCAGAGCATCACCAGAGAAGACACCCAGCAACACAGGCAGAGACGTATATATTTTTATTGCAAAGAGAGACATATTTTTGATTTTAAAGTTTCCAGGGTTGTTGGGAACACTTAGTCAAATCAGTCTTGATCTTAATAGCTGTTCAGTATCTTAACGTAGCCTTTCACTGAATTTGTCAATGGAAAAATCTATGGGTTTGTGAATGGACAGAACTGCACTTTACTAGAATTCTAGGAGATTTGCTTTACCCGCGTTACTTTCACTGTCCAGCTCGTTGTTGTAGGTGGCGTTTGCTGACCAAGACTCGCACTCAGGCACAGGGCCACTGTCAGTGACACGCGGTGATTGCCGTGAAACGTCACCCTGAAATGGAACAAAGTATACTGTACAGTTACTTCAACATAATTGAACACTTTTTGTATTACAAATGTTAAGGGCCTGTCCCACTTACGCGACCGTTACAGGCGACTGCTGGCACCCATGATAGGTCGCAGAAATTTTCAACGTGTTGAAAAGTCAGCGGCGACCAGAAAGACGCTATGTCTCTTTGGAGACATCTCTCGACCATACAGGCGACATGTGGCGGGTGACCTCTCACGACCATAGGAGACCTCTCACAGCCTGTATGGTCGTGAGAGGTGTCCTATGGTCGTGAGAGGTCTCCAAAGAGTCGTAGTGTCTTTCTGGTAGCCGCTAAATGTTCAACATGTTGAAAATTTCGGCGACCTATCACGGTGCCGGCAGTCGCCTGTAAAGGTCGCGTAAGTGGGACAGGCCCTTAATGGTGTGGATTTTGCGGAGAAATTACTGCAGCTCAGCGCACAACTGGCAAAAAAAATTCCCCGACGAGTCTAGAATTTCTATGCATATCTGTGAATGTAGAAGTCCTGAATCTGCTGATCAGTTTCTTCCCCAACATCCAATGGCCACTGCATGGGTACAAGAATTGCCCACAATTTAAATAACGAATGTGCTCGAGCAATCGCCATCTTCTCTGGTGATGCTCTGCCGGGCCTGTATTGCAGCCATCTACGCAATTACGGACAGACTAAAATTTAAAGGCAAACGCCACAATTAATGATACAGAAAATAAAGCCAAATGCCCGCTACACCTGGTTGAGTGTGTTCTCCATAGATTAGATAAACACTGAAATAGGGGAGCACAGTTCAGTTCAAAGATACAGTATGGAAACGGGCCGCCAAAACAAGCATAAGCTAAAGATGGCTGCAATACAGGCCTGGCAGAGCATCACCAGAGACGATACTGGTGATGTCCATGGATCGCAGACCTCAAGCAGTCATTGCATGCAAAGGATATGCAACAAAATACTAAACACGACTACTTTCATTTACATGACATTGCTGTGTCCCAAACATTATGGTGCCCTGAAATGGGGGGGACTATGTATAAACACTGCTGTAATTTCTACATGGTGAAATCAAAATGTATAAAAATGGCTTTTATTAAAATCTGAGAATCACATGTGATTTTTTCCTATTACAAATCTCAAATTGTGGAGCAGAGGCAAATAAATAAATGATGGGTCTTTGTCCCAAACATGATGCACAGTATTTCGCACATTCCCGACCTATTCAGGTTACCTCATCCATCACCATTTCCAGGTTTTCTTCAGTAACTTTGTTTGTCTCCGTCTCCTCTTTGTTCTTTGGACTTTGTGTGTCATTCTGTTTAACCACTGCTGGCTCACAGCTCTCATCCACCTGCACCTCTTCAAAATAAACAAGAACACCGTCACACAGTAGTCACCCAGCCAAACAAAGAGAGAGTCCAAACACACAAAGCTACCTCAGCTAATGCAGAATTAAAAATATAAACATCAGTACTGATGCAAATCTTCTTTGTTCATAAAACAGATTACATCCGATTCCCAACAAGCAATGTATATACATACATATGTATATACACACACACACACACACACATATATATATATATGTGTGTGTGTGTGTGTATATATATATACACACACACACACACACACATATATATATATATATACACACATATATATATACACACACATATATATATACACACACATATATATGTGTGTGTATATATATATATATATAATACATATAATATATATATACACACACATTCATACATATATACACACACATATACACATATATACACACACATATATACACACACACACATATATATATACACATACACACACACACACACATACATACACACACTGAGCAACTGGACAAAACCCACCCGGTCACGGGGAGAACGTACAAACTCTGTACAGACAGCACCCGCAGTCAGGATCGAACCCGGGTCTCTGGCGCTGTGAGGCAGCAACTCTACTGCTGTGCCACCCTGCGGCTTGATCTCCAGAATGGAAATGTAGCTTGTATCAGAGCCACAGTGATTATAGACGAAGCTTTGCAAGCTAGGGATCCAAATGAGCAATGTATTGAAGGTGAGATTAGGATTTCGATGGAATTGCATCATCAAGCTACAGGTTGAAAGAGTTTCTCATCGGATTCTCTTACCTGGCTCAGTGCCACTGCGTCCCTGCCAATCGGAATCAGTGCTGTCTGTCGAGTATGGATTCAGCAGCTTGGCAAGACGTAGTGATTTCCTGACATCAGGTTTCTGGATCGCCTGAAGAGAAAACAAACTGCATCAATATATACCACTATATTTCCCAAGTTGCCGGTATCAACAAGAATGTTGCTAATTTTTGCATGAGCAAGCTCTGATTAAATTGAATGTAGCATAGCTAGACCTCTCCGGGTGCTGTGAGGGGCTGTTCCTCCAATTTGCGCTGGGCCTCACTCTGACAGTGGAGGAGGTCCAGGACAGAAAGGTCAGTGTGGGAATGGGAAGGGGAATTAAAGTGTTTGGCAACCGAGAGATTGTGTAGGCCTAGGCAAACTGAGCAGAGGTGTTCAGCGAAACGATCGCCGAGCCTGTGCTTGGTCTAGCCGAAAAAGGGACCACATCACCCCGATCCTGGCCTCTCTCCACTCGCTCCCTGTGCGGTTCCGTATACATTTCAAGACCCTCCTCTATGTCTACAAAGCCCTCAATGGGCTTGCCCCCTCCTACATTAAAAGTCTTCTCACCCACCACACCACCTGAAGGTCCCTCAGATCGGCCGACTTGGGGCTGCTGAATATCCCGCGGTCTAGGCATAAGCTTAGGGGCGACCGTGCCTTTGCGGTTGCAGCTCCGAGACTGTGGAACAGCATCCCCCTTCCCATCAGAACTGCCCCCTCCATCAACTCCTTTAAGTCAAGACTAAAATCTTATCTATACTCCCAAGCCTTTCCTGACGTCCACTGAGCGCTGGGCTATATGTATATATGTATGTAGTTTGTTTGTTTATACTATTCTTATAACAAATGTAAAGCACTTTGGCCAACGAGTTGTTTTTTTAAATGTGCTATAGAAATAAATGTGCCTTGACTTGACTTGACACACCTGGAATAGTGGATACAGTAGATAAAGGTTAGATGTCACCATTACCTTACTGTCTACACGAGGAGGACTCTTCGCAAACCTCTGACGCAGCCGTCTCCTTGGAAGCTGGAATAGTGAAGGAGAAATTATTTTGATGATCAACTTGCAACAGCAGTTACCCTATCCCTATCCACATTTTCCCACTTGACCACACCAGCACAGCGGCAAGGCTAGTAGATCTCTGCCAGGCAGCTCCTGCAAACCTTGTTCAATTGTGGTCTCCGGTGCTGTCTGTGTGGATTTTGCATATTATCCCTGTGGCTGTGAGGATCCCTCCTTTATCTCCACCCTCCCTCCCCACGGATGCTCCAGTTTCCTGCCTCATCTCAATGTCATTCAGTTTGGTAGGTTAATTGGCCACCATAAATTGCCCCGAGTGTGTAAATAAGAGGTGGAATCTGGGAAGCTGATGGGAATATCGGGAGAATAAAACAGTATTATCATGAAGGTACACAAAAAATGCTGGAGAAACGCAGCGGGTGCAGCAGCATCTATGGAGCGAAGGAAACGTTGCCTATTTCCTTCGCTCCATAGATGCTGCTGCACCCGCTGAGTTTCTCCAGCATTTTTGTGTACCTTCGATTTTCCAGCATCTGCAGTTCCTTCTTAAACAGTATTATCATGAATTATTTTGATCACTAATGACCACTGGTGGTGGGTGTACGGAGCGAGCTGCCGGTGGAGGTAGTTGAGGCAGGTACAGTCGCAATGTTTGAGAAACACTTCGACAGGTACATGGAAAGGACAGGTTTAGAGGGATGTGGGCCAAATGCAAGCAGGTGGGACTAGTGTAGATGGGACATGTTGGCCGGTGTGGGCAGTTAGGCCAAAGGGCCCGTTTCCATGCTGTAAGACTCCATAACTCTATCAGGGGGTGCTTGGTCGTTGGCACAGGCTTCGTGGGTTAGAGAACAATTTCAATGCAGTATGATTCTATGATACTGGAAGGCCCACAGCAGCCTGCCAGTCAGGTATTCCTTGGCAGGGAGTGTCAGCTGGTCATTCAGCCAGAGACTATTTTAGAGGTATCACTGAACCATGGAGCCAGCAGATTATGACAACAACGTGGAACCCACCTTCTCCCCCACCCTCAACAAAGTTCCCCCACCCCAAACCCCCGACTCACAAAAACCCCCCATCAGACCAAGGTCATGAATGAGACAGAAAAAGTTGCGTTAAGCAGGTCTCTTGTCTATTTCCTTACAGTTTTGCCCAGGGCTGTGGTCGATACCCTGAACCAAAGATTATAGAGCAGAGCAAGATGCGCCACTCTGCGAAAAAGGCATAGTATGACATGAGTGATTGATGACGCCATTTTATTGGGCTGCAATTTACAATAATATTAATAAAATTTACAATAATATGAACTAAATATGTGAAGTGATCGATGCTATATAAAACACTGTTCCCTACAACACTGATTACACCAAAGATGATAGTGCGGATCAATCTTTGGAACGGATTACACCAAAGATACTAGAGGAGCATTGCCCGCTGCCTCGGGAGCGCCGACCGTGGGCAGACGCTTGAGGCTCTCCCGCCGGCCGCCTTCACCTGGTATCGGGGGGACCGAGAATCAGTCCTGGATCAACTCAGGAGTGGAGGAAACGTCCTCTTCCCCCAAAGATACTGGAGGAGCCTCTAGTATCTTTGCTTTTCCCTGCGACCTGATGTAAGAGCAGATTGTATAACTATGAAGTCCGTCCCCGCTACCAAAGATACTGCGTTTGGCATAAACAAATGGCGGCCGTGACGTTCCGTTACGTACTACACGTCAGTCCATTGGATTTCAGAGGAGTGGTCTATCTTGCTCCTCTAGGATCTTTGCCCTGAACACCCGACTCTGACTCTGATTTCTTGTGTATCCGACTCCGACCCGTAGGTATAATAATTCTAAATCTGCTATGATGACATTACACAAGCTGGCACTTCAAAAGAACTACATGAATCATCAGGCCACCTTTTAAACCAATGTCCTTAAAGTTTTGAGTCTAATGGTTGTAGCTATGCTGTTGTGGCTTTTTTATTGTTTTTTCTTGAAAATAAACATAATTAATTATGCTAAACGCTAACAGTAAAATTTTTACATATTCCGGCAGAGATTTTTTCCGTGCAGTCCAAAATCGCCTGATCTGAAAAAATCATGCTTTATTTCTAGAGTTATTAATGAAAATGTTTAAAAATACTTTGAATTTAAAATGGTTTTAACTTTCCTCAGATACCCAAAACCTCATCCCTCAGAGCTTCCAACACACTTTGATATAAAGTTGAAAGACAGAAACACTGGCAGCAACTCTGAACTTTTCAGCTCAATGGCATCTCACAGCAAGTGCACCCGACATTTGCAACAATGTTGCCATCATAGCTCCTGGCAGGACAGGAGGGGGAGGGTCAATTGGTATTGCAATTGGGGATTGATATTTTTTTTTCAACTCCAGTGCTGGGGGGAGGCTCACGAGCAATGATCGTTGCTGAGGAGTGCTCGAATCTTAGCTTGGGCAACGGGTTGAGTTGGAGGACCACGCCTCCCGTGCGTGCTACGGGTGCTTTGGGGGAGCAGCACTTGGTCTAGTAGAAATGAAAACTAAATGCATAGGTAGTTATGTTTGCTACAAAAGTTCATACCTAAAATTTATTAATAGCTTATCCCTGGGAACAGAATTGTTTCTGCTAGATCCTCTTTCATTGAAGCCCTTAAATCTGATATTTTTTCAGTGCGGAGAACAGTCTCTCCGTTGGCGTTTGTTTATGCTTTGTTTCTCGTCGTTCTGCCACCAGATGGCAGCACCAGTGTGATTTCTCATTCTCGCGGGTGGAAATATGGTATGCGGTATGTTTAAAAAGGAAGATTTTTTCCGATTTCCATGGTCTGTGAAAATTATGTTGAGGTCGAAGTCGGGACTTTTTTACAGACTCCGACAGCACCAATATTGCTCCGACTCCGACTCGACAGCCTTGGTTTTACTGCTCTTTAGTAATGGGAGAGTCTAGGACTAGAGGTCACAGCTTCGGAAAGAACGGACATACGTTTAGAAAGGAGATAATAGGGAACTTCGTACGACCTACCTACGACCTCCTACGACCATGCTGCGAGTATGAGTCAAGGGCAAACTCGGCAGAGGTCGTGAAAGTGGGAGAGGCCCTTTAGGCTTTAACCTTACAGCTGAGCAGACTTTTAGACACCAGAGGATATCTGGTGGTTCTGAGCTAGATCTTAACAGAAGGTAACCCTCCCTCCAAGGAGAGAAGAGGGATCAAACTAGACAGACAGGGAGGTACTCAACTCATTATGTCAGCAAAGAACCAGAGAAGCTGCCTCATCTCATATTTCAATTGACACCACCAAAAATACATCTGCGCCTGCAACTCCCCAATTTATCCTTTGTCCTGCCAGTTTACCAGCAGGTAATTTCAAGCAATTATCATTCTCTAGGGAATAACCAGATGGTCTGTTTGACATATTCAGTTCAAATCTGAGTCTATCTAACTTCAATTCATCACTCTCCATATTTAAAAACAACCGACACTCGATGAACAAATTTTAAATCCCCTATGCCTTCTCTGAAAGCAAGGTTTGCAGAAATGCAGAGCTCTAAGTGGTCTTCAGCAGATTTATAATCCGCTGCTCTGGCTGAGTGCATCTATTATGATGTTCACATTATAGCACAAAAGTGGATCCGTATCTCTCTCTGAGATCCCTTTGCAATGTCTCAGGGGACTCAGAGGTTAAATTACCAGAGTACAAAGTGGAGAACCGGTTTAACGATTGCACCATTACTGGCACACTTACTCCCTCTTAAGGTGATGGCTTACCACTACTTTCTCAAGGGCAATTAGAGCGATAATTGTTGGTCTTGCCACCCAGATGTCAGAGAGAAACGAATAACCAAAGGGAAAGACTTACATTATTCATCTCATCTTTAATACTCAGCTTTTCTAAAATTAAAGCAGTATTTATTCTACCATTCCTTATACTTTTGCTAGCTTTAATGGAGTGTTAAATTGGACATTTTAAAAATAATTTTCACTAAATAAAAGGGACCAAGACTGGAAAGGAGTACGAAGTTGACCTGATAAAGTTTGTTCAATTAATTCAATAGAATGAAGATAGCGAGCACGTTGCCTTTGAATCTTGAATTAGGGACTGCAATAGACAATAGGTGCAGGAGTAGGCCATTCGGCCCTTCGAGCCAGCACCACCATTCACTGTGATCATCCCCAATCAGTACCCCGTTCCTGCCTTCTCCCCATATCCCCTGACTCCGCTATCTTTAAGAGCCCTATCCAGCTCTCTCTTGAAAGTATCCAGAAAACCGGCCTCCACCAAGGCAGCGATTTTCACACTCACAACTCTGTGAGAAAAAGTGTTTCCTCGTCTCCGTTCTAAATGGCTTACCCCTTATTCTTAAACTGTGTGTGGCTCCTGGTTCTGGACTCCCCCAACATCGGGAACATGTTTCCTGCCTCTAGCGTGTCCAATCCCTTAACAATCTTATATGTTTCAATAAGATCCCCTCTCATCCTTCTAAACTCCAAAGTGTACAAGCCCAGCCGCTCCATTCTCTCAGCATATGACAATCCCGCCATCCCGGGAATTAACCTGGTGAACGCTGCACTCCCTCAATAGCAAGAATGTCCTTCCTCAAATTAGGGGACCAAAACTGCAGACAATACTCCAGGTGTAGTCTCACTATGGCTCTGTACAACTGCAGAAGGAGTTGCAAGACTGCAAATATTTAAATAATTGAAACATATGAAAATAAAGGATCAGAGTAAAAAGAGGCTACAGACTTTTGGCTGTTGAGTAGAGCAACTGTTCGTGGGAAGAAGCTGTTTTTATGTGTGGCTGTGGCGGCTTTGATTGTCTGGAATCGCCTCTCAGAGGGAAGTACTTCAAAGAGTTTGTGGCCAGGGTGAGAGGGGTCAGAGATGATCTTACCCGCTCGCTTCCTGGCCCTTGCAGTGTACAGAATGAAAGTAATCTGAAGTTAAGGTTGGATCAACCATGCTCTTATTGATGGAGAGCTGGCTTGAGGAGCTATTTCGCACATTCCCGACCTATTCAGGTTACCTCATCCATCACCATTTCCAGGTTTTCTTCATTAACTTTGTTTGTCCCCGTCTCCTCTTTGTTCTTTGGACTTTGTGTGTCATTCTGTTTAACCACTGCTGGCTCACAGCTCTCATCCACCTGCACCTCTTCAAAATAAACAAGAACACCGTCACACAGTAGTCACCCAGCCAAAGAAGGAGAAAGTCCAAACACACAAAGCTGAATTAAAGGACGTTCCTTTAGGAAGATGAGGAGGAATTTCTTTAGTCAGAGGGTGGTGAATCTGTGGCATTCTTTACCACAGAAGGCTGTGGAGGCCGTCAATGGATATTTTTGAGGCAGAGGTGGATAAACTCCTGATTAGTTCAGGTGTCAGGGGTTATGGGAAGAAGGCAGGAGAATGGGATTAGGAGGGAGAGATAAATCAGCCATAAATCAGAATGGCAGTGTAGACTTGATGGGCAGGATGGCCTAGTTCTGCGCCTATCACTTATGACCTTGTACGGTTATTATAGCTGCAGTGATTAAAACCTCTGTTATTGAACTAATTTATATCAAGCGCTGAAGATAGGCGTAAAATGCTGGAGTAACTCAGCGAGTCAGGCAGCATCTCTGGAGAGAAGGAATAGGTGATGTTTTGGGTCGAGACCCTTCTTCAGACTGAGAGTCAGGGAACAGGGAATGGAGAGATATAGACGGTGATATAGAGAGATATAGAACAAATTAATGAAAGATGTGCCGCAAAAAAGTAAAGATGATTAAGGAAAGGTGGAGCCCACAATGGTCCATTGTTGGCTGTGGGTAGGTGGCAACGAGTTATACAGACAATGAAACTCAACAGGACGACTGTGAAACTAGTACGGCGACTAGGGTGGAGGGGGGGGGGGGGAGGGGTTACTTGCAGATAGAGAAATCAATAGTGTAACCGCTGGGTTGTAAGCTGCCCAAGCAAAATATGTTTGTGATCATTATAGGTTCTCAATTGCCTGTGCTGTTGTAATACTTTAGATTTTTAAAGAGCGATGCACAATGTAACCGCTGTGAATGACTGGAAATACAAGTCATGTGAACTTTGCTTTTCTTTTAAATCACCACATTCATTAACGAGCAAGTTTTCCATTGCGTTAATAGGTCAGATGAACTTGGATGTTTTACGCCTTGCTTAATTCTTTTAAAAATATATATTTTTATTTATTAGAAGTACAGTAGATTACAGTAGTACAAGCCACATATATCTTATTACATTTATTGTACCCCTTCATTTTTTAAGCTTGAAGGAAAGATAGAAATAAAGAAAGAAGAGAAAGTGAGAGAGAGTTGTGTTAGTGTAAAAGAGTGATCAATAAAATAAATAAAATTAAAAAAACCCCAATAGTTAGAAAAAAAAAGTTAAGAAATAGACCATAGAAAAGAAAGAAAGAAAAAGAAACAAAAGCTCTATTATGAAAACCGCGCAAAAGGGATAAACCAACTTCGTATTTTTCATCCCCCCTTACCAGATCCTGACACCATTTCTTTTTTAAAGTACTGATGCACCTTGTCGCCTCGCATAATTCTACTGCTGAGATGCCGCTTGTAGATGGTTTATGCATGCAACCAATCATATAGCTACCTCAGCACTACTAACCCTGCCTTAGGTATCATTTATAATAACGCCTGCTTCTCCTTCTGCGCAGTACAGTAGCAGACTGGAGTCAGTGACTACTCATGTATCGTTTAACTCTGTAATCCTTATTAAAGACTATTAGAAAGTTACACGTGTGTAATGTCTCATTTACATGGTGTCAGAAGTGCTGAACCACTATAACAATGCGCATCTATAAAGCTGCATTATTGCTGCAAGTTAACCAAACCCTACAATACTGCAGCTTACAGGTTCACCATCAAAACATTTGGGCTCCATAGATAAACTAAAGGCTAGGGTGGCAGTCGTTTGATTGTCTTTTAGTTTCAGTTTTCTTGTTTTAAATATAACGCGGAAACAGGCCCATCGAGTGAGCGCCAACCAGCGATCCCCGTACACTAACAACATCCTACACACTAGACAGAATTTACAATTCTTTACCAAAGCCAATTAACCTGCGAACCTGTACGTCTTTGGAGTGTGTGAGGAAATCATGAGCAACCTGAGAGAATCCACCCGGTCACGGGGAGAAGGTACAAACTCCGTACAGACAGCACCCGCAGTCCGGATCGAACCCGGGTCTCTGGCGCTGTGAGGCAGCAACTCTACTGCTGTGCCACCCTGCTGCTTGATCTTTAGAATGGAAATGTAGCTTGTATCAGAGCCACAGTGATTATAGACAAAGCGTTGTACAATAGGGATCCAAATGAGCAATGTTTTGAGGGCGAGATTAGGATTTCGATGGAATTGCATCATCAAGCTCGAGGTTGAAAGAGTTTCTCATTGGATTCTCTTACCTGTCTTAGTTCCACTGCGTTCCTGCCAATCGGAATCGGTGCTGACCGTTGAGTATGGATTCAGCCGCTTGGCAAGACGTGGTGATTTCCTGACATCAAGTTTGTGGATCTCCTGAAGAGAAAACGAACTGCATCAGGATATACCACTTTATATTTCTCCTAAAGGGCCTGTCCCACTTTCCCGAGTTACTCAAAATTCTCCCGAGTTTTCCCCTTGATTCAAACTCAGAGAATTACGGTAATAGCCAGCCGTCGGTACTCGGGGCTATTTTTTTTACTCGTGGACATTTTTCAACATGCTGAAAAAACGTCCCGACTTACCTGATGCCCCGAGTACCTACGGCTGGCATTATGAGCTGCTACAAAATATCTACGGACTGCTACGGACATTCGCCGAGTTTGAATCAAGGGTAAAACTCGGGAGAATTCGTGAGTGATAGCCCTGTCCCACAGTACGAGTTCATTCCAAGAGCTCTCCCGTGTTTAAAAAAAATCTAACTCGTGGTAAGCACGGAGAATGAACGTAGCGGGTACGTCAGAGCTCGGAGACGTCTCTTAGCGCTAACGGCAGGTAATCGGGAAGACGCGCTGAAGGCAGGTAAGCATGGGAAGACTCGTGAAGATTTTTCAACATGATGAAAAATGTCCACGAGAGCCCCGAGTACCGACGAGTGGCCATTGCCGTAAATCTCCGAGTTCGAATCAGGGCAAACTGGGGAGAGCTCTTGGAATGAACTCGTACCGTGGGACAGGGGTTTAACTCGGGAAAGTGGGACAGGCCCTTTAGTTGCCGGTATCAACAAGAATTTTACTGATTTTTGCATAAGCAAGGTCCGATTAAAATGAATGTAGCATAGCTAGACCTCTCTGGGTGCTGTTTTCACCTGTGGGAAGTAAACTTTCTACAGGAAATTGCCCCTTGATGTAGGTGGAAGGCAAAGAGAATGAAAGTGAAATGGATGAGTGCACAAACAAAAAATGTTGTAGGGAAATATGGAGGGATGAGACTTTTGGGGTGGAGAGCCAGAATGGAGCAAAGGAGCAAACATAATAATAATAATAATAATAATAATACATTTTATTTATGGGCGCCTTTCAAGAGTCTCAAGGACACCTTACAAAAATTTAGCAAGTAGAGGAAAAACATGTATGCGGAATGAAATAAATAGTAGAGACATGACTAGTACACAAATTAAAGACAGAATTCAATTCAAAACACAATATGAGGCAATTCAAGCACAGATGAAAAGGGAGGGGGACGTGGGGCTAAGGATAGGCAGAGGTGAAGAGATGGGTCTCGAGGCGGGACTGGAAGATGGTGAGGGACACGGAATTGCGGATCAGTTGGGGGAGGGAGTTCCAGAGCCTGGGAGCTGCCCTGGAGAAGGCTCTGTCCCCAAAACTGCGGAGGTTGGATTTGTGGATGGAGAGGAGACCGGCTGATGTGGATCTGAGGGACCGTGAGGGTTGGTAGGGGGAGAGGAGGTCAGTGAGATATGGGGGGGCCAGATGGTGGAGGGCTTTGTAGGTGAGGACCAGCATTTTGTAGGTGATCCGGTGGGAGATGGGAAGCCAGTGAAGTTGTTTGAGGACTGGAGTGATGTGATGCCAGGATTTGGTGTGAGTGATGAGTCGGGCGGCTGCGTTCTGGACCAGTTGGAGTCGGTTGATGTAGGTGGAGCTGATGCCAAGGAAAAGTGAGTTGCAGTAGTCCAGTCGGGAGGAGATGAAGGCATGGATGAGTCTTTCAGCAGCTGGCAGCAGCAGACAGCTTGCTTTTGTGTGTAAAGCTGCTGGGGTGTAATAAATTACACTGTTAACCTGATAACCTTTTATAGAAACAAAGAACTGCAGGCGCTGCTTTATACTAAAGGTAGACACAAAGTGCTGGAGCAACTCAGCAGGTCAGGTAACATTTCTGGAGAATAAGGATAGGTGATGGTTTGGGTCAGGATCCTTCTTCAGACTGAAAGTAAGGGGTGGGGGTGAAGAGCAGGAGACGAGAAACAAAAACCAGAAGCAAGCGGGGCCAGCCACAAATGACCTCGGGCAGGGTGATGCATTGGTGGGGCCATTGTTAGCTTGGGAAGGCGTGATCACAGGAGGGACACAACGCGGAGAGCTGAGGGACTGGATTTATAGGTTCCCTGAAGATGGACACAAAATGCTGGAGTAACTCAGCCGGGACAGGCTGCATCTCCGGGGAGAAGGAATGGGTGACGTTTTGGGTCAAGACCCTTCTTCAGACTGAGAGTCAGGGGAGATGGAGACACAAATATGGAAGGGTAAGGTGTGAAAATGACAGATCAAAGCAGACGATGATCAAGGAAATACAGAATTTGTTAGCCGAGAGGAAAATGACAACGAGGCATACGAGACAGTGAAACTAGTCGGAGAACTAGGGTAGGGGAGGGATGGAGAGAGAGAAAAAGCAAGGGTTACTTAAAGTTGGAGAAGTCAATGTTCATATCGCTGGAGTGTAAGCTGGCCAAAGCAGACTGAGCAGAGGTGTTCAGCGAAACGATCGCCGAGCCTACGCTTGGTCTAGCTGATACTTAGGTCAACACCTGGAATAGCGGATACAGTAAATATCAGTTAGATGTCACCATTACCTTACTGTCTTCACGAGGAGGACTCTTCGCAAACCTCAGACGCAGCCGTCTCCTTGGAAGCTGGAATAGTGAAGGAGAAATTATTTTGATGATCAACTTGCAACAGCAGTTACCCTATACACATGTTCCCACTTGACCACACCAGCACAGTGACAAGGCTAGTAGTCTCTGCCAGGCAGCTCCTGCGAACCTTGTTCAATTGTGACCTCTGGTGCTGTCTGCATGGATTTTGCACCTTATCCCTGTGGCTGTGAGGATCCCTCCTTTTTCTCCACCCTCCCTCCCCACGGATGCTCCAGTTTCCTGCCTCACCTCAATGTCATTCAGTTTGGTCGGTTAATTGGCCACCGTAAATTGCCCCGAGTGTGTAAATAAGAGGTGGAATCTGGGAAAGCTGATGGGAATATTGGGAGAGATTTAGAATAAAGGGGAGGTCATTTAAGACTGAGATGAGAAAAAACTTTTTCACCCAGAGAGTTGTGAATTTATGGAATTCCCTGCCACAGAGGGCAGTGGAGGCCAAGTCACTGGATGGATTTAAGAGAGAGTTAGATAGAGCTCTAGGGGCTAGTGGAGTCAAGGGATATGGGGAGAAGGCAGGCACGGGTTATTGATAGGGGACGATCAGCCATGATCACAATGAATGGCGGTGCTGGCTCGAAGGGCCGAATGGCCTCCTCCTGCACCTATTTTCTATGTTTCTATTTCCTATGTAATAAAACAGTATTATCATGAATTATGTTAATCACTAATGATCATTTTGAGGCTGAAACCAAACAGAAATTGGGTAACTACAAGATACAGCTCTGTAGTATGAACCCCGACTCCAATTTATCCCAGAGTTCAATTTATCCTCCAGTGATAAACATCTAGGCAACCCCTCATTCACCAGCTAAGGGGACAACTAATTACACTGAAGTTTTAAGCACAGTATTACAGAAAGCCTATAGTAAATTAGACATTCTTGCCATAGAGGGAGTACAGAGAAGATTCACCAGACTGATTCCTGGGATGTCAGGACTTTCATATGAAGAAAGACTGGATAGACTCGGCTTGTACTCGCTAGAATTTAGAAGATTGAGGGGGATCTTATAGAAACTCACAAAATTCTTAAGGCGTTGGACAGGCTAGATGCAGGAAGATTGTTCCCGATGTTGGGGAAGTCCAGAACAAGAGGTCACAGTTTAAGGATAAGGGGGAAGTCTTTTAGGATCGAGATGAGAAGAACATTTTTCACACAGAATCTGTGGAATTCTCTGCCACAGAAGGTAGTTGAGGCCAGTTCATTGGCTATATTTAAGAGGGAGCTAGATGTGGCCCTTGTGGCTAAGTGGATCAGGGAGTATGGAGAGAAGGCAGGTACGGGATATTGAGTTGGATGATCAGCCATGATCATATTGAATGACGGTGCAGGCTCGAAGGGCCGAGTGGCCTACTCCTGCACCTATTTTCTATGTTTCTATTTAAAGCCATCATAGGTAGACGCCATCTAGTCACAGATTGACACAGCACGGAAACAGGTCAGATAGCCCGACGCATCCAAACTTGTCTCCGTACCTAGTCGCATCTGCCCATGTTTGGCTCATATCACTCTAAACCTTTAAATTCATGTATCTATCAAAAATGCCTTTTAAACGTTGTAACTGTACCTACCATTTCCTCTGGCAGCTCATTGCAAAGAACCACCAAACTGTGTGGAAAAACATTGCCCCTCGGGTTCACTTTAAATCTTTCCCCTCTCACCTTGCATCTGTGGCCTCTGTTTTTTTTACTCTATTACCTTGGGGAGTAGGCTGCGACCATTCATTTCATCCATGCCTCTCCTGATTTTATATACCTCTATAAGATCACCCCTCAGCCTCCTCTGCTCCAGGGTAAAAAAGACCCAGTCTATCCAGTCTCGCCTTAAAACTCAACTCCTCTTGACACATTAACGCCCTTGCATAATTGCACTGCTATATAATGCATCAAGATGTTTTTAATCTTATAATAATAAATGGCAAAATATTGCTTGCCTTCCCAACTAATACACCTGCACATTAACACCCAATAATCAGTGTACAAGTTTAACTAAGTCCCTTGAAACATTAAGACTTAAGGGTGGCATGGTAGAGTTGCTCCCTTGCAGCACCGGAGACTCGGGTTCGAACCTGACCTTGGGTGCAATTTGTATGCAGTTTGTACGTTCTCCCCAAGACCACATGGGTTTCCTCCGGGTGCTCCGGTTTCCTCCCACACGTGAAGGTCTCACAGATTTGTAGGTTAATTGGCTTCAGTAAGAATTGTAAGTTGACCCTAGTGTGTAGAATTGTGCTAGCGTATGGAGGTGATCGCTGGTCGGCGCAGACTCGGTGGGCCGACCAGAGAAGGTTCACCAGACTGATTACTGGGATGTCAGGACTTTCATATGAAGAAAGACTGGATAGACTCGGCTTATACTCGCTAGAATTTGGGAGATTGAGGAGGGGATCTTATAGAAACGTACAAAATTCTTATGGGGTTGGACAGGCTAGATGCAGGAAGATTGTTCCCGATGTTGGGGAAGTCCAGGACAAGGGGTCACAGCTTAAGGATAAGGGGGAAATCCTTTAAGACCGAGATGAGAAAAACATTTTTCACACAGATAGTGGTGAATCTCTGGAACTCTCTGCCACAGAAGGTAGTTGAGGCCAGTTCATTGGCTATATTTAAGAGGGAGTTAGATGTGGCCCTTGTGGCTAAAGGGACCAGGGGGTATGGAGAGAAGGCAGGTACGGGATACTGAGTTAGATGATCAGCCATGATCATATTGAATGGCGGTGCAGGCTCGAAGGGCCGAATGGCCTACTCTTGCACCTATTTTCTATGTATCTATGTTTCTGCGCCGTATCTCTAAACTCCAAACTTTGGACTTTAGAGATACAGCGCTGAAACAGGCCTTTCGGCCCACCATGACAGCGCCAACAAGCAATTACCACGTACACCAGCACCACTAGGGACTATTTACAATTTTACTGAATTCGGCCTTCATCACAAGGCTTACAGTCATATTTTGCTTGGTAATCAATCCTGCGGGTATATTACAACACGAACATACATAGAAACATAGAAATTAGGTGCAGGAGTAGCCCATTTGGCCCTTCGAGCCTGCACCGCCATTCAATATGATCATGGCTGATCATCCAACTCAGTATCCCGTACCTGCCTTCTCTCCATACCCTCTGATCCCCTTAGCCACAAGGGCCACATCTAACTCCCTCTTAAATATAGCCAATGAACTGGCCTCGACTACACCCTGTGGCAGAGAGTTCCAGAGATTCACCACTCTCTGTGTGAAAAAAGTTCTTCTCATCTCGGTTTTAAAGGATTTCCCCCTTATCCTTAAGCTGTGACCCCTTGTCCTGGACTTCCCCAACATCGGGAGCAATCTTCCTGCATCTAGCCTGTCCAACCCCTTAAGAATTTTGTAAGTTTCTATAAGATCCCATCTCAATCTCCTAAATTCTAGAGAGTATAAACCAAGTCTATCCAGTCTTTCTTCATAAGACAGTCCTGACATCCCAGGAATCAGTCTGGTGAACCTTCTCTGCACTCCCTCTATGGCAATAATGTCCTTCCTCAGATTTGGAAACCAAAACTGTACGCAATACTCCAGGTGTGGTCTCACCAAGACCCTGTACAACTGCAGTAGAACCACCCTGCTCCTATACTCAAATCCTTTTGCTATGAAAGCTAACATACCATTCGCTTTCTTCACTGCCTGCTGCACCTGCATGCCTACTTTCAATGACTGGTGTACCATGACACCCAGATCTCGCTGCATCTCCCCTTTTCCTAGTCGGCCACCATTTAGATAATAGTCTGCTTTCCTGTTTTTGCCACCAAAATGGATAACCTCACATTTATCCACATTATACTGCATCTGCCAAACATTTGCCCACTCACCCAGCCTATCCAAGTCACCTTGCAGTCTCCTAGCATCCTCCTCACAGCTAACACTGCCCCCCAGCTTAGTGTCATCCGCAAACTTGGAGATATTGCCTTCAATTCCCTCATCCAGATCATTAATATATATTGTAAATAGCTGGGGTCCCAGCACTGAGCCTTGCGGTACCCCACTAGTCACTGCCTGCCATTGTGAAAAGGACCCGTTTACTCCTACTCTTTGCTTCCTGTTTGCCAGCCAGTTCTCTATCCACATCAATACTGAACCCCCAATGCCGTGTGCTTTAAGTTTGTATACTAATCTCTTATGTGGGACCTTGTCGAAAGCCTTCTGGAAGTCCAGATACACCACATCCACTGGTTCTCCCCTATCCACGCTACTAAAAACATCCTCGAAAAATTCTATAAGATTCGTCAGACATGATTTACCTTTTGTAAATCCATGCTGACTTTGTCCAATGATTTCACCACTTTCCAAATGTGCTGCTATCCCATCTTTACTAACTGACTCTAGCAGTTTCCCCACTACCGATGTTAGACTAACTGGTCTGTAATTCCCCGTTTTCTCTCTCCCTCCCTTCTTAAAAAGTGGGGTTACGTTTGCTACCCGCCAATCCTCAGGAACTACTCCAGAATCTAAAGAGTTTTGAAAGATTATTACTAATGCATCCACTATTTCTGGAGCTACTTCCTTAAGTACTCTGGGATGCAGCCTATCTGGCCCTCGGGATTTATCGGCCTTTAATCCATTCAATTTACCCAACACCACTTCCCGGCTAACCTGGATTTCACTCAATTCCTCCAACTCCTTTGACCCGCGGTCCCCTGCTATTTCCGGCAGATTATTTATGTCTTCCTTAGTGAAGACGGAACCAAAGTAGTTATTCAATTGGTCCGCCATATCCTTGTTCCCCATGATCAACTCACCTGTTTCTGACTGCAAGGGACCTACATTTGTTTTAACTAATCTCTTTCTTTTCACATATCTATAAAAACTTTTGCAGTCAGTTTTTATGTTCCCTGCCAGTTTTCTTTCATAATCTATTTTTCCTTTCCTAATTAAGCCCTTTGTCCTCCTCTGCTGGTCTCTGAATTTCTCCCAGTCCTCCGGTATGCTGCTTTTTCTGGCTAATTTGTACGCATCATCCTTCGCTTTGATACTATCCCTGATTTCCCTTGTTATCTACGGATGCACTACCTTCCCTGATTTATTCTTTTGCCAAACTGGGATGAACAATTTTTGTAGTTCATCCATGCAGTCTTTAAATGTCTTCCATTGCATATCCACCGTCAACCCTTTTAGAATTAATTGCCAGTCAATCTTGGCCAATTCACGTCTCATACCCTCAAAGTTACCTTTCTTTAAGTTCAGAACCATTGTTTCTGAATTAACAATGTCACTCTCCATCCTAATGAAGAACTCAACCATATTATGGTCACTCTTGTCCAAGGGGGCACGTACAACAAGACTGCTAACTAACCTTTCCTCATTACTCAATACCCAGTCTAAAATAGCCTGCTCTCTCGTTGGTTCCTCTACATGTTGATTTAGATAACTATCCCGCATACATTCCAAGAAATCCTCTTCCTCAGCACCCCTGCCAATTTGATTCACCCAATCTATATGTAGATTGAAGTCACCCATTATAACTGTTTTGCCTTTGTCGCACGCATTTCTAATTTCCTGTTTGATACCATCTCCAACTTCACTACTACTGTTAGGTGGCCTGTACACAACACCCACCAGCGTTTTCTGCCCCTTAGTGTTTCGCAGCTCTACCCATACCGATTCCACATCCTCCAAACTAATGTCCTTCCTTTCCATTGCGTTAATCTCCTCTCTAATCAGCAACGCTACCCCACCTCCTTTTCCTTTCTCTCTATCCCTCCTGAATATTGAATATCCCTTAATGTTCAGCTCCCAGCTTCGTCACCCTGGAGCCATGTCTCCGTGATCCCAACTATATCATAGTCATTAATAGCTATCTGCACATTCAACTCATCCACCTTATTACGAATGCTCCTTGCATTGAGACACAAAGCCTTCAGGCTTGTTTTTACAACACTCTTACCCCTTATACAATTATGTTGAAAAGTGGCCCTTTTTGATTTTTTGCCCTGGTTTTGTCTGCCTGCCACTTTTACTTTTCACCTTGCTACCTATTGCTTCTACCCTCATTTTACACCCCTCGGTCTCTACGCTCACACATTTAAGAAACCCTTTCCCTTTAACTCCATCCTCCACTATCCCATTCGACAACCCACCCCCCTTATTCAGTTTAAAACCACCCGTGTAGCAGTGGCAAACCTGCCTGCCAGAATGCTGGTCCCACACCTGTTAAGATGCAATCCGTCCCTTTTGTACAGTTCCCCCTTACCCCAAAACAGATCCCAGTGATCTAAGAATCTAAATCCCTGCCCCGTGCACCAGTTCCTCAGCCACACGTTCAGGTCCCGTATCTCCCTGTTCCTGCTCTCGCCGGCACGAGGAACTGGAAGCAAACCGGAGATAACAACCCTGGAGGTCCTGCTTTTCAGCATTTTTCCGAGCTCTCTAAAGTCACGCTGCAGAATATTCATCCCCTTCTTTCCGACATCGTTTGTGCCGACATGCACTACCACTTCCGGATGTTCACCTTCGCCCTTGAGGATTTTCTGCACTCTGTCCGTGACATCCTGGATCCTGGCACCAGGAAGGCAGCACACCATCCTCGCATCCCGTCTGTTGCTGCAGAAACCCCTGTCCATACCTCTTACAATGGAGTCTCCCACTACAATGGCGTTGCCTGCCTTAGGCCTTTTTGGTTCTGGCTCAACAGCCCTATTCGCATCGCAAGCCAGTCCGCCGCTCAGTGTAAACATGTCTCCTGTCCCGACAGCTTCTAAGTGGGTGAACCTGTTCACAAGAGGTACAACACCCGGGGACGTTGGCATTCCATGCTTCCCTCCCTTTCTCACTGTCTCCCACCTTCTCTCTTCCAGTACCAACCACGTTATATACTGCGTGTCACAAGAGGGCAGCACTGTGGAAGGTGCCATCTTTCAAATAACCCAAACTGGCAGGGTTTGAACCCACATTAGTCAAGATCATCGTGTTTACATTACATTACCTGGTGTGCATCAGGAAAATCATCCCGCTGGGTCCCTTGTTCTGTGGTGCTCACAGACACTCTGCTGCGCAGAATAGGCCTTGTGGTTGTCTACACAAAGATAGACACATTTTCATTAAACACACAGCAATGCAAGAGCAAGTATCTGTAGTTCAGTCAGTTTACCAACACATCTCCTCCTTGGTCAGAAGTGGGCCTCTTGAGCCAATCAACAATAATGGGTCATTGATAAACTCAATTCAAATTCCCTGCCCAATTGCAATATCCAGTCAGCTCTTTCCATATTTTCCGAAATTCTATCAATCTCGGTTAATATACCACATAACTAAGTATCCACAACTTCCCAAGGCAGGGAATTCTAAAGAATCACCGCGCCCCATGAAGAATGCCATCTCATCTTAACCATCAATAAGAATGTCATCGTGTAGGAAGGAACTGCAGATGCTGGTTTACACCAAAGATAGACACAAAAATGCTGGAGTAACTCAGTGGGGCAGGCAGCATCACTGGAGAGAAGGAATGGGTAGGAAAGAACTACAGATACTGGTTTACACCGAAGATAGACACAAAATGCTGGAGTAACTCAGCCAGACAGGCAGCATCTCTGGAGAGAAGGAATGGGTAGGAAGGAACTGCAGATGCTGGTTTACAGAGAAGATAGACACAAAATGCTGGAGTAACTCAGTGGGACATGCAGCATCTCTGCAGAGAAGGAATGGGTAGGAAGGAAATGCAGATGCTGGGTATACACAGAAGATGGACATAACATGCTGGAGTAACTCAGCATCGCTGCAGAGAAGGAATGGGTAGGATGGAACTGCAGATGCTGATTTACACAGAAGATAGACACAAAATGCTGGAGTAACTCAGCCAGACAGGCAGCATCAAAGATTATAGAGCTCCTCTAGCATATTTGGGCAGCATCTGTGGAGAGAAGGAATGGATAGGAAAGAACTGCAGATGCCGGGTTTACACAGAAGATAGACACAAAATGCTGGAGTAACTCAGCCAGACATGCAGCATCTGTGGAGACCAGGAATCTGTAGAAAAGAACTGCATATGCTGGTTAAGAAGGAACTGCAGATGCTGGCATTTGCGTACCTGCATATGCTGGTTTACAGAGGAGATAGACACAAAAATACTGGAGTAACTCAGCCAGACAGGCAGCACCAAAGATTCTAGAGCTCCTCTAGTATGTTTGGGCAGCATCTCTGGAGAGGATTGGGTAGGAAGGAAATGCAGATGCTGGTTTACACAGAATTATAGACACAAAATGCTGGAGTAACTCAGCATCTCTGCAGAGAAGGATTGGGTAGGAAGGAAATGCAGATGTTGGGTTTACACAGAAGATAGGCACAGAATGCTGGAGTAACTCAGTGGGCCAGGCAGCATCAAAGACTATAGAGCTCCTCTAGTATCTTTGGGCAGCATTTAGAGACGATAGGCACAAAATGCTGGAGTAACTCAGTGGGACATGCAGCATCTCTGCAGAGAAGGAATGGGTAGGAAAGAACTGCAGATGCTGGTTTACACAGAAGACAGAAAATGTCCCGACAGCTTCTAAGTGGGTGAACCTGTTCACAAGAGGTACAACACCCGGGGACGTTGGCATTCCATGCTTCCCTCCCTTTCTCACTGTCTCCCACCTTCTCTCTTCCAGTACCAACCACGTTATATACTGCGTGTCACAAGAGGGCAGCACTGTGGAAGGTGCCATCTTTCAAATAACCCAAACTGGCAGGGTTTGAACCCACATTAGTCAAGATCATCGTGTTTACATTACATTACCTGGTGTGCATCAGGAAAATCATCCCGCTGGGTCCCTTGTTCTGTGGTGCTCACAGACACTCTGCTGCGCAGAATAGGCCTTGTGGTTGCCTACACAAAGATAGACACATTTTCATTAAACACACAGCAATGCAAGAGCAAGTATCTGTAGTTCAGTCAGTTTACCAACACATCTCCTCCTTGGTCAGAAGTGGACCTCTTGAGCCAATCAACAATAATGGGTCATTGATAAACTCAATTCCAATTCCCTGCCCAATTGCAATATCCAGTCAGCTCTTTCCATATTTTCAGAAATTCTATCAATCTCAGTTAATATACCACATAACTAAGTATCCACAACTTCCCAAGGCAGGGAATTCTAAAGAATCACCGCGCCCCATGAAGAATGCCATCTCATCTTAACCATCAATAAGAATGTCATCGTGTAGGAAGGAACTGCAGATGCTGGTTTACACCAAAGATAGACACAAAAATGCTGGAGTAACTCAGTGGGACAGGCAGCATCTCTGGAGAGAAGGAATGGGTAGGAAGGAACTACAGATACTGGTTTACACCGAAGATAGACACAAAATGCTGGAGTAACTCAGCCAGACAGGCAGCATCTCTGGAGAGAAGGAATGGGTAGGAAGGAACTGCAGATGCTGGTTTACAGAGAAGATAGACACAAAATGCTGGAGTAACTCAGTGGGACATGCAGCATCTCTGCAGAGAAGGAATGGGTAGGATGGAACTGCAGATGCTGATTTACACAGAAGATAGACACAAAAAATGCTGGAGTAACTCAGCCAGACAGGCAGCGTCAAAGATTATAGAGCTCCTCTAGTATCTTTGGGCAGCATTTAGAGACGATAGGCACAAAATGCTGGAGTAACTCAGTGGGACATGCAGCATCTCTGGAGAGAGGAATATGCAGAAAAGAACTGCAGATACCGGGTTTACACAGAAGATAGACTCAGTGGGACAGGCAGCATCAAAGATTATAGAGCTCCTCTAGCATATTTGGGTAGCATCTCTGGAGAGAAGGAATGGGTAGGAAGGAAATGCAGATGCTGGGTTTACACAGAATTATAGACACAACATGCTGGAGTAACTCAGTGGGACAGGCAGCATCTGTGGAGACAAGGAATCTGTAGAAAAGAACTGCAGATGATGGTTTACACAGAAGATAGGCACAAAATGCTGGAGTAACTCAGCATCTCTGCAGAGAAGGATTGGGTAGGAAGGAAATGCAGATGTTGGGTTTACACAGAAGATAGACACAAAATACTGGAGTAACTCAGTGGGACAGGCAGCATCAAAGATTATAGAGCTCCTCTAGTATCTTTGGGCAGCATTTACAGAGACGATAGGCACAAAATGCTGGAGTAACTCAGTGGGACATGCAGCATCTCTGCAGAGAAGGAATGGGTAGGAAAGAACTGCATATGCTGGTTTACACATAAGATAGACACAAAATGCTGGAGTAACTCAGCCAGACAGGCAGCATCAAAGATTATAGAGCTCCTCTAGCATATTTGGGCAGCATCTCTGGAGAGAAGGAATGGATAGGAAAGAACTGTAGATGCGGGGTTTACACAGAAGATAGACACAAAATGCTGGAGTAACTCAGCATCTCTGCAGAGAAGGAATGGGTAGGAAAGAAATGCAGATGCTGGTTTACACAGAAGATAGACACAAAATGTTGGAGTAACTCAGCCAGACATGCAGCATCTGTGGAGACCAGGAATCTGTAGAAATGAACTGCATATGCTGGTTAAGGAGGAACTGCAGATGCTGGCATTTGCGTACCTGCATATGCTGGTTTACAGAGGAGATAGACACAAAAATGCTGGAGTAACTCAGCCAGACAGGCAGCACCAAAGATTCTAGAGCTCCTCTAGTATGTTTGGGCAGCATCTCTGGAGAGGATTGGGTAGGAAGGAAATGCAGATGCTGGTTTACACAGAATTATAGACACAAAATGCTGGAGTAACTCAGCATCTCTGCAGAGAAGGATTGGGTAGGAAGGAAATGCAGATGTTGGGTTTACACAGAAGATAGGCACAAAATGCTGGAGTAACTCAGTGGGCCAGGCAGCATCAAAGACTATAGAGCTCCTCTAGTATCTTTGGGCAGCATTTAGAGACGATAGGCACAAAATGCTGGAGTAACTCAGTGGGACATGCAGCATCTCTGCAGAGAAGGAATGGGTAGGAAAGAACTGCAGATGCTGGTTTACACAGAAGACAGAAAATGTCCCGACAGCTTCTAAGTGGGTGAACCTGTTCACAAGAGGTACAACACCCGGGTACGTTGGCATTCCATGCTTCCCTCCCTTTCTCACTGTCTCCCACCTTCTCTCTTCCAGTACCAACCACGTTATATACTGCGTGTCACAAGAGGGCAGCACTGTGGAAGGTGCCATCCTTCAAATAACCCAAACTGGCAGGGTTTGAACCCACATTAGTCAAGATCATCGTGTTTACATTACATTACCTGGTGTGCATCAGGAAAATCATCCCGCTGGGTCCCTTGTTCTGTGGTGCTCACAGACACTCTGCTGCGCAGAATAGGCCTTGTGGTTGCCTACACAACGATAGACACATTTTCATTAAACACACAGCAATGCAAAAGCAAGTATCTGTAGTTCAGTCAGTTTACCAACACATCTCCTCCTTGGTCAGAAGTGGACCTCTTGAGCCAATCAACAATAATGGGTCATTGATAAACTCAATTCAAATTCCCTGCCCAATTGCAATATCCAGTCAGCTCTTTCCATATTTTCCGAAATTCTATCAATCTCAGTTAATATACCACATAACTAAGTATCCACAACTTCCCAAGGCAGGGAATTCTAAAGAATCACCGCGCCCCATGAAGAATGCCATCTCATCTTAACCATCAATAAGAATGTCATTGTGTAGGAAGGAACTGCAGATGCTGGTTTACACCAAAGATAGACACAAAATGCTGGAGTAACTCAGTGGGACAGGCAGCATCTCTGGAGAGAAGGAATGGGTAGGAAAGAACTACAGATACTGGTTTACACTGAAGATAGACACAAAATGCTGGAGTAACTCAATGGGACAGGCAGCATCTCTGGAGAGAAGGAATGGGTAGGAAGGAACTGCAGATGCTGGTTTACAGAGAAGATAGACACAAAATGCTGGAGTAACTCAGCATCTCTGCAGAGAAGGAATGGGTAAGATGGAACTGCAGATGCTGATTTACACAGAAGATAGACACAAAAATGCTGGAGTAACTCAGCCAGACAGGCAGCGTCAGAGATTATAGAGCTCCTCTAGTATCTTTGGGCAGCATTTAGAGACGATAGGCACAAAATGCTGGAGTAACTCAGTGGGACATGCAGCATCTCTGGAGAGAGGAATATGCAGAAAAGAACTGCAGATACCGGGTTTACACAGAAGATAGACTCAGTGGGACAGGCAGCATCAAAGATTATAGAGCTCCTCTAGCATATTTGGGTAGCATCTCTGGAGAGAAGGAATGGGTAGGAAGGAAATGCAGATGCTGGGTTTACACAGAATTATAGACACAAAATGCTGCAGTAACTCAGTGGGACAGGCAGCATCTGTGGAGACAAGGAATCTGTAGAAAAGAACTGCAGATGATGGTTTACACAGAAAATAGGCACAAAATGCTGGAGTAACTCAGCATCTCTGCAGAGAAGGATTGGGTAGGAAGGAAATGCAGATGTTGGGTTTACACAGAAGATAGACACAAAATACTGGAGTAACTCAGTGGGACAGGCAGCATCAAAGATTATAGAGCTCCTCTAGTATCTTTGGGCAGCATTTACAGAGACGATAGGCACAAAATGCTGGAGTAACTCAGTGGGATATGCAGCATCTCTGCAGAGAAGGAATGGGTAGGAAAGAACTGCAGATGCTGGTTTACAGAGAAGATGGAGATAACATGCTGGAGTAACTCAGCATCTCTGCAGAGAAGGAATGGGTAGGAAAGAACTGCATATGCTGGTTTACACAGAAGATAGACACAAAATGCGGGAGTAACTCAGTGGGACAGGCTGCATCAAAGATTATAGAGCTCCTCTAGCATCTTTGGGCAGCATCTCTGGAGAGAAGGAATGGGTAGGAAAGAAATGCAGATGCTGGTTTACACAGAAGATAGACACAAAATGCTGGAGTAACTCAGCCAGACATGCAGCATCTGTGGAGACCAGGAATCTGTAGAAAAGAACTGCATATGCTGGTTAAGAAGGAACTGCAGATGCTGGCATTTGCGTACCTGCATATGCTGGTTTACAGAGGAGATAGACACAAAATTGCTGGAGTAACTCAGCCAGACAGGCAGCACCAAAGATTCTAGAGCTCCTCTAGTATGTTTGGGCAGCATCTCTGGAGAGGATTGGGTAGGAAGGAAATGCAGATGCTGGTTTACACAGAATTATAGACACAAAATGCTGGAGTAACTCAGCATCTCTGCAGAGAAGGATTGGGTAGGAAGGAAATGCAGATGTTGGGTTTACACAGAAGATAGGCACAAAATGCTGGAGTAACTCAGTGGGCCAGGCAGCATCAAAGACTATAGAGCTCCTCTAGTATCTTTGGGCAGCATTTAGAGACGATAGGCACAAAATGCTGGAGTAACTGTGGGACATGCAGCATCTTTGCAGAGAAGGAATGGGTAGGAAAGAACTGCAGATGCTGGTTTACACAGAAGACAGAAAATGTCCCGACAGCTTCTAAGTGGGTGAACCTGTTCACAAGAGGTACAACACCCGGGGACGTTGGCATTCCATGCTTCCCTCCCTTTCTCACTGTCTCCCACCTTCTCTCTTCCAGTACCAACCACGTTATATACTGCGTGTCACAAGAGGGCAGCACTGTGGAAGGTGCCATCCTTCAAATAACCCAAACTGGCAGGGTTTGAACCCACATTAGTCAAGATCATCGTGTTTACATTACATTACCTGGTGTGCATCAGGAAAATCATCCCGCTGGGTCCCTTGTTCTGTGGTGCTCACAGACACTCTGCTGCGCAGAATAGGCCTTGTGGTTGCCTACACAACGATAGACACATTTTCATTAAACACACAGCAATGCAAAAGCAAGTATCTGGGTTTCGGCCCGAAACGTCGCCTATTTCCTTCGCTCCATAGATGCTGCTGCACCCGCTGAGTTCCTCCAGCAATTTTGTGTACCTACCCTATCTGTAGTTCAGTCAGTTTACCAACACATCTCCTCCTTGGTCAGAAGTGGACCTCTTGAGCCAATCAACAATAATGGGTAATTGATAAACTCAATTCCAATTCCCTGCCCAATTGCAATATCCAGTCAGCTCTTTCCATATTTTCCGAAATTCTATCAATCTCAGTTAATATACCACATAACTAAGTATCCACAACTTCCCAAGGCAGGGAATTCTAAAGAATCACCGCGCCCCATGAAGAATGCCATCTCATCTTAACCATCAATAAGAATGTCATTGTGTAGGAAGGAACTGCAGATGCTGGTTTACACCAAAGATAGACACAAAAATGCTGGAGTAACTCAGTGGGACAGGCAGCATCTCTGGAGAGAAGGAATGGGTAGGAAAGAACTACAGATACTGGTTTACACCGAAGATAGACACAAAATGCTGGAGTAACTCAGCCAGACAGGCAGCATCTCTGGAGAGAAGGAATGGGTAGGAAGGGACTGCAGATGCTGGTTTACAGAGAAGATAGACACAAAATGCTGGAGTAACTCAGTGGGACATGCAGCATCTCTGCAGAGAAGGAATGGGTAGGAAGGAAATGCAGATGCTGGGTATACACAGAAGATAGACACAAAATGCTGGAGTAACTCAGCATCTCTGCAGAGAAGGAATGGGTAGGATGGAACTGCAGATGCTGATTTACACAGAAGATAGACACAAAAATGCTGGAGTAACTCAGCCAGACAGGCAGCGTCAAAGATTATAGAGCTCCTCTAGTATCTTTGGGCAGCATTTAGAGACGATAGGCACAAAATGCTGGAGTAACTCAGTGGGACATGCAGCATCTCTGGAGAGAGGAATATGCAGAAAAGAACTGCAGATCTTTACACAGAAGATAGACTCAGTGGGACAGGCAGCATCAAAGATTATAGAGCTCCTCTAGCATATTGGGGTAGCATCTCTGGAGAGAAGGAATGGGTAGGAAGGAAATGCAGATGCTGGGTTTACACAGAATTATAGACACAAAATGCTGGAGTAACTCAGTGGGACATGCAGCATCTGTGGAGACAAGGAATCTGTAGAAAAGAACTGCAGATGATGGTTTACACAGAAGATAGGCACAAAATGCTGGAGTAACTCAGTGGGACATGCAGCATCTCTGCAGAGAATGAATGGGTAGGAAAGAACTGCAGATGCTGGTTTACAGAGAAGATGGACATAACATGCTGGAGTAACTCAGCATCTCTGCAGAGAAGGAATGGGTAGGAAAGAACTGCATATGCTGGTTTACACAGAAGATAGACACAAAATGCTGGAGTAACTCAGCCAGACATGCAGCATCTGTGGAGACCAGGAATCTGTAGAAAAGAACTGCATATGCTGGTTAAGAAGGAACTGCAGATGCTGGCATTTGCGTACCTGCATATGCTGGTTTACAGAGGAGATAGACACAAAAATGCTGGAGTAACTCAGCCAGAAAGGCAGCACCAAAGATTCTAGAGCTCCTCTAGTATGTTTGGGCAGCATCTCTGGAGAGGATTGGGTAGGAAGGAAATGCAGATGCTGGTTTACACAGAATTATAGACACAAAATGCTGGAGTAACTCAGCATCTCTGCAGAGAAGGATTGGGTAGGAAGGAAATGCAGATGTTGGGTTTACACAGAAGATAGGCACAAAATGCTGGAGTAACTCAGTGGGCCAGGCAGCATCAAAGACTATAGAGCTCCTCTAGTATCTTTGGGCAGCATTTAAGAGACGATAGGCACAAAATGCTGGAGTAACTCAGTGGGACATGCAGCATCTCTGCAGAGAAGGAATGGGTAGGAAAGAACTGCAGATGCTGGTTTACACAGAAGACAGAAAATGCTGGAGTAACTCAGTGGGACAGGCTGCATCTCTGGAGAGAGGAATATGCAGAAAAGAACTGCAGTTGCCGGGTTTACACAGAATTATAGACACAAAATGCTGGAGTAACTCAGTGGGACAGGCAGCATCAAAGATTATAGAGCTCCTCTAGCATCTTTGGGCAGCATCTGTGGAGAGAAGGAATGGGTAGGAAAGAACTGCAGATGCTGGGTTTACACAGTAGACACAAAATGCTGGAGTAACTCCGTGGGACATGCAGCATCTCTGGAGAGAGGAATATGCAGAAAAGAACTGCAGATACCGGGTTTACACAGAAGATAGACTCAGTGGGACAGGCAGCATCAAAGATTATAGAGCTCCTCTAGCATATTTGGGTAGCATCTCTGGAGAGAAGGAATAGGTAGGAAGGAAATGCAGATGCTGGGTTTACACAGAATTATAGACACACAATGCTGGAGTAACTCAGTGGGACATGCAGCATCTGTGGAGACAAGGAATCTGTAGAAAAGAACTGCAGATGATGGTTTACACAGAAGATAGGCACAAAATGCTGGAGTAACTCAGCATCTCTGCAGAGAAGGAATGGGTAGGAAGGAAATGCAGATGCTGGGTTTACACAGAAGATAGACACAAAATACTGGAGTAACTCAGTGGGACAGGCAGCATCAAAGATTATAGAGCTCCTCTAGTATCTTTGGGCAGCATTTACAGAGACGATAGGCACAAAATGCTGGAGTAACTCAGTGGGACATGCAGCATCTCTGCAGAGAAGGAATGGGTAGGAAAGAACTGCAGATGCTGGTTTACAGAGAAGATGGACATAACATGCTGGAGTAACTCAGCATCTCTGCAGAGAAGGAATGCGTAGGAAAGAACTGCATATGCTGTTTTACACAGAAGATAGACACAAAATGCTGGAGTAACTCAGCCAGACATGCAGCATCTGTGGAGACCAGGAATCTGTAGAAAAGAACTGCATATGCTGGTTAAGAAGGAACTGCAGATGCTGGCATTTGCGTACCTGCATATGCCGGTTTACAGAGGAGATAGACACAAAAATGCTGGAGTAACTCAGCCAGACAGGCAGCACCAAAGATTCTAGAGCTCCTCTAGTATGTTTGGGCAGCATCTCTGGAGAGGATTGGGTAGAAAGGAAATGCAGATGCTGGTTTACACAGAATTATAGACACAAAAGCTAGAGTAACTCAGCATCTCTGCAGAGAAGGAATGGGTAGGAAATAACTGCATATGCTGGTTTACAGAGAAGATAGACACAAAATACTGCAGTAACTCAGCCAGACAAGCAGCATCAAAGATTATAGAGCTCCTCTAGCATCTTTGGGCAGCATCTGTGCAGAGAAGGAATGGGTAGAAAAGAAATGCAGATGCTGGTTTACACAGAAGATAGACACAAAATGCAGGAGTAACTCCGTGGGACAGGCAGCATCAAAGATTATAGAGCTCCTCTAGCATCTTTGGGCAGCATCTGTGGAGAGAAGGAATGGGTAGGAAGGAAATGCAGACGCAAGTTGGTTCACACCGAATCTGTTGCTGTCTGTCTGTCTGCAAGATGTGTGCAGCTCCGCCAAACTGCACCTGGTCGGTGGTGGCTTGTTCTTAATGGGGGGGGGGGGGTTAAGATTTTAAAGCCGAGCGACACAAAAGTACGCAGAGAGAATAGCTTTATGACAGAGAATCACCTACCATCTTCCGCGCGGGCTGGCGGGCGGGCGGGCGCGCGGCCTCGTGTCAGAGGGGAGGGGGCGGGGCGGTTTGCAGTCCCCGCCCTTTCTGTTCAAACCAAACTGCCTTCCAACTGCCGCCCGGCCGCGGGGCGCGGGGCGTCGGCGCCATCTTTGTTGGGGGGCGCGGGGCGTCGGCGCCATCTTTGTTGGGGGGCGCGGGGCGTCGGCGCCATCTTTGTTGGGGGCAAATAACTAATTGTCCGCTCGCCACCTTCAGCCGTTTACCTTAGAGCCTCCTCCGCCTCCTCCGCCTCCGCCAGGTTTGTTATCAAAGATCTTTGTTTGTTATTAAATATTGTGTGCATGAAGGAACTGTAGATCAAAGATCTTAGAGCAGAGCTCTGCTATAAGATCTTTGCTGTGTAGATGGTGCTTTTGCACCGCAGAATTCAATTCAATTCAATTCAATTCAACTTTAATGTCATTGCACAAATACTGAGTATCGGTACAACGAAATGCAGTTTTGCGTCAGTCCGTAGTAGTGCAATATAGAAATTTTAAATTTTAAAAAAGAATTTAAAAAAAGAAGATAGGCGCAAAATCCTGGAGTAGAAACATGGAAAATAGCTACTTCCCCACAGCCATCAGGCTATTCAATGAATGAATGATACATAGAAATTAGGTGCAGGAGTAGAGGCCATTCGGCCCTTCGAGCCTGCACCGCCATTCAATATGATCATGGCTGATCATCCAACTCAGTATCCCATCCCTGCCTTCTCTCCATACCCCCTGATCCCTTTAGCCACAAGGGCCACATCTAACTCCCTCTTAAATATAGCCAATGAACTGTGGCCTCAACTACCCTCTGTGGCAGAGAGTTCCAGAGATTCACCACTCTCTGTGTGAAAAAAGTTCTTCTCATCTCGGTTTTAAAGGATTTCCCCCTTATCCTTAAGCTGTGACCCCTTGTCCTGGACTTCCCCAACATCGGGAACAATCTTCCTGCATCTAGCCTGTCCAACCCCTTAAGAATTTTATAAGTTTCTATAAGATCCCCTCTCAATCTCCTAAATTCTAGAGAGTATAAACCAAGTCTATCCAGTCTTTCTTCAGAAATCCAGAAATTTCGTTCAAGGTGCACTGTGTCTAGGTGTATATCTGAATGACAATAAAGTTTTCATTCAGTCATTCATTCATTCATTCATTCATTCATTCATTCATTCATTCATTCATAAGACAGTCCTGACATCCCAGGAATCAGTCTGGTGAACCTTCTCTGCACTCCCTCTATGGCAATAATGTCCTTCCTCAGATTTGGAGACCAAAACTGTACGCAATACTCCAGGTGTGGTCTCACCAAGACCCTGTACAACTGCAGTAGAACCTCCCTGCTCCTATCCTATGCTCCCTGCTCCTACCTTTTGAATGAATGATATCTTTTATTTCGAACGATTTAAAAAAAAAAGAAGAAAAGAAAAAATGAAAATGAATAAATAAAAGGAAAATTATATATATACATATATATATATATATACATAAATAGGGTGATTTCATGAAAGGTCACTGGAAGGTAAACTTACAACAATCCAAATCTGAAGGAAAACACATTGTGTGGAAGAAAATAAATCAGGAATGGCAACAATACTGGGAACAGGAGACAAAGGGGAGACACCTCTATTCGCTACAAAACAGAGTGGGCATTACAGCAAGAAGAGGGGGGAACAGGAGGGAACAGGTAGTATTAACCAAAGATCTTATAGCGGTCTGCTATAAGATCTTTGGTATTAACAAGATTGATAGGACACACTCACCTGAACAGCACATTAAAAATATTGGGAAAACATCCTACTGGGCTGTGTGAGGAATGCCATCAACCAGAAACAGTTCAGCATGCCCTAGTTGCATGTAGGAGATATGAGACAGAAAGAGGATTTATGATCATTGAAATTAGGAAAATTGGATTGACAGAAATATCAGTAAAGAACATTCTAGAGTGTGGAGGGAAAGGAAAAGGAATAAAGTTGTTGTTTGATTTCTTGAGGGCCTCTGGGCTTATAAAAAGGATCTAATATAAAGACATGAGTACTGTGGAATGAAGCCAGAAGGTGGCAGCAATGCAACATTGCGGATGCCGGCTGCCGTAAAACTCCGAAGAAGTAGAAGAAGAAGTAGAAGAAGGTCACTGGATCATAGATCCTCACCCACGTGACCACAAAATTTAACTGGGGTACAAACGTCACTTCCGGTACATGTTATTGATGCTGAAAACGCGGACTTTCAAACCCGTTAAAAACCGCGAAAACGGCCCGTTTTTGAGCTGTAAATTACTGTGCCAGTCGGGGTGACCGCGAGGCATAGTTATCTTACTTTAGAGTCCAGAAGATAAAGAAAAACGAAGGTAAAGGCAAGAGAGAGCTGAAGGGAAAATAACAGCGGAAGTTGTTGGCCGTGCAGATATAAAGATCGAAAATATCAGGAATTATCGCGTTTGCTCACTGCATTTCATCAAAACATCAATAATGCCTTAGTTTTGATGAAATGCAGTGAGCAAACGCGATAATTCACGATATTTTCGATCTTTATATCTGCACGGCCAACAACTTCCGCTGTTATTTTGCCTTCAGCTCTCTCTTGCCTTTACCTTCGTTTTTCTTAATCTTCTGGACTCTAAAGTAAGATAGCTGTGCCTCGCGGTCACCCCGACTGGCACAGTAATTTACAGCTCAAAAACGGGCCATTTTCGCGGTTTTTAACAGGTTTGAAAGTCCGCGTTTCTAGCATCAATAACATGTACTGGAAGTGTAATTTGTACCCCAGTTAAATTTTGCGGTCACGTGGGTGAGGATCTATGATCCAGTGACCTTTCGTGAAATCACCCTATACATGCACACATACATACATATACATGTACATATACTACATACATACATATACACATATACACACATACACATATACATAACATATATGTACATACATAAATTAAAAAATCAAAAGCCAATTTCAACATAATAATAATAATAATAATACATTTTATTTATGGGCGCCTTTCAAGAGTCTCAAGGACACCTTACAAAAATTTAGCAGGTAGAGGAAAAACATGTAAGGGGAATGAAATAAATAGTAGAGACATGACTAGTACACAAAGTAAAGACAGAATTCAATACAAAACACAGTATGAGGCAATTAATGCACAGATGAAAAGGAAGGGGGATGTGGGGCTAAGGATAGGCAGAGGTGAAGAATACACATTAGACTCGTTCGAAAAGGGATAGGAAGAAGCCTATGCTTGTCAAGTCCTACCCCCATTCTTCACCTGGCTCGGACAAAACTCATTATTATTATAATAATAACAATAAACTTTATTACGGACTCAAAGTCCAGACAAGGGGCAACATTACATTAAAAATGCATTGCATATCAAATATCATAAATACATAAAATCTTGGTATATCACTTATAAATACATCATAATTTATATATTTTTTTAAAACACAATACTTAAGTTAAAAATCCAGATTAAAAGATGATCAATTGTCCTACAACGAGACAACGATACCAGTGTCTCCACAGCTGGGATTTGTAGCGTGTAGTGCTAACCCTTATGTTTGACAAGGCCACAATAAGCACATTTTTAGAGTCATTTATCCTGCAAATGAATTTATTATACATGTGGTGGCTTCGGATAGCTTCTAAAGTACTGACTCCTGCAGCCACAAACATATTACTGGCACTACACCATCTAGGTTGCCTTAGCAGTGTTCTCATGGCATCGTTATATGCCTCCTTTAGTCTCTGCATACTTGTCTTTAAATAATAACCATTTTCTGTTATTTGCACTTTATCAGTTTATTTATTCATGTGTGTATATATTTATATCATGGTATATGGACACACTTATCTGTTTTGTAGTAAATGCCTACTATGTTCTGTTGTGCTGAAGCAAAGCAAGAAAATTTCATTGTCCTATACTGGGACACATGACAATAAACTCACTTGAACTTGAAAATAGGTGCAGGAGTAGAGGCCATTCGGCCATTCAATATGATCATGGCTGATCATCCAACTCAGTATCCCATACCTGCCTTCTCTCCATACCCCCTGATCTCTTTAGCCACATCTAACTCCCTCTTAAATATAGCCAATGAACTGTGGCCTCAACTACCTTCTGTGGCAGAGAATTCCACAGATTCACCACTCTGTGTGTGAAAAATGATTTTCTCATCTCGGTCCTAAAAGACTTCCCCCTTATCCTTAAACTGTGGCCCCTTGTTCTGGACTTCCCCAACATTGGGAACAATCTTCCTGCATCTAGCCTGTCCAACCCCTTAAGAATTTTGTACGTTTCTATAAGATCCCCCCGCCGTACATCGCCATTAAAGCCGCGCCGGGCGATGTACGGCCCCACTCCGGGTTTTTATTGCAACAGACCACAAGATGGAGATAGAGAGTTGGGATTCTGGTTAATATTCTATCCTTAAACCAAGTGTCTGAATCTTATCTGAGGACATTTGCAGCAAACCAGCTGATATCCTAGCATAGATCAGTTTACCTTGAACAATCATATCTGCAAGATGGAAATTTTAACTGGAGGCGAGAGATTTCAATGGAGTTTTTTTTTACATGGTTCTTCCTCCTGTAGGGGAAGCTGTTGTTAGATTAGTTAAATTATTAAAATTTTTTTAGATGAAAATAACGAAATTACCCGAGTTGCTAAAGACAGCCAAATACACAATGTTGGTTCCAGAATGAATCAATACTGTAAAAAGCCCGCGAATTAAACACCCGCGCTCTCCAGCCAACTGCGAGGGTTCGATTAAACAGAGCCAACGCTAGGTGTCGCCACAAAGTTAATGTTTTTTTTTTTTTTAATATTCTATTTTATTAGAAGTAAGAACAATCATATGGCACCAAAGTGCCTAATATAATATTTTCATAATACATTTTATGTACATGTTCTTATTTTTTTTTATTATAATAAAGAAAGATAAGAATAAGGAAAATAAATTAGATAGTTAAGGATAGAAAGACGTGAGATATATAGTGTGTGAAGAAAAAAAAAAAGACGAATGAGTGAAGAAAGTTGAGGAAAAGAAAATAGGAAAAAGAAAATAAGACATAAAGAAAAGAAGTAAGGAGATCATTGTTTATAATCTTGACCATCCCTCGTCCAGTCCTGAAACAGTTATTTTTTACAATTGTGTTGCACCATATGATTCCAAAATGCAGCTAATGAAAGTGAAATCATTGTTATAATGCGGAAGTTGCATATAGCCAGTAAGTATGGCGCTGTGATCTGGTTTTGACAAATTCATTGAGGAATTGCCAACATATAAAGCATCCAGAAATGAAAAATGCCCCAAGAAATTATAATGGACATACATTTTTCAGGCGGCTTTAACAATAGGAAAATCATCCCAAGGAGCTCCACTGATGTGCCTCCAAGCAAACTAGATGCAAGCAACGAATAGAAGGTAAAGATCAAAAGCCAAATGGTTGGTCAAGGGTTGGAATTTTAGTTTAGAGATACTGCGCGGAAACAGGCCCTTTGGCCCACCGAGTCCACACCGACCAGCGATCCCAGCACACTTGCACTACCCTACACACACTAGGGACAAGTTACAATTATTCAAGTCAATTAGCCTACAAACCTGTACATCTTTGGAAGCCGGAGATCCTGGCGAAAACCCAAGCAGATCATGTGGAGAACATACGAACTCTGTACAGTCAAGCACCCGTGGTCAGGATCGAACCCAGGTCTCTGGCGCAGTAAGGCAGCAAATCCACCGCTGCGCCACTATGCCTCCCTTAAGGGAGAGGACCTTCGCCTGCTCTTTTATGAGATGCTTCAGTGGATTCTGTATATCCAACTGAGATTTTTTACATTGGTTCTGATTAACGTCATCTCCAACAAATCAGCACCTGATCAATGCTGCCCAAAGATACCAGCTAAATTTTGGGGCTTAACTCGTTATGCCCCTGTCCCACTTAGGAAACTTGAACGGAAACCTCTGGAGACTTTGTGCCCCACCCAAGGTTTCCGTGCGGTTCCCGGAGGTTTTTGTCAGTCTCCCTACCTGCTTCCACTACCTGCAACCTCCGGGAACCGCACGGAAACCTTGGGTGGGGCGCAAAGTCTCCAGAGGTTTCCGTTCAGGTTTCCTAAGTGGGACAGGGGCATTAGTGTGAGACTTGAAACCATCTTCTAACTTGAATGTTAAATGTGCCTTTAAAAATCCGCTAATTATATCAAAAGATAGACAGAGTTCCCAGCCTCTTGAGCAAAGCACATATAGCAATATTTATTTTAACTACTGAGTCATTAATTTCAATGTTTTCTCAAGAACCTTGAGATGAGCAATTCAGCTTCCTCATACCCTTTATCACAGCGGTGATTTTACAGCAAAGGGTTGTCATTGGTTGTGAAGCATTGCAGGATATTCTGAGGTCTTAAATGACGACGAGCATTTGGATGAAAGGCCATTCATTGATTGTCTTCCAGTTTTAAGCTTGTTATCTCATTTTGCAGGCCAATTGTCAGTCTGCAGACTGTCTGTGCTGCTGTCAAGTGAAGTTTGTCAAGGGATGAGTAATATGTCCTCGGGTCTCCTCCATCTATTTATAAATGATCCATGGAGCCACATTGTGTTGAAACCTTACATGACACTTCAGCTACTGTAGATTGAAGTGGGGTGCTTGTTTTTATGTTACAACCATAAGCATTAGTAAAGTTAATGTCTAGTTAGTTAGTTGCTGGTTTGAGGGGGAAATACTTACTGCGAGACTGGGAGAATTCAAATCGTGCTATGGGCTTCTTAGAAACATAGAAACATAGAAAATAGGTGCAGGAGTAGGCCATTCGGCCCTTCGAGCCTGCACCGCCATTCAATATGATCATGGCTGATCATCCAACTCAGTATCCTGTACCTGCCTTCTATCCATACCCCCTGATCCCTTTAGCCACAAGGGCCACATTTAACTCCCTCTTAAATATAGCCAATGAACTGGCCTCAACTACCTTCTGTGGCAGAGAATTCCACAGATTCACCACTCTCCGTGTGAAAAATGTTTTTCTCATCTCGGTCCTGAAAGACTTCCCCCTTATCCTTAAACTGTGACCCCTTGTTCTGGACTTCCCCAACATCGGGAACAATCTTCCTGCATCTAGCCTGTCCAACCCCTTAAGAATTTTGTACGTTTCTATAAGATCCCCCCTCAATCTTCTAAATTCTAGCGAGTACAAGCCAAGTCTATCCAGTTCTCAGAGTGATACAGCATGGAAACAGGCCCTTCGGCCCACCTTGCCCACACTGGGCATTTACATATTTTACATCCATCAACGCAGGTCTTAGTTCAATGATTCATTTGAAATGTGGCACTACTATGGATAAACCTCTGGAGCTATTCATACAAAGTGGACCGCAGATGCTGGAATCTTGAGCAAAATACAAGTGCTGGAGGAACTCGGCGGGTGAGGCAGCATCTGTGGAGGGAATGAACATGTGACATTTTGTTTCGGGACACTTTAGGCTCATTGCTACAAAGTGGTATTTTAAGAAGGGAAGAATAGAGGAAAAAGGAAACACAATCATCCCTTTTCCCTCTCCCTATCTTTCTCTTTTCCCCACTCAAGACATGGTGCAAACAGCTGCAAATGACTGAAACCATATCTGCACATGGAACAGGCCACCCATCCTAACATTAGAACAGCTGACTCCAGATTAATTCAGAGAATTTTCCTTTGGCCATTACAATGTAATATGCCATGGGTTTGTTCTGTTTGTTCTGCTCTTCAATGCAAAGTACGTACAGCATCCCATGCTGGCAGACCACTTTGCCAGGCTTAGTTGTGGTCATCGGCTTAAATTCGGGGCCTCCACAACAACAAGGACATTTGGATAGAAAGAAATCAGGTTGAATTTAAAGGATTGAACAGCCCTGCTCCTTCAAAAAGTATTGTTGCCATCTACAAAGTACAAATGTAGTTGAGTGCTCTGCCTGGTTCAGTGAAGCTCAGTAATCCAGGTCAGGGCAACCTGTTTTATTGGCAACCAATCCACCACTTAAATATTAATTTATTTCACTATCTCTGCCTGTAATATGTGACCTCTACAACATTTATTGCAGTTACTTCACCAGAATAGGTGACGGGAGACACGGTGGCACAGCGGTAGAGTTGCTGCTGCCTTACAGCGCCAGAGTTCCGGGTTCGATCCTGACTACGGGTGCGGTCTGTACGGAGTTTGTACCTTCTCCCCGTGGCCACGTGGGTTTTCTCCGAGCTCTTCGGTTTCCTCCCACACTCCAAAGACGTACAGATTTGTTGGTTAATTGGCTTAGTTAAAGCCTAAATTGTCCCTAGTGTGTGTAGGATAGTGTTAATGTGTGCGTATTGCTGATCGGCACGAACCCGGTGGGCCAAAGGGCCTGTTTCCCCACTGTATCTGTAAACTAAAAAACTAAAATACTTCCCAAAGGTAGACAAAAGTGCTGGAGAAATTCAGCGGGTGAGGCAGCATCTATGGAGCGAAGGAAATAGGCAACGTTTCGGGTCGAAACCCTTCTTCAGACTGATGTGAGGAGGAGGGGATGGGAAGGAAGAAAGGAAGAGGTGGAGCCAGAGGGCTGAGGAGGAGAAAGTAAGGATTACCTGGAATTAGATAAGTCAATGGGGTAAAACTATTTTGACTAATGCAATCAAATCGACGTGCACAAACGGAAGATCAAATAGAACAAGTTGTCCAGCAACTTTAGGCTATGCACGCCACACGAAAGAAGAAGAAGAAGTCCCCGTTCTTGTCCTATTCCACCCCTGATTGTCTTGCATTCTCAGTGCTTTTGTAACTTAATTTCTCCTACATTCCACCTTCCTTTTTATTCTTTCCATCATACCAACAGCATTACTATCACCATCACCACCACTGCATAAACCTGACACAGACTTGAAACATTAATGTCTCCACAGAGTGTTCACAATTTGCTGTTGCTGTTTTGATTTCAGATTTCCAGAAAACACGATTTTTAAAATTTATTTTCGAGTTAGGATGTCTCAATGATGGGATTAGTTTAGGGAACACTGTTAAAATGAACACTGAAATAACTCTCCGCTGCACTTCAAGCAACGAGAAGGGTTCTTCTGCATGGACCTGATTCCAACATTGAATGGAACTGATCGGATTACTCAACAAAGAACCAGCACATTGTCTGTGTGGCCTCCTTCAAAGCTTTACTGAGTGGGTTGATGGCACCTTTTATACATGACACCTCCAAAGGTGCAGCACTCCCTCGGTACTACATTGGAGTATTAGTTTGGATTATGTGCTTAGGTCCTGGAACTCAAAGCCTATCGGCACTTTACAGGAAGAACGTTGTGGACTGATTTTGCCAAGGCAAACCACCGCCTATAGAGGGACATAGAGTCAAACAGCACAGAAACAGACCTTGAAGCCTACTGGGTCCACACTTACCATGAGTAGTAGTAGGCCCCTCTCGGTCATGATTGACCATGGGTGATGCATCCTTGTCGGATGCAAGCCTGGGCGATCGATGTCATATGGAGGACAGGTTGTTTTGCCCATGCTGCACGTCCCCCCTCTCCACGTCGCTGATCGATCCAAAGGCCGTTAGTTTGGCACCAGCGCTATCGCAGGAGCTGCCAGGGCGAGGTTGTAGACAACGACCAACTGCCTTAGGGGCTCCGACTCCGGATTTTCTTGAGGTTTACTCCTGGAGCCTTTTCCATGAGTGGATGTGGAGGTTTTAAATCAGAGTTTTCCCTCTCCTAGATGGACTGCCTTCCCAGGCTGACGAGCCCCATCTGCCCGAGACTGGTGGGGGCGGGAGCGTCTACCTTCCCGTGCAGGTCTACAGCACCTGCCCACTGCCCACAACGCTTATCATGAGGCATTCTTTTTTACATGAACAATAATCACATTTTATTCCCCTCACTTGCAGTTCACATCCCCGAGCTTCTATGGGAGCAATGGACAGTGGCCAGTTAACCCACTGACCTGCAGTTCATTCAGATGTGGGACGGAAATGGTAGCACCCAGGGGAATCCACATTGTCACAAAGAAAACTTCCAAGTTCCACACGGACGTCACCCAAGGTCAGATTTGAACCCATGTGTCTGGGGCTGTGAGGCAGTAACTCTTCTAACTGCGCCAGTGTGCCGCTTAAACTGCAATTCATCAAATCCCCCGTGGGATTGGCGACCAAATTATCCATGACCTTGTTGAAAAGAGTGAAGTGAAAATGAGTCTATTCCTGAACCCTGGTGTTTATATTATGAGTTAAGCTAAAAGAGATTTTTTTTCACAGATAGCAATTAAATATTAATTATATTTGACATGCGAGCATATGACAAAACTAAATTATTCCTAGAAAACGCTAAATTCCCTGAAACCTGATAGCTGCCCAAGGATTAATAGAATTAGATGTATCTTTTTAACGAGCAATTTCAATCATGTGTTTTTTTTTTATGAGGTCACTTAGGTCAGAGATGGAGGAGGTGCAACACTCAGGTCAAACCGCTCAATGAGTCTCATTCTTGGAACTGACTCATTTAGAATAGCCACGTGGGCCTTGTGCCAAATGGTGCCTCCTCGACCCCCATGCAGTTCCATCTGGCAGAAGTCACTGCTTTCAACAGAGGAATGGAGAGAAACAGGCAGAAGTTTCAAAAATCCACCAGCAATAGTTTTTAAAAAATCAACTCTTGTTGGCAAAATATTGTCAGCTCGGAGGAATAAAGGGCAGAATACATTGACATTTAATATTGCTGTCAAGAAAATAGGTGCAGGAGGAGGCCATTCGGCCCTTCGAGCCAGCACCGCCATTCATTGTGATCATGGCTGATCGTCCCCTATCAATAGCGCAGAAGGTTAAGGGGGGACTTGATTGAGGTCTTTAAAATGATGAGAGGGATAGACAGAGTTGACGTGGATAAGCTTTTCCCATTGAGAGTAGGGAAGATTCAAACAAGAGGACATGACTTGACTTGAGAATTAAGGGACAGAAGTTTAGGGGTAACATGAGGGGGAACTTCTTTACTCAGAGAGTGGTAGCTGTGTGGAATGAGCTTCCAATGGAAGTGGTGGAGGCAGGTTCGATTTTATCATTTAAAAATAAATTGGATAGGTATATGGATGGGAAAGGAATGGAGGGTTATGGTCTGAGTGCAGGTAGATGGGACTAGGGGAGAATAAGTGTTCGGCACAGACTAGAAGGGCCGAGATGGCCTGTTTCCGTGCTGTAATTGTCATATGGTTAATAACCCGTGCCTGCCTTCTCCTTTTAAATTTTGTACGGTTCTACGATTCGTTGCCTGATATGAAACTTGAGCAAACCTTTTTACATTACTGAGCTGTCCTGATCGACAACGCATCCTATTGTCTGCGCATATTCTCACCAGCCAATTAATATTTCAGCTGCAGTGACTCAAGTATATGTAGCATCACAGTATGTTATTTACAACTCTCCATTCCCTTGGTCAGTTCTGTGCCAATTCTATCCTTAACTGATGGGATAGGTTCTGCGAACAAACACACTGGTCAGTCAGTTGAACGCACGTGTCCATTATGCCTCTGGCAGTGAGACATCGTATACGGCACGTAGAGTGCTGAATTTGGCCTTCAGCCATACTTCTACTAAAGCAGTAACCTAGCTTTCCTGCCTGCCTGCCTGCCTTTGGAAATCTTTGAATAACAAAGCTGGTTCCTCTTCAAAGTCAAAAGGTAATTCCAAGTCCACCTCAGGATTTCAAAATCCCCCCCCCCCCTCCCTTCCCCTTCCCTCATGAGGCTTCATGAGATGTGTGTTCCTCCAGGACTGATTACCCAAGTTGACCCTCGATTGAACTGACAGAATGACTTGTTGAGCTTTTCAAGCGACAGCTAGTTGTGAGACAAAGGACTTTCTGGCAAGTTTACATCAGCGATCTGGCGTCTCTCTGGGTGATTGAAGTGATGAGACAGACACCGGCCACAACGTTTGACCCAACACAACCTCAGGACACACAGTCTGCAGTCAGGGGTTCTATTCAATATTATTTATAGGCCGGGCAATGTGGCGTCAGGTATACTGTCAACAGAGGTTCTAAGCTTTCCAATTAGTGTGTTTTTGTATTTGACTTTTACCCTCTCTTCCCCTCTCTGTGTCTGAGGGATGGGTCCTAGAGCCGAAACATCACCCATCCCTTCACTCCAGAGATGCCGCCTGCCCCGCTGAGTTACTCCAGTGTTTTGTGTCTCCCTTGCTGGCTCGTGGTTTAAAGGACCAGCAAATGGCCATATGAAGTAAATCCCACACATAGAAACATAGAAAATAGGTGCAGGAGTAGGCCATTCGGCCCTTCGAGCCTGAACCGCCATTCAATATGACCTCGGCTGATCATCCAACTCAGTATCCCATACCTGCCTTCTCTCCATACCCCCTGATCCCTTTAGCCACAAGGGCCACATCTAACTCCCTCTTAAATATAGTCAATGAACTGGCCTCAACTACCTTCTGTGGCAGAGAATTCCACAGATTCACCACTCTATGTAAAAAATGATTTTCTCATCTCGGTCCTAAAAGACTTCCCTCTTATCCTTAAACTGTGTGTGGCCCCTTGTTCTGGACTTCCCCAACATCGGGAATAATCTTCCTGCATCTAGCCTGTCCAACCTCTCTTAAAAATAAGTGAATTGCAAACAACATGAACACTCTCAGATCATTCCAAATATTGTTTAGAGGCATGGTAGCATGGTCATCTCTATAATACGAGGCTGCAGATTCAAGCCTGACTTTGCAAACTTTGACAAAGAACCCAGATTGGCATTTCTCTTGCAGTTACTGATGGAGGGCTGTGATGAAACCAGGCTCCTGCTCCCTCTCGGATGCATGTAAAAATCATCCGACATGAGTTTCTGGCCAACCTTTGCCCTTAACGGCAGCACTAAAATCAATTATCAAGACATTATCTCGTTGCTATTTGTGAAAGCTCCGGGCTGCATTTCCAATACCTCAACAGTGACTATAATCTCAAATAAATGCTTTAATGCTGTAAGATAGGATGAGTTTGTGAAAAGCACTCGGCACACCCCCATCCACATTAACGGGACGGAGGTGGAACGTGTTTCCAGCTTCAGGTTTCTGGGGGGTCAACATCTCCGATGACCTCTCTTGGACCCACAATACCTCAACTCTGGTCAAGAAGGCTCACCAGCGTCTCTTCTTCCTGAGGAGACTGAAGAAGGTCCATCTGTCTCCTCAGATCCTGGTGAACTTCTACCGCTGCACCATCGAGAGCATCCTTACCAACTGTATCACAGTATGGTACGGCAACTGCTCTGTCTCCGACCGGAAAGCACTGCAGAGGGTGGTGAAAATCGCCCAACGCATCACAGGTTCCTCGCTCCCCTCCATCGAGTCTGTCCAAAGCAAGCGATGTCTGCAAAAGGTGCGCAGCATCGTCAAGGACTGCTCTCACCCCAACCACAGACTTTACCCTCCTACCATCCGGGAGGCGCTACAGGTCTCTCCGTTGCCGGACCAGCAGGTCCAGGAACAGCTTCTTCCCTGCGGCTGTAACATTACCCCCCCCCCCCCCCCCCTCCCGGACACTCCTTCCACCCGAAAAAATTGCACTACTATGACTGTATGTACGTAAATATATTTATTGCTCATATTCTATGTCGCTCTTCTAGGGAGATGCTAACTGCAGTTTGAATCTGAATCTGAATCTGAATGTGTCAGTCTTTCCTTTCCCTTCATAGAGCTGCTCTGTTTTGTCTATCTGATGCACAGCCACTATCGGTAAGACCCACCCTGGTCAGTTTTCACAAGCCCACCGTTTTATTCTAGAAACAAAGAACTGCCTAAAGGGCCTGACCCACGGGCATGCGACAAGCGCGACCTAAAGGGCCGGTCCCACCAGCATGCGCCAGCATGCGGCAAGCGCGACCTAACGTGGTCGCTTGAGCCGTACGGCCTCGCGGGGCCGGTCCCACTTCGATCGCCGGAGCCTTATGGAGTTGTGTGGAGCTGGTCCCGACATCGCGCGGGGCTCCGAAAAACTGACCGTGTTTAAAAATTCCGCGCGGCAACGGCCTGCCTCAGCCGCCTCAACACCGTGTCACTCACTCGACCTCCCGCTTCTGGTTTCGTCGCGCTTGCCGCATGCCGTACGGCTCAAGCGACCACGTTAGGTCGCGCTTGCTGCATGCAGACGCATGCTGGTGGGACCGGCCCTTTAGGTCGCGCTTGTCGCATGCCCGTGGGTCAGGCCCTTTAGGCAGTTCTTTGTTTCTAGAATAAAACGGTGGGCTTGTGAAAACTGACCAGGGTGGGTCTTACCAATAGTGGCTGTGCATCAGATAGACAAAACAGAGCAGCTCTATGGAGACTACAAAATCACATCAATCAAGTTGCTAACAATGAGCAATATCAGTTATCCACATCATGATGTGTATAAAGTCAACAGGATCAAAAATTGGACCACTTCCATGACTGTGCACAATTGAATGTTGACAAAAAGCGATACCTAGTTATCAGGACACACAATCGATTCTATTTATACGCATGAAGTCAACTCTCAAGACCACAACAAATAAAATCTTGCAAGGACCAGATAATTGCTGATGTAAACAAAAATGCTGGAGAAACTCAGCGGGTGCAGCAGCATCTATGGAGCGGTCGCTACCACTACCTCTTTTGGATCAAAAAAGATCCCATTTCATTCATGAAGATCGCACACTCTGGAATATTTTAAGTTGAGTTTGAGTTTAGTTCATTGTCACGTGTACCGAGGTACAGTGAAAAGCTTTAGTTGCGTGAAAATCAGTCAGCGCAAAAGTGAATTCTGTTCACTTATTATTCATAGTTCATAGTCAAGATCATTCGAGGTGAAGCTGAAGGGAAAGGAAAGACTGACACATTCAGATTCAGATTCAGATTCAGCCTGCAGTTAGCATCTCCCTAGAAGAGCGACATAGAATATGAGCAATAAATATATTTACGTACATACAGTCATAGTAGTGCAATTTTTTCGGGTGGAAGGAGTGTCCGGGGGGGGGTGATTGGCAGTCACCGAGGTACATTGTTGAGTAGTGTGACAGCCGCAGGGAAAAAGCTGTTCCTGGACCTGCTGGTCCGGCAACGGAGAGACCTGTAGCGCCTCCCGGATGGTAGGAGGGTAAACAGTCTGTGGTTGGGGTGAGAGCAGTCCTTGACGATGCTGCGCACCTTTCGCAGACATCGCTTGCTTTGGACAGACTCGATGGAGGGGAGCGAGGAACCGGTGATGCGTTGGGCGATTTTCACCACCCTCTGCAGTGCTTTCCGGTCGGAGACAGAGCAGTTACCGTACCATACTGTGATACAGTTGGTAAGGATGCTCTCGATGGTGCAGCGGTAGAAGTTCACCAGGATCTGAGGAGATGGACCTTCTTCAGTCTCCTCAGGAAGAAGAGACGCTAGTGAGCCTTCTTGATCAGAGTTGAGGTATTGTGGGTGCAAGAGAGGTCATCGGAGATGTTGACCCCCCAGAAACCTGAAGCTAGAAACACGTTCCACCTCCGTCCCGTTAATGTGGATGGGGGTGTGCCGAGTGCTTTTCACAAACTCATCCTATCTTACAGCATTAAAGCATTTTTTTGAGATTATAGTCACTGTTGAGATATTGGAAATGCAGCCCGGAGCTTTCACAAATAGCAACGAGATAATGTCTTGATAATTGATCAATTGCTGCATGCAGGTCGCACGCCCGTGGGACAGGCCCATAAGATACCAAAGATAGACACAAAGTGTTCGAGAAGCTCACCAGATCACATCACATCACATCGCTAGAGAAAATGAATGGGTGTGGCTTTGGGTCGGGACCCTTCTTCAGACTGAAATTAGAGGGGGGGAGGGGGTGAAGAGCTGGAAATAAGAAAAGACAAGAACAATCAGGGCTAGCCACAATTTTTTACATATTCCGATTTACACCATGATTTACACCATGATGTCAAAAATCTGAAAATGTCATGCATTATTTCTCGAGTTATTTATGAAAATGTTCACAAATTTCAAATAAACGAGATGGTCTCGCTGATGGTGCACTGACTGGCTGACATTTTACAATTTCGTTGTACATGGTTCATGTTACAATGACAATAAAGAAACTATTCTATTCTGATGACGTCACAATGGATCTGCCTGCCTCTGCTCGTGCTGCGAGTGATGTCACCCCTGATCTGTCTTCTGTACTTCTTGGTTTCTTAACTTTCACTTCTTTAAATTTGTCACGTAGCATTTTTAAACTGCTGCTCAGGTCGTGCTGCACGCTCCGCTGGGCTCCTTGAAGTTCTGGAACATGGCGGTCGTTATCACCGCGCGGGCGTGGGGCAGCGCGTTGGGAAGGTGGCCGTGGGAGAGGCCGTAGATCGCAGGGACTCGGGGAATCGTGACGCCTTTTCCTCGCTGATGATCCCGATCCCACCTGGCGATCTCTGTTCGTCACGGGAGACGATCTCCTCTCCGTCTCCCCCGCCCGAGTAAGACCTGGTTTTGAGTCGTTTTGAAACTTCTGCTTTTGGTTTTCTGTGCATGAATTGAATGAAAGTTAAAAAAATAATAATAATCTGGAAGTCTGACAACTTTCATTTTCAATCAAAAGGAAATACTACATATGAGTCGCTGCCTCAAAAAGGCTGGCAGTATCATCAAAGACCCACACCATCCTGGCCACACACTCATCTCCCTGCTACCTTCAGGTAGAAGGTACAGGAGCCTGAAGACTGCAACAACCAGGTTCAGGAATAGCTACTTCCCCACAGCCATCAGGCTACTAAACCTGGCTCGGACAAAACTCTGATTATTAATAACCCATTTTCTGTTATTTGCACTTTATCAGTTTATTCATTATTTATTCATGTGTGTATATATTTATATTTTGGTATATGGACACACTTATCTGTTTTGTAGTAAATGCCTACTATGTTCTGTGTGCTGAAGCAAAGCAAGAATTTAATTGTCCTATACAGGGACACATGACAATAAACTCACTTGAACTTGAAATTAGGTGCAGGAGTAGGCCATTCGGCCCTTCGAGCCTGCACCGCCATTCAATATGATCATGGTAATTGAATTGTAATTGTATTGGCTGATCATCCAACTCAGTATCCTGTACCTGCCTTCTCTCCATACCCCCTGATCCCTTTAGCCACAAGGGCCACATCTAACTCCCTCTTAAATATAGCCAATGAACTACCTTCTGTAGCAGAGAATTCCACAGATTCACCACTCACTGTGTGAAAAAAAATGTTTTTCTCATCTCGGTCCTAAAAGATTTCCCCCTTATCCTTAAACTGTGTGACCCCTTGTTCTGGACTTCCCCAACGTCGGGAACAATCTTCCTGCATCTAGCCTGTCCAACCCCTTAAGAATTTTGTACGTTTCTATAAGATTCCCCCTCAATCTTCTTAATTCTAGCGAGTACAAGCCGAGTCTATCCAGTAATACAGCATGGAAACAGGCCCTTTGGCCCACCTTGCCCACACTGGGCATTTACATATTTTACATCCATCAACGCAGGTCTTAGTTCAATGATTCATTTGAAATGTGGCACTACTATGGATAAACCTCTGGAGCTATTCATATAAAGTGGACCGCAGATGCTGGAACCTTGATGTCGAGTCTTGATGTGTCTTGTACCAAAGACTGAGCAGTTCTTAAATATATGGCAATGTAAGTGAATATATATTTGCCCAGTTTCTTCAACAGAAATTATAACCACAAAGGTGCTGGAAAATAAATTTCATGTGCAAAGTACTTATTCACAGAGTGGCTGTGATTCAGGGTAAATTGCAAACCGAAATTTCAGACATGGTCTTCGTCACAAAGTTGAAGCAGAAATATTTTTACTCTCCATTTTTTAAATTAACGCAAAACTACCCTTCCACTAGAAAACCGTGTGAATCAAGTGATTAGAAGCATCCAGAGTGATTTGAGTATTGCTAAGCAACATAAATAAAGACTGCGTGTGACTTCAACTATCACTAACAAAGATATTACACAGTTATGTGTAAATTCCATGATGCAATTTGTTGAGACAGAACACTTTGCATTATATCTCGATAGAAGCACTGACGTGCAGTTAGAAATTGTATTCTTTGCCAGCACACGTATTTCGACATGTGATTCGGTGAAATTGGACTGCGAATACTCAAGGCGCTAGTTAGTCCCATACACAAATAAAAACATTTCTTCCATCGAACGTGTCCAAAGACAGGCAGCTCGATTTGTTACTAACACCTATGAGAGAGAAGCGAGTGTCACCAAACTTCTGAATTCTCTGGGGTGGAACCCTCTCCAAGACAGACGTGAAGCTCACCGTTTGACCTGTTTTTACAAAATGTTAAATGGTCAGCTCGACATAGATTACAAGACCTACACCAAACCCAAACCAATTAGGAGCAGACGAGGGCATTCGATCCAATTTGTGATCCCAGCTACAAAGACAGATGTGTACAGCAATTTGTTCTTCCCCCGCACAATTAAAGCATGTAATAATCTCCACCCAACTATAGTTACCCAACCAGATGCAACTAAATTTAAAGTAGCTCTTTCTTCCCAATAACCCTTTCTGGCTTAAGCCCTCCATTCACCACCTCCAGTTTAATTTCCATTTGGAATATTTTGGAGGACCAAGAAACCAAGAAACCAAGCCAAGCACCTGTAGTCAGGATAGAACCCGGGTCTCTAGCGCTGTAAGGCAGTAACTCCACCATTGTGCACCTTGCCGTCTCTCTAACTTCCTTTTATCCAATGGGTTGCTGTTTAACCTGTGGATTTGTTTTCTCCATTCTTAACTGTACATAGCCAAGAGGAAGTTAAACATAGATCTGTTTTAAAACTCAAGCTATTCGTGGTTATCATTCGAGAAGTTGGTGAAAAAAGTATTTAGATCAGTTGGTAGACAAAAATGCTGGAGAAACTCAGCGGGTGAGGCAGCATCTATGGAGCGAAGGAATAGGTGACGTTTCGGGTTGAGACCCTTCTTCAGACGATCAGTTGCCAGCTCGCAAATCATATGCGAGAGAGGATTAAAGTCCCACAGCTGTAGAAAGTAACGAAGGTGCTCTGCGATTCAACCAACTGTTTGTACATTTGTTTGATGCCTTGTCTTTGTCACTAAACACATTACTACAAAATGCGATTTCAACTCTTGAGAGAACTCCAAGAAATATCTTTAAATGTGCTTACAGCATCTACAGCAATTTGATATAGATACTGTGAGTGTTTAATGTAGGAAAGATTTGAAACAATGAAGCATTGCTTTCGTTGTCTGAAGAAGGGTTTCGACCCGAAACGTTGCCTATTTCCTTCGCTCCATAGATGCTGCCTCACCCTCCAGCATTTTTGTCTACCTTCGATTTTCCAGCATGTGCAGTTTCTTCTTAAACATTGTTTTCATTGTCTGACTATCGATTGGCATAAATGTCGATAAATTTGTTACAAAGAAGATTTTCGAAGAAGATGTTGGCTCCTGCTTGTTTTTTTTACAATAAATCACCTTTATTCAGGATAAAATATCAATACAATACAATACAATACAAATTTATTGTCATTATATATAAATATATATACAAAACCAGAACAGTGCCAAAATGCTTCTGATATTCTCAGTGTCTATACATTCGGTTGTGTTATATTCGATAGTGTTCACAAACTATTCTTAAACCAAGCACTCATGTGGCTACTTGGGGTGATAACTCTCCCTTTTGAGGGGTGTCTCCACCAGACCCTGTCCCTTAATGTCCAGCAACAGAAGCACCCTGGTCTTTACAGACTGTTCCCATGGACACATTCACAGACGGACATCAAGTGCTGCTGGAAGATATCAACTCGATGAACGACACTCTTCGGACACCTCTAAACTTGTTGACATCCCAGCAGAGCGAATATTTCTGACTGGCCCGTTCCAGACTGCATGAGTACGTGCTGAAGGACTCGCTAAAGCTTGGTGTAGCCAACGCCATGGCTCCTGCTTATTTTCTTCGAGCAGGATATCAATTCATGATCTAACTTTCAAAGAAGCAGCTGGGATTTCACATGTGCCTAAAAGTATGGAAATCACCTTTAAGTCCCTTGAAACCTTAATGGCACCTTTCCCATTACTGATAACAATTGAAAAAGCGGAACAGAAAGCAGAAGAATTTACTGATTGTTAAGCCTTACAGGACAGTGAAATACCGCCAATGCAAACTGAAGGCATGTTACAATCATAGGGAAAGATCTGGTTCAAAGTTTATACTGAATTCTTATCATTTCCCCTTAATAGAACATAGAACAAGTCAAGAGGTCAAGAATGTTTTATTGTCATATGTTCCAAAACGGAACAATGAAATTCTTGCTTGCGGCAACACATCAGATATGTCAGTATAGTATTCAAGAGACACCATAATCATCTACAAAAATAAGTTCAATATATAAAAACTAAGCAAACAATATACTGAAAAGTCAAAATTAATGCCTCCAGGTCCCGAGTACAATCAAGGCAGTTCGGAGTTTTATATTTTCAAGAAGGAACTGCAGGTGCTGGAGAATCGAAGGTAGACAAAATTGCTGGATAAACTCAGCGGGATGCGGCAGCATCTATGGAGCGAAGGAAATAGGCAACGTTTCGGCCTGAAGAAGGGTTTCGGCCCGAAACGTTGCCTATTTCCTTCGCTCCATAGATGCTGCCTCACCCGCTGAGTTTCTCCAGCAATTTTGTCTAACTTCGATTTTCCAGCATCTGCAGTTCCTTCTTAAACAATCAGTTCCTTGGTTTTACTGATGTTGAGGGCAAGGTTGTTAAGTGCCTGTCCCACTTTCCCGAGTTATTCACAAATTCTCATAAGTTATTCACAAATTCTCCCGAGTTTTCAAACTCACAGAATGTTTGTAACGAGTCCGTAGGAGGCATCAGGTAAGTCGGGACGTTTTCTCAGCATGATGAAAACTGTCCACGAGTAAAAAAATTGCCCCGAGTACCTAAGGCTGGCATAACGAGCCACTACGATATATCCACGGACTCGTTACGAACATTCTGTGAGTTTGAAAACTGCAGAATTCGGCAATAACTCGGGAAAGTGGGACAGGCCCTTTTTTCTGACAGGCACACAAAAAAGCTGGAGAAACTCAGCGGGTGCAGCAGCATCTATGGAGCAAAGGAAATAGGCAACGTTTTGGGCCGAAACCCTTCTTCAGACACCTTTGGCCCACAATGTCTATGCCAAATACGATGCCAAAACCATGTTTTATACTCCTCCATTCCCTGCCTTTGAACTGCAATGTTCTATAAAGCGGCATCATGACTTATTGACTCTTATACTCAATGCCCTACTAAAGGCTGTGAATGAAGCATTCCCACACAGCAAAGCTGGCATTAAAACTGCATTTTCCATGCTAAGGAAAAATTGATATGAATAGAGAACTGCTTTGTTGAACTGTCCTGAAATCTCAAACTTAAAATACAAGGTCAAGGCGTTTAAGCCTCACAGTTGTCAGCTGGAATTGTATTGTGTGTAAAAATGATCCTGTTACACAAAATCAGCAATCTCCAGAGCTATTGGGACAAGACATAGAAACATAGAAAACATATAAAATAGGTGCAGGAGTAGGCCAGTCGGCCCTTCGAGCCTGCACCGCCATTCAATATGATCATGGCTGATCATCCAACTCAGTATCCTGTACCTGCCTTCTCTCCATACCCCCTGATCCCTTTAGCCACAAGGGCCACATCTAACTCCCTCTTAAATATAGCCAATGAAATGTGGCCTCAACTACCTTCTGTGGCAGAGAATTCCACAGATTCACCACTCTCTGTGTAAAAATGTTTTTCGCATCTTAGTCCTAAAAGATTTCCCCCTTATCCTTAAACTGTGTTTAACCTTGTTCTGGACTTCTCCAACATCGGGAACAATCTTCCTGAATCTAGCCTGTCCAACCCCTGAAGAATTTTGTAAGTTTCTATAAGATCCCCCCCTCAATCTTCTAAATTATAGCGAGTACAAGCCGAGTCTATCCAGTCTTTCTTCATATGAAAGTCCTGACATCCCAGGTATCAGTCTGGAACCTTCTCTGTATTCCCTCTATGACAGTCTGGAAATAGTACCAAGAGCACAATAGGTAACCAATGTAGATTCATTCTCAAGTCCACCATCTATAATAACATACTAGGCAAACATTTCTGTCCTGAGCCTCCTCCACTGTCAGCGTGAGGCCACACGCAAATTGGAGGAATAGCATTTCATATTTCGCTTGGGCAGCTTACAACCCAGTGGTATAAAGATGAATTTCTCTAATTTCAAGTAACCCTAGTTGTCCTGCTAGTTTCACTGTTTATATCCCTTCATTATCACCTCTTCCTTGGCCAACAATGGACCATTGTGGCCTCTACCGTTCTTGAGCTATCCGTGCTGGCTCTGATTTATTCTGTACCTTTTCACACCACTTGCCTCCCTCTCATGTGACTCTCTGTCTGAAGAAGGACCTCGACCTGAAACGTCATCTATTCCTTTTCTCCAGCCATGTTGTCTGACCCGCTGATTTACTCCAGCATTTTGCGTCTATTTTAGACAAATATAAACTTGAACTGTTATTTTACATATATTTTATCTGAGTACATGTTTAAATAAGAAAACTACTATAGAATATTGATCTTCTTTAAATCTTCAATCATGTTCGGAGCTGCTAAATCCCAAATTTTCTAGGTAGGTCATTGAGATTATTTGCCCTCTTTAGATGTTACTAGACCAAAGGGGCCTCATAATATTATTCACCTCACTGAGTCTTTTCTTCACCTCTGCTGCTCCAGTTATCAAATCTTTCTTCAAAGTGAAAAAAATTCCAGCCCTGCCAACATCCTCATAAATCGCCCTGGATCCTCTCCAGAGCAATTGCACCCTTTCTACAATGTGTTATAGTCTTGCAGCATGGAAACTGGCCCTTCATCTCAACTTGTCCATGCAGATCAAGATGCCCCATCTAAATTAGTCCCATTTATCTGCATTTGGCTCATATCCCTTTAAACTTTGTGTGTGGCAGTGTGTGTGTCAGTGAAGTGGCGACAACACGCGGAGTGAGCGGACATTCAGAGACTTGGCGATGTCCGGGGAGCGTTTCCCTCCCCCCCATCACTATTTTGAGCATGAGAAATTTGTGATCAGGTGAAATGTGAGAATCGGGTGAAATGCGTGATTCTCACACTCAATGCGTGAGAGTTGGCAGCCGTGCCTAAATGGCCTACCCCTTACTCTTAAACTGTGACCCCTGGTTCTAGACTCCCCCAACACAGGGAACATTTTTCCTACAATAACTACCAGTAGACTTCTTTATTAATGTTGCTCAGTGAAGAACGTGGTACAAGATTCTGAGTATAGTGCCATGGGATCTCTTGCATCCACCTGAGGAAATAAAAAGAGAAGTTGAAGTTTGTTTTAATATCCAGAAATATGTTCAAAACTCATATAACACTGGGGAATTGCATAAATATATATATTATCAGTGAAATTGCAGAATTGTTGTAAAATCCCATTTTGTTCACTAATGTCCACCAGGGAAGGAAATATCGTTGACTCTTAATTGCCTCGTATAATTGTAACTTTAAAAAAAAAATGTGGACACTATCATTTTTATTGAATTGCTTAGCCAGTTTGTGGGTGACAAATGGAAAGTCTGTCAGGTCTTCAGCTTGAATAATTCATACAAATTCCTCATTACTGTACAAGCAAATTGAACATTTTGACCTGTAAGGATCCCTTTTGGCACTAATCTCAACTTGCAAGATTTTATTAACGAGAGCTGAGGCCAAATTCTTCGATGTAGTATTACACAAGAATGCCTCAGCAGGCTAGACTGAATATGTGGAGAAAGATATTTCCGGTTTAGTTTAGAGATCCAGCGTGGAAACAGGCCCTTTGGCCCACCGAGTCTGCACCCATCACTGATCTAGTAAACTAGTTCTGTCCTGCACATTAATGACAATTTACAGAGTCCAATTAACTTACAAACCCTCGCGTCTTTCGAATGTGGGAGGAAATTGGAGCACCCGGAGAAAACTGATGCGTTCACAGGGAGAATGTACAAACTACCTACAGACAGCACCTGCAGTCAGGATCAAACCTGGGTCTCTGGCAATGTAAGGCAGCAACTCTACCGCTGAGCCACTGCGCCGCCCAGTGACATTTCATTGTAATCATAGAATCGTACAGCATGGAAACAGGCCATTCAGCCCAACATCCACATTGACCAGTGGGCAATTTCCCATATTAATGCATCGTCCAGCACTTAGTCCATAATCCACTATGCTTAAGGGAGTCAAGTGTTCATTTAATCACATCTTAAATACTGTCAATGACCCAACTTCAACCACTCTTGTCAGTAAACGCATTCCAGGTACTTGCCTCTTTCTCATATCTCCCTCTTGAGGACCCTCCTAAGATCCAATTTTCTGGATATATCCAAGAGAGAGTTAGATATAGCTCTTAGGGCTAACAAAATCAAGGGATATTGGGAGACAGTAGGAACCAACAACATTCCCAAAAGATGGTCCAGTAATCCTCTTTCCCTTATTGGTTTATCTACAAACTGTGTCAAGAAGCTCTCCTGGGGGCACCTCAAACATTCTGCACCCTCTGAATCCTTACAGCTAAAGCAATCCCAGTTTATATCCTATCTCTTTCTTTAACTTGGAATCTTTTATCCTGACTAGCCTTGTGGGCTCATACTGGGGACTAGCTTTACAATTAGGCTTTGGGTTCGTGGGCAATATGTCACTTGAATTTATATAACCATAACCCTTGGGAGCTGCTATTTTAATTTGATATACACTTTAAATTATATATCGTCCTATATTGCCCTGTTTTACTTATAATACCAATACCTAATGAGGGTATGTATTGAAAAGTTTGTTAGATTTAAGGTTTGGTTTAGACCTTGAATAGATTTTAGTGCAATATTGTTTTTCCTGCAGTTGTACAGGGCCTTGGTGAGACCACATCTGGAGTATTGCGTACAGTTTTGGTCTCCTAATCTGAGGAAATACATTCTTGCTATAGAGGGAGTACAGAGAAGGTTCACCAGACTGATTCCTGGGATGGAAGGACTTTCATATGAAGAAAGACTGGATAGACTCGGCTTGCACTCGCTAGAATTTAGAAGATTGAGGGGGGATCTTATAGAAACGTACAACATTCTTAAGGGGTTGGACAGGCTAGATGCAGGAAGATTATTCCCGATGTTGGGGAAGTCCAGAACAAGGGGTCACAGTTTGAGGATAAGGGAGAAGTCTTTTAGGACCGAGATGAGAATTTTTTTTTTCACACAGAGAGTGGTGAATCTGTGGAATTCTCTGCCACAGAGGGTGGTTGAGGCCAGCTCATTGGCTATATTTAAGAGGGAGTTAGATGTGGCCCTTGTGGCTAAAGAGATCATGGGGTATGGAGAGAAGGCAGGTACAGGATACTGAGTTGGATGATCAGCCATGATCATATTGAATGGTGGTGCAGGCTCGAAGGGCCAAATGGCCTACTCCTGCACCTAATTTCTATGTTTCTAAAAGATTGCAGTTAAATTAATATTGCTTTAAGGATTTAAAGTTATGTTAGGATTAGGTTTGTAGCTTGTGCTATATTTCCTTAGCAATTAAATTTTTTAATTAAACATTAAAAAAAAAGAGATATCTAAGAAGAAACGCATCTCTCATCAACACATTTAATAAACAGATCGAGGCTCACGACCAAAGAAGATGAACTTGAAGAGTTTACATTTGGTTGAGGCAACGGAGAGTGCCCTATGTGCCCTTTGGAGTTTAGACTCTGCATCAATCAGGACATTTGGCAAAAGAAAGAGAAAATATGGATTGGAGTGTGGGGGTTGGTGAGGGGGTAGTGGATGGTGGGAGAACTCCCATAAGAAGGTGCTGAATTTTTATAAAATCACAGCAGTGAGGAGGTTAAGTATCTATACACATCCTGGGAAGTAGAAACTGGCTGTAGTCCAGTAGGTATCACACACGTACTAAATAACAGGCTCCGCTATCAATACTATTAAACAAACAAAGGTCTAATGGGATTAACCTTTAACCCTGGGTGTGCCTGCCAAATCCAGGCGCCGTGTTTTGTTGACCGACGCCAGGGACATGCACGACAGTGGAATTCAGAGCATTTGTATAATTCTGGACAACCCTGTCTGCCGCAGACATCCTTGCGCTCGCACATGACGACTTTCTTCCCTGTTCATCGCATGGAATGAACTTTCAAGAACTAAGAGCCACCCGTCTTTGTTTACCCAAAATATTCCAGCTGATAAAAAAATTAATACATTTAACATGCTTTGCTAAATCGTTTGGACAGCGTAACTATTACTATGAAAGGAAAACTATTACTAACATATTGCCAAAGCTCAGGGAAGTAAACAAAAGATAAGTCCGAATGAAAGAAGCCCACAGTTGCATTATCGATTTGTCTCATCAATATTTTGTAGAAAGACCATCATCTTTGATCACTATGTCAACATTTACTGCAGTGGCGAATGTCATAATGCAGTTAGACACAAGATGATGGGGGTAATTCAGTGGGACAGGCAGCATCTCTGGAGAGAAGGAATGGGTGACGTTTCGGGTCGAGACCCAAATATCGTAGAATCTTTCTTTGGTTGAGACCCTTCTTCAGACTGGGAGGCAGTGGAGAAAGGAACTGGAGATATGCAAAGGTACAAAGAGAATGTAAGGTGTGATCAAAGTAGACGAAAATGCTGGAGAAACTCAGCGGGTGCTATGGAGCAAAGAGAATTCCACAGACTCACTACTCTCTGTGAGAAAAAGTGTTTCCTCGTCTCCGTTCTAAATGGCTTACTCCTTATTCCTAAACTGTGTGGCCCCTGGTTCTGGACTCCCTCAACGTTTCCTGCCTCTAGCATGTCCAAACCCTTAACAATCTTATATGTTTCAATGAGATGCCCTCTCATCCTTCTAAACTCCAGAGTGTACAAGCCCAGCCGCTCCATTCTCTCAGCATATGACCCCCCTGAAGGATCTTCTGACACACAGCATTTCTGAAGAAAAGGAAAAAGTGATGTTTCGGGTCGAGATCCTTCTTCAGATTGAGTCAGGGGAAAGAGAAACGATAGCTATAGACGGTGATATAGAGACATCAGAACAAATGAATGAAAGATATGCAATAAAGTAACAATGATAAAGGAAACGAGCCATTGTTAGCTGTGGTGTTTAAGAAGGAACTGCAGATGTTGGAAATTCGAAGGTAGACAAAAGTGCTGGAGAAACTCAGCGGGTGCGGCAGCATCTATGGAGCGAAGGAAATAGGCAACATATCGGGCCAAAACCCTTCTTCAGACATTATTAGCTGTGGTGGGAGGAGGTGGTAGAGATGGAGGGAAGGGGGAATCACAGAGGGGGTCGTAGAGTCTGAAGAAGGGTTTCGGCCCAAAGCCCTTCTTCAGAAGGGTGTCTGAAGATGGGTTTCGGCCCGAAACATTGCCTATTGCGTACAGTTTTGGTCTCCTAATCTGAGGAAAGACATTCTTCCCATAGAGGGAGTATAGAGAAGGTTCACCAGACTGATTCCTGGGATGTCAGGACTTTCATATGAAGAAAGACTGGATAGACTCGGTTTGTACTCGCTAGAATTTAGAAGATTGAGGGGGGATCTTATAGAAACTTACAAAATTCTTAATGGACAGGCTAGATGCAGGAAGATTGTTCCCGATGTTGGGGAAGTCCAGAACTAGGGGCCACACAGTTTAAGGATAAGGGGGAAATCTTTTAGGACCGAGATGAGGAAAACATTTTTTACACACAGAGTGGTGAATCTGTGGAATTCTCTGCCACAGAGGGTAGTTGAGGCCACAGTTCATTGGCTATATTTAAGAGGGAGTTAGATGTGGCCCTTGTGGCTAAAGGGATCAGGGGGTATGGAGATAAGGCAGGGATGGGATACTGAGTTGGATGATCAGCCATGATCATATTGAATGGCGGTGCAGGCTCGAAGGGCCGAATGGCCTCTACTCCTGCACCTATTTTCTATGTTTCTATTTCTTTCGCTCCACAGATGCTGCTGCACCCGCTGAGTTTCTCCAGCATTTTTGTCTACTGTGGCTTAGGTGAAGACAATGAGACTTAACAAGACCACTTGGGAGGGGGTGGGACGGTGACAGAGGGGATACAAAGGTTACTTGGTTAGATAAATCAATATTCATACCGCTGTGTTGTAAGTACTGTCGTCCTCTCTTCGTCCTTAACACTTCCCCATCTCTCTTTTCTTGTCACATTCTGCTGATAACGGCTCTACTATTAGAAAACAGTCACAGATCTGCGTCATGGCCTCTTACATTCTTCTATTGTTACACGTACAATAAATACCCAACTACTCTTGCCTCAATTTAAATTTCTTCCACCTAAATGATCCAAGAGATTTATTAATCATATTTAAATGTTAATTTAAATTCCTGTCTCAAATGTTTGATCCATTAGGTTCGTAATTTTAATTTTAATCCGGTGCCGAACACGAAACAAAATCTCAGCCATGATCATAGTCTCTGGTGAGGGGTTGATACTTCCAAGGGGGCAGAAAATGTTAATAAGACGACAAAACATGGAAACATAGAAAATAGGTGCAGGAGGAGACCATTCGGCCCTTCGAGCCAGCACCGCCATTCATTGTGATCATGGCTGAGCGTCCCCAATCAATAACCCGTGCCTGCCTTCTCCCCGTATCCCTTGATTCCACTAGTCCCTAGAGCTCTATCTAACTCTCCCTTAAATCCATCCAGTGACTTGGCCTCCACTGCCCTCTGTGGCAGGGAATTCCACAAATTCACAACTCTCTGGGTGAAAAAGTTTTTTCTCACCTCAGTCTTAAATGGCCTCCCCTTTATTCTAAGACTGTGTGGCCCCCCCCTGGTTCTGGACTGGCCCAACATTGGGAACATTTTTCCTGCATCTAGCTTGACCAGTCCTTTTATAATTTTATATGTTTCTATAAGATACCCCCTCATCCTTCATTCATTCGACATACGAAAGAAAATATTATAGATATATTTAATCATGTGTTGTGAAAAATGGCTTTGATACCTCAGTATTTGCTGATTTTGTCTGTGACTGTTGGTGCATCAGTGCTAGAACCCTTCATGTTTGAGATGCCAGAGATGCTGCCTGAGTTACTCCAGATTTTTGTGTCCATCTTCATGTTTGTGATTGTTTAATTTATTTTAGTGTGGAGATACTTCGTGGAAACAGGCCCTACCACCCACCGAGTTTGCGCCGACCACACATTAACACTATCCTACACACACTAGGGACAATTTACATTTATATCAAGCCAATGTACCTGCAAACCTGAGATAGACACAAAAAACTGGAGTAACAACAAGACAAGCAGCATCTCTGGAGAGAAGGAATGGGTGACGTTTCGGTTCAAGACCCTTCTTCAGGCTAGTCAACGGAAAGGGAACTGAGAGGTATAGACCACGATGTGGAGAGATAAAGTAAGGAAGTAAGTACGTTTATTGGCCAAGTATTCACATACAAGGAATTTGCCTTGGTGCTCTGCCCACAAGTAACAACATGACATACAGTGACAGTTACGAATGACTCAGAAAACACTAAACATTAATAATAATAAGACATTAATGATAAAACACCATTGATCAAGCATGTGAACCAACAAAATACCAGATCAAAGGGAGGCTACAGATTTTTGGCTGCTCGTGGATAAAAACTTTTGATGTCTGGCCTTTGGCAGCTTTGACAGTCCGGAGTCGCCTTCCAGAGGGAAGTGATTCAAAGAGTTTGTGGCCAGGGTGAGAGGGGCCAGAGATGATCTTGCCCGCTCGCTTCCTGGCCCTTGCAGTGTACAGTTCATCAATGGAGGGATGGTTGCAGCCAATAATCTTCTCTGCTGATCGGACGATTCGCTGCAGCCTCCAGGTGAGTCCAGCTTGGTGGCTGAGCCAAACTCTTCGCGTGACGCGCAAATGACGCCCGAGTGGGACAGGCCCTGTAACACGTCGTGGGAATCTATTAATGCGGGTTTGCCCGTAAACCTTGCGATTTCCCGCTGACCAAAACAAATATTTAAGTGTTGATTAGACACCTTTTTCCCCATCGCACAATGCCGTAAGAATTGTTAGTGTTTTGAGAATTTCCAATAACTGCGTAACTCGGGGTGTTACTGAACTTGGCTGACAAACTGTGTAAGGAGGAACTGCAGATAACTGCTGGTTTAAACCGAAAACGGACACGAAAAGCTGGAGTAACTCGGCGGGACAGGCAGCATCGCTGGAGAGAAGGAATGGGACATTGACCCACTCCTCTCCAGAGGTGCTGCCTGTCCCGCCGAGTTACTCCAGCTTCTTGTGCCCAGCTGGCAAAGTGTTCCCAAATGCTTCCGAAAAGATGTTAATATCAGACACAGCGCGGAAACAGGCCCTTCGGTCCACACTATCCCTCCACACACTAGGGATAATCTACAATTACGCCAAGCCAATTAGCCTAAAACCTGCACGTCTTTGGTTTGTGGGGGGAAACTTTTTGCCTGCAATATTTCCAATTTGAATCACTGGATATTCACACAGTGAAATTCACTGTAAAGTTACTTCAAGTCACTTTCGTCTCCAGTTCGCTCGCTGGAGTCTCACTCCGTGGAAGACAAAAATGCAGGAGAAACTCAGCGGGTGAGGCAGCATCTATGGAGCGAAGGAAACGGTTAGGCAACGTTTCGGTTCGAGACCCTTCTTCAGACTTCACACTTAAGTGCTTCTCACTTAATACTGTAAAGCTTCACAAGACACTGCAGATATTGGAACCGGGAGAAAAATAAATCAACATTTTGAATGGACTGCGCCAGAAATATCAACTTTTGTTGCTGTTTGTACACAAAAATGCTGGAGAAACTCAGCGGGTGCAGCAGCATCTATGGAGCGAAGGGAATAGGCAACGTTTCGGGCCGAAACCCTTCTTCAGACTGAAGGCTGATTGTTGCTGTTTGATGCATTTGGGAAGTGAAGGATATATAACAGCGGGGGAGATAAGATAGATAGATAAATACTTTATTAATCCCCTTATTCAGGGGAAATTCTGATGTCCTTGCAGCACACTAATAAAAATACAACACAGTATTCATAAAGAAATTCAACACCAAAACATCCCCCCACAGTGATTCCCACTGTGGGGGAAGGCACAAAGTCCAGTCCCCATCCTCTTGTCCACCCATAGTCGGACAAGAGAGGGGGGCTTTGAAAGTTTGTCAGTATTTTCACCGAATCTGTATTTGCAAAAAAAAAAGACAAGCAAAACGGTTTGATCTTGTAAGTGTGTCAGTATTTGCGAGGAGGTCTGATGGTCTCAGTACTTGCAAAGGGACTGAGAAGCGCAAACGGAAGGATAATGGGGACGCAAGAATCTGCAGATGCTGGAAGCTAGTTCTGGCGAGTGTCAATATTTACACAAGTGCCCGGCGGAATTTGAAACTGGGTGTTCAACAGTTTATGCAAAAATAGTAAATCGCAGCTGCATAGGTGTTTGGACTGAATCCCTGAAGTGTGGTAGACACAACATACTGGAGTAACTCAGCGGGACAGGCAGCGTCTCTGGAGAGAAGGAATGGGTGACGTTTCGGGTCGAGACCCTTCTTCAGACTGGGTTGATCGACCCGCACAAAGTATAAAATCACGAGAGGAATAGATTGGGTAGACGCACAGAGTCTTCTGCCCAGAGTAGGTGAATCGAGGACATAGAAACATGGAAAATAGGTGCAGGAGTAGGCCATTCGGTCCTTCGAGCCTGCACCGCCATTCAATATGATCATGGCTGATCATCCAACTCAGTATCCTGTACCTGCCTTCTCTCCATACCCCCTGATCCCTTTAGCCACAAGGGCCACATCTAACCCCCTCTTAAATATAGCCAATGAAATGGCCTCAACTACCTTTGTGGCAGAGAATTCCACAGATTCACCGCTCTCTGTGTGAAAAATGATTTTCTCATCTCGGTCCTAAAAGACTTCCCTCTTATCCTTAAACTGTGACCCCCTTGTTCTGGACTTCCCTAACATCGGGAATAATCTTCCTGCATCTAGCCTGTCCAACCCCTTAAGAATTGTGTACGTTTCTATAAGATCCCCCCTCAATCTTCTAAATTCTAGCGAGTACAAACCGAGTCTATCCAGTCTTTCTTCATATGAAAGTCATCCCAGGAATCAGTCTGGTGAACCTTCTCTGTACTCCCTCTATGGCAAGAATGTCTTTCTTCCGATTAGGAGACCAAAATGTGGTTTAAGTGTGGTTTAAGGTGAAAGGGAAAAGATTTAATAGGAATCTGAGGGGGTGACTTTTTCACACGGTGGACGTATGCCGGAGGAGGTAGTTGAGGCTGGGACTATCCCAACGTTTAAGAAACAGGTAGACAGGTACATGGATAGGACAGGTTTGGAGGGATATGGGCCAAACGCGGGCAGGTGGGACTAGTGTAGCTGGGACATGTTGGCCGGTGTGGGCAAGTTGGGCCGAAGGACCTGTTTCCACGTCGCCTATTTCCTTCGCTCCATAGATGCTGCTGCACCCGCTGAGTTTCTCCAGCAATTTTGTGTACCATCCATAAATAAAGATATTCTGACCTGTCAACTATTCCAAAACAAACGAGTCTTTAAAAAAAATCTGGTAACATAACCCACCTCCCACCCGCCCACTCATCGTTAAATCTGACCTGACCTACAGAGAGAAAGAGAGTCGTATGTAGGAACTTACATCCAATGTGTCTGTGTGTTCACTGTGACCCTCCAGTAAGTACTGTGTACCCCCAGACACATGCGTTTTGTGTGAATGTGGAGAAACGTGCGCCAAGTTGCGTGGCGAATGAGTTATCGGATTTCCGAGGGAAATCTCTCCCCGCATGTTGGAAGCGGGGAGGACATTGCCCCATCCTGTCTGTCTGCCTGTCTCTGTCCCGCGGCCGGCTGCACTGGACTGACACTGCAAGAGGCAGCTAGAGCTCCGCGGGGAGGAGGGAGAGCGAGAGGTGGAGCAGGACACCCCCCGCCCGCCCCAAACTCCTTTTAAACCTCCCCTCCTTCATCTCCGCAAAAAAAAAAACCTCTGCCGTGCTGTGGTTGCCTTCGATTGACCGATCAGAAAAGCCGAACGGGTCCCATCTCCCTCTCTCTTTCTCCCTTTCTCTCGCGAATTGGATGTAAACGTGGGGACGGAAAGCTGTCAGATTTATTCTCCCTCTCAACGTCCAACATTGCCCAATGGGAAACAGAGTCTCTCATGGAAGCTCAAGAAATGTGAATGAAGAGGACTATGAAGATTTGGATATGGGGACACCGAGTAAGTGGAATCCAGTTTAAGCTTCGCTTAGACTCTCGACAACGAGAGGAACCAAATGCAATGTGCTATTTACTGACTCGGTTGTTGCCTCTTGATTGTTGCACACGCTTTGCCACCAGCCCACCCAACCCACATGCAGTGCGTTTGGAGTTAGATGTCCTTATACTGTGCGATTCGAGCTCTAGTGCTTCCACCCTTCACCTGCGCCACGAAAATCAGCTTTTTGTTTTAATGTAGGAAAAGTAACTTGCGCTAGAAGTGACCTGTAGGAGTTCAGTGAAATGCTGTTCGTGGTGGAGGGGGTAATCATGTAATTCTGAGCAGATGCACGGAGCAAACCTGCCAATTGTGACAATAACAACTTATATTTAGACTGCCCTTTTCGTGCAACTAAGCTGCAGATGCCAATAAAACAGTGGCAACTGGCTGGAAAGTAAGAGAAGGGTTACCGAGGACACTAAAAAGATACTTGAAATGTTAGCTCCGATGTTGCTTTGACTAACTGCAGTTCAGAGAATGGGCCTCTTTAGTTTTCTGGTGATAGTCGTTGAGTCATACAGCAAGGGAACAGGCCCTTCAGCCCGACTTGTCCATGCTGACCAACCTCTCCCACTTGCCCATGTTTGCCCAACATCCCTCTCCTCTTGTTTAAGAAGGAACTGCAGATGCTGGAAAATCGAAGGTAGACAAAAATGCTGGAGAAACTCAGTGGGTGCAGCAGCATCTATGGAGCGAAGGAAATAGGCAACGTTTCGGGCCGAAACCCTTCGGGTTTCAACCCGAAACGTTGCCTATTTCCTTTGGGTTTCGGGCCGAAACGTTGCCTATTTCCTTCGCTCCATAGACGCTGCTGCACCCGCTGAGTTTCTCCAGCATTTTTGTGTACATCCCTCTCCTCTTCTCTTCTTCTTCTTCTTCTTTCGTGTGGCGTGCACAGCCTAAGGTTGCAGGACAGCTTGTTCTATGTCCTTGGGCAAGACACTTCACCCACCTTTCCCTGTGTGTGAATGTGTGTGAATGTGTGTGAGTGATTGGTGGTGGTCGGAGGGGCCGTAGGCGCAGATTGGCAGCCACGCTTCCGTCAGTCTGCCCCAGGGCAGCTGTGGCTACAGAAGTAGCTTACCACCACCGAGTGTGACTGAGGAGTGAATGAATAATGCGATGTAAAGCGCCTTGAGTATTAGAAAGGCGCTATATAAATCCCATCCATTATTATTTTTATTATTATTTGATCTACCGTTTGTGCACGTCGAGTTGATTGCATTAGTCGAAACAGGGCGGACCACTTGAAGGTTGCAATCTTCCACCCCATCCTCTTCTCCATGACGGGGCGGTCTGAAGAAGGGTTCCGACCCTAATTGTCACCTATTCCTTTTCTCCCGAGATGCTGCCTGACCCGCTGAGTTACTACAGCATTTTGTGTCTATCCCTCTAAACCTTTTCTATCCATAAATAGATGCTAACGGTGAGAGGGGTGCCTGTCACCTCCTTCTAAACGTGTCATAAAGCAGTTTACCTTTACCTGAGAGCAGACGGACCTCAATTTGAGGCTGAAGAAGCGTTTCGGCCCGAAACGTCGCCTATTTCCTTTGCTCCATAGATGCTGCTGCACCCGCTGAGTTTCTCCTGCATTTTTGCCTACCTCAATGTAATGCTTGGCACCTGGTGAATCTGTGTACACTATTAGACGAGGAAACATGTTTTCTTAGAACGGAAACGAGGAACCACTTTTTCTCACAGAGAGTTGGTGAGTCTGTGGAATTCTCTCCCTCAGGTGGAGGCAGGTTCTCTGGATGCTTTCAAGAGAGAGCTAGATAGGGCTCTTAAAAAATAGCGGAGTTAGGGGATATGGGGAGAAGGCAGGATTGTGGATGATCAGCCATGATCACATTGAATGGGGGTGCTGGATCGAAGGGTCAAATGGCCTCTACTCCTGCAGCTATTGTCTACTGTCTATTGTCTAAATGGGTGAGGTGACCCCAGACGTGATCTAAAACGTTTAATCTCTTGTATATTTCACTTCTTCCTGACCCGACGACAGGTAATTAATTCTTGATTGTTTTGTCTTGAGCTGCAGCCGCTATTTGTACGTGTGACACAAACTGTAAAGAAGGAGCCATTTAAGTGAGCAAAAGCTTGGTTCAAGAGATGTACTTTAAAAGTACATCGTACTTTTGTAGGGAGTGCAGCGTAGGTTCACAAGGTTAATTCCCGGGATGGCGGGACTGTCATATGCTGAGAGAATGGAGCGGTTGGGCTTGTACACACTGGAATTTAGAAGGATGAGAGGGCATCTCATTGAAACATATAAGACTGTTAAGGGCTTGGACACGCTAGAGGCAGGAAACATGTTCCCGATGTTGGGGGAGTCCAGAACCAGGAGACACACACAGTTTAAGAATAAGGGGTAAGCCATTTAGAACGGAGACGAGGAAACACTTTTTCTCACAGAGTGTTGTGAGTCTGTAGGTGATCCGGTGGGAGATGGGAAGCCAGTGAAGTTGTTTGAGGACTGGAGTGATGTGATGCCAGGATTTGGTGTGGGCGATGAGTCGGGCGGCTGCGTTCTGGACCAGTTTGAGTCGGTAGATGTAGGTGGAGCTGATGCCAAGGAGAAGTGAGTTGCAATAGTCCAGTCGGGAGGAGATGAAGGCATGGATGAGTCTCCAGTAGTCACCTTTAAACTACGCCCTTTAGTCTTTGATTTTTCCACCCTGGGAAAAGGGTTCTGACTGTTAATCCCATCTATGAATCTCATAATTTTATATCCCTATCAGGCCTCCCCTCGACCTTTGACGCTCCAGAGAAAATAATCTAAGTTTGTCCAACTTATCTATGTGGCTGATATTCTCCAAATTCAAACAGCCTTCTAGTAAACCCCTCTGGCATCCTCTCCACTCTCCACATCCTTCCTTTAATGCGACTAGGACAGCACACAATAATGTGACTGTAGCTTTCATCTCAACGTTTCAATCCCTGATAATCACCAGTGGCAGAGAGCCACAACCAACAGCCTGGATTTCCAGAACTGAAATTAGAATAAAGGGGAGGCCATTTAAGACTGAGGTGAGATTAAAAAAATATTCACCCAGAGAGTTGTCAATTTGTGGAATTCCCTGCCACAGAGGGCAGTGGAGGCCAAATCACTGGATGGATTTAAGAGTTAAGCCCCTGTCCCACTTAGGAAACCTGAACGGAAACCTCTGGAGACTTTGCGCCCCACCCAAGGTTTCCGTGCGGTTCCCGGAGGTTGCAGGTGGTTGCCGGAGGTTGCAGGTAGTGGAAGCAGGTAGGGAGACTGACAAAAACCTCCGGGAACCGCACGGAAACCTTGGGTGGGGCGCAAAGTCTCCAGAGGTTTCCGTTCAGGTTTCCTAAGTGGGACAGGGGCATTAGTAACATTGGCCTTTTGTTTGTGGGTGGTGCAGCGGGTAGAGCCAATGAACTGTGGCCTCAACTACCTTCTGTGGCAGAGAATTCCAGAGATTAACCACTCTCTGTGTGAAAAATGTTTTTCTCATCTCGGTCCTAAAAGATTTCCCCCTTATCCTTAAACTGTGGCCCCTTGTTCTGGACTTCCCCAACATCGGGAACAATCTTCCTGCATCTAGCCTGTCCAACCCCTTAAGAATTTTGTAAGTTTCTATAAGACCCCCCCTCAATCTTCTAAATTTCCTAAGTGGGACAGGGGCATTAGATAGAGCTCTCGGGGCGAGTGGAATCAAGGGATATGGGGAAAAGGCAGGCACGGGTTATTGATTGGGGACGATCAGCCATGATCACAATGAATGGTGGTGCTGGCTCGAAGGGCCGAATGGCCTCCTCCTGCACCTATTTTCTATGTTTCTATGAAGAGTCTACATATATTTTGACTAAATGAGCTGGATTTTTCTGCCTCTCCTGATTCTAATGAGGGAACCTTGCACACAGGATTAGACCAGGTATTCCAAGTTGTATAGAAAGGAACCTCAGATGCTGTTTTATACTGAAGATAGACACAAAGTGCTGGAGTAACTTCACGGGTCAGGCAGCATCTCTGGACAATAAGGATGGGTGACATTTCGGGTCAGGGTTCAGACTGAAGTCGGGTCCCAACCCGAAATGTCACCCATCCTTTTTGTCCAGAGATGCTGCCTGACCCGCTGAGTTACTCCAGCACTCTGTGTCTATCTTAGACATTCCAAGTCTCTTTGCTTTGAAGGTCATCCTTTCCTTCACCATAAAATTCCCATTGAACATTGAACATCCCAAACCCCACTTGCCTGTGACTCTGCTGTTGGTCCACACCTTACGCATGGAAGCTCACACACACCCTCACATTCACTCTTGCATGGCCTATTACTGTTCAAACGAAACATCTTTTTATGAAGAAAAATAAGCAATATTTGCATTAAAATGTAATTTTGAAGAATGCTGGGTTAGCAAGATCATATAAGACAATAGACAATAGGTGCAGGAGTAGACCATTCAGCCCTTCGAGCCTGCACCGCCATTCAATGTGATCATGGCTGATCATCCCCAACCAGTACCCCGTTCCTGCCTTCTCCCCATATCCCCTGACTCCGCTATTTTTAAGAGCCCTATCCAGCTCTCTCTTAAAAGCATCCAGAGAACCGGCCTCCACCGGCCTCTGCGGCAGAGAATTCCACAGACTCACCACTCTCTGTGAGAAAAAGTGTTTCCTCGTCTCCGTTCTAAATGGCTTACTCCTTATTCTTAAACTGTGGCCCTTGGTTCTGGACTCCCCCAACATCCGGAACTTGTTTCCTGCCTCTAGCGTGTCCAAGCCCTTAACAATCTTATATGTTTCAATGAGATGCCCTCTCATCCTTCTAAACTCCAGAGTTCTTAAACTGTTTAAGTTAAGCTATTTAAGTTAAGAATTCCAACAGTCCAAGGGGTATATTATCTGTTTGCAACGCCCAGTTAGGGGCGACACAGAGGTAGAGCTGCTGCCTCACAGCGCCAGAGACCCAGGTTCAATCCTGACCACAGGTGTTTGTCTGTACGGAGTTTGTACGTTCTCTCCGTGACCTGCGTGGGATTTTACCGAGATCTTCAGTTTCCTCCCACACTGGTACAGATTTGTAGGTTAATTGGCTTGGTATAAATGTGAATTGTGCGTAGGATAGTGTTAGTGTGCGGGGATCGCTGGTCGGCACCTACTCCGTGGGCCGAAGGGCCTGTTTCCGGGCTGTATCTCTAAATTCAACGTTGAACGTAGCTAACAGAATTGTATCTCAAGGAAGGTAACATAAAAACACTTAAACTATGTATCGTGTAAAACAATCAATTCCATTTGGACAGGTTCTTCCCAGCTGTTATCAGGCAACCATCCTATCAACAATTAGAGAATTGTCCTGTGTTACTTTCTACCTCTTTGGTGACTCTCGGACTATCTTTAATCAGACTTTACTGGACTTAATCCTCAGTTATGGCGTGCCACTGTTTATCATGTACTAAACGTTATAGGATAGTGTTAATGTGCGGAGATCGCTGGTGGGTGAGGACTCGGTGGGCTGAAGGGCCTGTATCTCTAAACTAAACGAAACCATATAGATTCAGTAGATAATATTCCAATCTCAGGACCACTTGATCCACTTGGCATAGCGCATAGTTCCTGACAGTTAATTTAACCACATTGACAGAAGTATGTTTCCTATTGAGATATTCCTTATCTACAAGTGGCCGACAGCCAGATTTCTGTTAGCATGAGCTACTTTCATAGAAACATAGAAACATAGAAATTAGGTGCAGGAGTAGGCCATTCAGCCCTTCGAGCCTGCTCCGCCATTCAATATGATCATGGCTGATCATCCAACTCAGTATCCCGTACCTGCCTTCTCTCCATACCCCCTGATCCCTTTAGCCACAAGGGCCACATCTAACTCCCTCTTAAATATAGCCAATGAACTGTGGCCTCAACTACCTTCTGTGGCAGAGAATTCCAGAGGTTCACCACTCTCTGTGTGAAAAATGTTTTTCTCATCTCGGTCCTAAAAGATTTCCCCCTTATCCTTAAACTGTGACCCCTTGTTCTGGACTTCCCAAACATCGGGAACAATCTTCCTGCATCCAGCCTGTCCAACCCCTTAAGAATTTTGTAAGTTTCTATAAGATCCCCCCTCAATCTTCTAAATTCTAACGAGTACAAGCCGAGTCTATCCAGTCTTTCTTCATATGAAAGTCCTGACATCCCAGGATTTCACATTTAATTTTGTGTTTCCCTTGTTATTATGACAAAGTATTTTGTTTCTATTCGTTCTCTCCCTTAAACACCGAAACGGTCAACACTGGACCGCCAGCGCTGACCAGTGAGATTCCAAGATGGCGTCCAAGCCAGGCGACTCTGTGTGTGCTTGTCGCAGAGAAGTAGACCTGCAATCACGAAATACAATCCCTCCACTCTCTTAAACCTCTACTCTGACAGTATCATCTTTATTTTGGTTTAGTTTAGAGATACAGCGCGGAAACAGGCCCTTCGGCCCACCGTGTCCGCACCGACCAGCGATCCCCGCACACTAGTCAAGTCAAGTCAAGTCTAGTCACTTTTATTTCTATAGCACATTTAAAAAACAACTCTCGTTGGCCAAAGTGCTTTACATTGGTGGAGGTACTAACGTCATACAACAGTGGTTCATAGATTAAGTACATACATAAATACATACATATAGCCCTCCCTCAGGAAAGGCTTGAGAGTAAAGATGAGTTTTAAGTCTCGACTTAAAGGAGTCGATGGAGGGGGCAGTTCTGATGGGAAGGGGGATGCCGTTCCACAGTCTAGGAGCTGCAACCGCAAAGGCTCGGTCGCCCCTGAGCTTATGCCTAGACCGCGGGATGTTCAGTAACCCCAAGTCGGCCAATCTGAGGGGCCTGGAGGTCTTCACGGCTGAGGGTCTGAGGCCAGACCCACAGAAGACGGCTGCGGTCTCGGGGATGCCCGCTCCGACCGACGTGCCCAGCCTGCAACGCTTTCTGGGCATGGTGAACTACCTGGGGAAATTCATTCCCGACCTCAGCGAGCTGAGTGCGCCCTTGAGGGAACTGACCAAGAAGGATACCGCCTGGGTTTGGTTCCCGCACCATCAGTCGGCTTACGAAGCCCTGAAGTCCGAGTCGATCCCACTTCTGACACCATGTAATGATTCCAAACACGCGTGGTCTTCACTACATGTTTTATTATAGACACTGGTATAAAACACACACCGTGCCCTAGCTGTCCGTGGTCTGTCACTGGAGCTAGAGAGCGAGAGGGACGTGGGGAGGCTACAGTTATACTGAAGATAATAGGGAGTGGTTAGTAGTGGTGAGGTCACTATGTTAAAGGAGCATGCACTGATCTACAGTGTGGTGGGTAAGCAGACTTTTGATGTAGGTGGGGGCAAGCCCGTTAAGGGCTCTGTAGACATAAAGGAGGATCTTGAAATGTATTCGGAACCGCACATGGAGCCAGTGGAGAGAGGCCAGGATCGTGGTGATGTGGTCCCTTTTCCGGATGCCCGTCCTATCCGACACACACTAGGGCAGGTTCCCAACCTTTTTCGTCCCGTTTACCCCAGGCAACTTTAATAGCACATAACAATGTTATTTCACTTATTTATGAACAGCTAATGATGAACAGATATACCAGAACCAAACACAGTCAGTCAATGAGAAAAAATATGTACAAATCCACAATCAACAAATGTACCCCCTGGGTAGGTGAAATTTATCCCCTGGGGGTAAATTTACCCCCAGTTGGGAACCCTTGGACTTGGGACAATTTAGATCTTGGAGGGGGTGGAAGATTGCAACCTTCACGTGGTCCGCCCTGTTACAACGAATGCAATCAACTCGACGTGCACAAACAGAAGATCAAATAGAACAAGTTGTCCAACAACTTTAGGCTGTGCACGCCACACGCAAGAAGAAGAAGATCTTGGAGAAAACCCACGCAGTCACGGGGAGAACGTACAAACTCCGTACAGACACCACCCGGAGTCAGGATCGAACCCGGGTCCCTGGCGTTCTAAGGCAGCAACGTTACCACACTCTTGTTCTTATGACAAAGTATTTGGTTTCTATTTAATCCCGCACTAAAACATCAAAAAAAATCAACACTGGGCCGCTAGCACTGACAAGGAGGACCCTTGCGGTCCTGGCTCGAAGGGCCGAATGGCCTACTCCTGCACCTATTGTCTATTGACCCAAGATGGTGTCCAACCCAGGTGTCTCTTTCTTTGCTAATCATATAAAAGTGGATCTGCAACAGGCATTACACTCACTCCACTTTTGTACATCTATAATAATAATAATAATAAATTTTATTTAATGGGCGCCTTTCAGACATCTCAAGGACACCTCACATAGTAATCGGAATAAAAACATATAATCGGAATAGAACAGGTAAAAAAGACATCACAGAGACACAAATTAAAAACAGAATTCAATCCAAAAACAGAAAATCATAAACACAGTGTGAAGAGAGAGCAGCAGCAGCCAAAGCGCGCCAGCGTCCACTCTCTCTTCACGGCAGCCATCTTGGACACAGACCTACAGGACTACAATTAGACAAAAAAATCATCCCCCCACAGTGGATAGCACTGTGGGGGAAGGCAAAATGTCCAGTCCCCACCCCATGTTCACCCCAAAGTCAGGCCTATTGAGGCCACCGCAATTACCTCTACGGAGGCCCGATGTCCCTGGCCGTTCTCACCGGGTGGTCTTGCCCCGGCGTCGGGAGAGTCCTCTCAGCGGCTGGGCCACCTGGAACGGCCGCTTCCTGGTTGGAGCCCGCGGCTGCCGAAGCCGACAAGGCCGCGCCGGTTTGGAGCTCCCAGGCTCCCGATGATAAAGTCGGCGCCGCCTCTCCGCACTGCCGCCTCTCCGCACTGCCGCCTCTCCACACGTGTACTTGATCCTATACTCTGACAGGATCAAGTACACCCCTGGTACACCAGTCATTGTACAAATCTGGTACACCAGTCATTGAAAGTACAAGTCTGGTACACCAGTCATTGAAAGTAGGAATGCAGGTGCAGCAGGCAGTGAAGAAAGCAAATGGTATGTTAGCTTTCATAGCAAAAGGATTTGAGTATAAGAGCAGGGAGGTTCTACTGCAGTTGTACACGGTCTTGGTGAGACCACACCTGGAGTATTGCGTACAGTTTTGGTCTCCTAATCTGAGGAAAGACATTCTTGCCATAGAGGGAGTACAGAGAAGGTTCACCAGACTGATTCCTGGGATGGCAGGACTTTCATATGAAGAAAGACTGGATAGACTCGGCTTGTACTCGCTAGAATTCAGAAGATTGAGGGGGGATCTTATAGAAACTTACAAAATTCTTAAGGGGTGTGACAGGCTAGATGCAGGAAGATTATTCCCGATGTTGGGGAAGTCCAGAACTAGGGGTCACAGTTTAAGGATAAGAGGGAAGTATTTTAGGACCTAGATGAGAAAATCATTTTTCACACAGAGAGTGGTGAATCTGTGGAATTCTCTGCCACAGAAGGTAGTTGAGGCCACAGTTCATTGGCTATATTTAAGAGGGAGTTAGATGTGGCCCTTGTGGCTAAAGGGATCAGGGGGTATGGAGAGAAGGCAGGTACGGGATACTGAGTTGGATGATCAGCCATGATCATATTGAATGGCGGTGCAGGCTCGAAGGGCCGAATGGCCTACTCCTGCACCTATTGTCTATGTTTCTATGTTTCTACACTGTGGAAGGCACAACTGTAATCACGCATTGTCTTTCCGCTGACTGGTTAGCACGCATCAAAAGCTTTTCACTGTACCTCGGTACACGGGACGATAAACCAAACTCAAATTCAAACCTGTCCAAAAGTTCTGTCTCTTGTCTCAAATGTGACCACATGTTAACTGATCGTTCTTTATCTTGACTCCCATTTCTTGCAGGACTTCTTGCAGTTCTAGTGATGTTATTCAGTTACATAAAACCTGCAAAGTCAACTCCTCTCCAGCCAGTCTGTGACATCCGCGTACTGGACAATTACATTCGAGAAGCGAAGAATGCTGCAAATACTGCGGTAGGTAGGCCATTGTGTGAGCTTATGCGGTCTGCTATTGGTATAATGTAAGGTTTCATTTGTGTTTACATAGACAATAGGTGCAGGAGTAGGCCATTCGGCCCTTCGAGCCTGCACCGCCATTCGATATGATCATGGCTGATCATCCAACTCAGTATCCCATCCCTGCCTTCTCTCCATACTCCCGATCCCTTTAGCCACAAGGGCCACATCTAACTCCCTCTTAAATATAGCCAATGAACTGTGGTCTCAACTACCTTCTGTGGCAGAGAATTCCACAGATTCACCACTCTCTGTGTAAAAAATGATTTTCTCATCTCGGTCCTAAAAGGCTTCCCTCTTATCCTTAAACTGTGACCCCTTGTTCTGGACTTCCCCAACATCGGGAATAATCTTCCTGCATCTAGCCTGTCCAACCCCTTAAGAATTTTGTAAGTTTCTATAAGATCCCCCCTCAATCTTCTATTAGGAAACGAAACAGATTCAGCAACCTACCGTTACACAGTCTCGCTTGTGGCCCTCCTCCCGGAGCCCACAGTCCACCTCTCTCTGCTCTCCAGACACCACACTAGGTCCGCTAAGGCCTACTAGATCTCCTGGTTGCTAAATACATGAACTCCTCTTCCCATTGCCACACTGACCTTCCTGTTCTGGGCCTCCTTCACCTGTCGGCGTGGACCTCACTCTGAGGCCCACGCAGGAACAGCAATTTACAATTTTACCAAGCCAATTAACCCACAAACCTGGAGTGTGGGGGAAACCGGAGCACCCGGAGAAAACTCACGCGGGTCACGGGGAGAACGTATAAACTCTGCACAGACAAGTTCAAGTTCAAGTGAGTTTATTGTCATGTGTCCCTGTATAGGACAATGAAATTCTTGCTTTGCTTCAGCACACAGAACATAGTAGGCATTGACTACAAAACAGATAAGTGTGTCCATATACCATAATATAAATATATACGCACATGAATAAATAAACTGATCAAGTGCAAATAACAGATAATGGGTTATTAATAATCAGAGTTTTGTCCGAGCCAGGTTTAATAGCCTGATGGCTGTGGGGAAGTAGCTATTCCTGAACCTGGTTGTTGCAGTCTTCAGGCTCCTGTACCTTCTACCTGAAGGTAGCAGGGAGATGAGTGTGAGGCCAGGATGGTGTGGGTCTTTGATGATGCTGCCAGCCTTTTTGAGGCAGCGACTGCGATAAATCCCCTTGATGGAAGGAAGGTCAGAGCCGATGATGGACTGGGCAGTGTTTACTACTTTTTGTAGCACCTGTAGTCAGGATCGAACCCGGGTCTCTGGCGCTGTGAGGCAGCGACTCTACCACTGCGCCCCCGTGCCATTACTCCAGCACTTTGTGTCCTTCTGTGTATTAACCAGCATCTGCAGTTCCAGTATGACGACAGATGGCACAATGGGCCAAGTGTTCGGCTGGCAACCGGAAGGTAGCCGGTTCGAATCCCGCTTGGAGTGCATACTGTCGTTGTGTCCTTGGGCAAGACACTTCACCCACCTTTGCCTGTGTGTGTGAATGTGTGTGAGTGATTGGTGGTGGTCGGAGGGGCCGTAGGCGCAGATTGGCAGCCACGCTTCCGTCAGTCTGCCCCAGGGCAGCTGTGGCTACAGAAGTAGCTTACCACCACCGAGTGTGACTGAGGAGTGAATGAATAATGCGATGTAAAGCGCCTTGAGTATTAGAAAGGCGCTATATAAATCCCATCCATTATTATTATTATTATTATAGCACAGTAGCGGTGCAAATAATGTGAGCAGAGAGAGCTCGGGACATCATACAAACACATCGCATGGCCATAGTTTTGAAAAAGCCCCGTCAATGAGTAACCCTAGTTATCGTCGTTCAGCGTCAGAGAGCATGCATCAGATTCCTCTTCACACTATTTTCCCAAATGCTTAACCTGGTTATTGCAAAAGCATTTAACACCTCTGTTAAAATAGCAGAGAGAGGAATCTCATACCAGTATGTTAAGTGTTTAGCTGATAACATTCCTCACAGTTGTTTGCAGGCTACAATGTTTACTGTAACAACGGCCTGGTGCTGACTAATTTTTGGGAAACTTGTTCCTTCTGCACAGATCAGTCCTATCTTTAAACAATAGATTCCCTGGCTACTGATGCAGGGCCATGGCATGTGGCAGCTCTCCATCATCCAGTCTGTAATTGCAATGCCACATTAACTTGTCAAACTCAATCCCTTACAGTCTCTCCCTCTGCTGATGACATTCTCAATTACACTTTACACTTCGCTATGCTGGCTTCTCTGGATTTACCGGACAGATTCTCTCCTTGCCCTCATAACCATTATCGCCTTGCCCTCAAAGATAGACACAAAATACTGTAGTAACTCAGCGGGACAGACAGCATCTCTGGGCCTATTTTTTCATCGCTCCATAGATGCTGCTGCACCCGCTGAGTTTATCTAGCATTTTTGTCTACTCTGGATAGAAGGAATGGGTGACGTCTTCAGTCTCAAGAAGGGTCTCGTCCAAAAACGTCACATAGAAACATAGAAAATAGGTGCAGGAGGAGGCCATTCGGCCCTTTGAGCCTGCACCGCCATTCGATATGATCATGGCTGATCATCCAACTCAGTATCCCATCCCTGCCTTCTCTCCATACCCCCTGATCCCTTTAGCCACAAGGGCCACATCTAACTCCCTCTTAAATATAGCCAATGAACTGTGGCCTCAACTACCTTCTGTGGCAGAGAATTCCACAGATTCACCACTCTCTGTGTGAAAAATGATTTTCTCATCTCGGTACTAAAAGACTTCCCTCTTATCCTTAAACTGTGACCCCTAGTTCTGGACTTCTGGACTTGATGCTGCCTGTCCCACTCAGTTACTCCAGCATTTTGTGTCCATATTTTGTAGATACACTGAGTCTGTCGGGAGTACTCCATCCATTTACAATATGCCCGCATGGATTAAGTGCAGTCCAGGTACACCAGGTTGATATGACCTAATCAGTTACGTAATTCTAGATAGCAGGTTCCATCAAGATGCAGATGCAGGACGGCTAGATGCAGGAAGATTGTTCCCGATGTTGGGGAAGTCCAGAACAAGGGGTCACAGTTTAAGGATAAGGGGGAAATCTTTTAGGACCGAGATGAGAAAAACATTTTTCACACAGAGAGTAGTGAATATCTGGAATTCTCTGCCACAGAAGGTAGGGATAGATTGGCACAGCACGAGGACCCAGCTGAAACTTGAACTCAGGAATAGATGAAAAGCTATACTTTATAACCTACGAACCTATCTCCATTGATGTATTACAGTTAACCCATTCCACCTCCCTTGTTTTTCTGTTGTGTTTTTTTTTGCTTTCTTTTTTATTTGTAACTTTCTACCCTCTCTTTTTCCCTCTTTCTATAAAAAATAAAAACACTAGAAGCAGAAGTAATTGATAATGGAAAATTTTAATAATGTATGACTGATGTATATGAAAAGTTTTTTTACTATAATATGTAACTACATTTTATAATATGTCTACTTCTAATAAATAAATAAAAAAAAGAAAAAAAAAGAAGGCAGTTGAGGCCAGTTCATTGGCTATATTTAAGAGGGAGTTAGATGTGGCCCTTGTGGCTAAAGGGATCAGGGGGTATGGAGAGAAGGCAGGTACAGGATACTGAGTTGGATGATCAGCCATGATCATATTGAATGGCGGTGCAGGCTCGAAGGGACGAATGGCCTACTCCTGCACCTATTTTCTATGTTTTTATGTCTAAACAAGTAAATGCAGATGCTAGTATACAAAAAAAAATGACACAAAGTGCTGGAGTAACTCAGCGAATCAGGCAGCATCTCTGGGGAACATGGATAGCGATGTTTTGGGTCAAGACCCTTCTTCAGACTCTGTCATCAACTTAGCCTCGACTTTGGAAGAAAGAGAGGGGTAGTAAACATAAAGGAGACACAAGGAACCGCAGGTGCTGGAATGCTGAGGAAAACACAAAGTCCACTTCAGAGGAACCCAAGGGCTACATGGAGAAGGAGCAAGAAGATTATGTGGAGACTGGAGGTCAACTTGGATCTGATTGAATGGCGGAGCAGCTTTGAGGAGTTGGACAGGCAACCTTTCAGTCTGAAGAAGGGGGTCACAATTCGAATTGGCACCTGTCCATTTCCTCCACAGATGTTGGCTGACCCACCATCAGAGATTCCCCATCACTTAGTGTTTGTAGAGGTGGGCGGGACATGAGACAAGAAGTTAGTAAATTGGGCTAAATAATTGAGTCTAAAGGCACAATGAGGTTGTGGGAAAGGCATGAAAGAATATGAGGTGGTAGAGGAAGTCTTTTAGGACCGAGATGAGAAAATCATTTTTTACACAGAGAGTGGTGAATCTGTGGAATTCTCTGCCATGATCATATCGAATGGCGGTGCAGGCTCGAAGGGCCGAATGGCCTCCTCCTGCACCTATTTTCTATGTTTCTATGTGACGTTTTTGGACGAGACCCTTCTTGAGACTGAAGACGTCACCCATTCCTTCTATCCAGAGTAGACAAAAATGCTAGATAAACTCAGTGGGTGCAGCAGCATCTATGGAGCGATGGAAATAGGCCCAGAGATGCTGTCTGTCCCGCTGAGTTACTACAGCATTTTGTGTCTATCATTGAATGGCGGTGCAGGCTCGAAGGGCCGAATGGCCTCTACTCCTGCACCTATTTTCTATGTTTCTATGTTTCTATGATGCCCAGCGGTTTCACTGGTCTCCTAGTGGTACCTTCAATAGATAAGGTGGAATACTGATCTTTGTCTCATTTTAACGTGTGTTTCCATTTAGAAACAATGTGAGGAGACCTGCACACTCCCAGGAAATTTCACCCTTCCGAAAACCAGCGTCAGCTACAGAGAATGGGCAGCAAAGGATGTAAGTGTATTCCTCTTCAATGTTTGCACTGATTGGCATGTATCCCAGAAGGATGCCTGGCTCAGTAATAAACTGAGCTCTCAACATTAGAGGAATTGGTGTATGAGGAAAGAGAATGTAGATTGTGTGATGGTTGACCATCAGCCATGGACTTGTTGAATGGCGGGGCATGTTAGAGGACCACTCCCTCTTCTCCCCTCTTCCTTCAGGCAAGAGGCACAGAAGTGTGAAAATACATACCTCCAGATTCAGGGACTGTTTCTTCCTAGCTGTTATCAGACAACAGAATAATAATAATAAATTTTATTTATGGGCGCCTTTCAAGAGTCTCAAGGACACCTTACAAAAATTGAGCATGTAGAGGACAAACATGTATGGGGAATGAAATAAATAGTAGAGACATGACTAGTACACCAAGTAAAGCAGAATTCAATACAAAACACAGTATGAGGCAATTAATGCACAGATGAAAAGGGACGGGGACGTGGGGCTAAGGATAGGCAGAGGTGAAGAGATGGGTCTTGAGGCGGGACTGGAAGATGGTGAGGGACACGGAATTGCGGATCAGTTGGGGGAGGGAGTTCCAGAGCCTGGGAGCTGCCCTGGAGAAGGCTCTGTCCCCAAAACTGCGGAGGTTGGACTTGTGGATGGAGAGGAGACCGGCTGATGTGGATCTGAGGGACCGTGAGGGTTGGTAGGGGGAGAGGAGGTCAGTGAGATATGGGGGGGGGGGGCAGATGGTGGAGGGCTTTGTAGGTGAGGACCAGGATTTTGTAGGTGATCCAGTGGGAGATGGGAAGCCAGTGAAGTTGTTTGAGGACTGGAGTGATGTGATGCCAGGATTTGGTGTGGGTGATGAGTCGGGCGGCTGCGTTCTGGACCAGTTGGAGTCGGTTGATGTAGGTGGAGCTGATGCCAAGGAGAAGTGAGTTGCAATAGTCCAGTCGGGAGGAGATGAAGGCATGGGTGAGTCTTTCAGCAGCGGGCGGTGTGAGAGAGGGTCTGAGTTTGGCGATGTTGCGGAGATGAAAGAAGGAGGTTTTAATGACATGGCGGATGTGAGGCTCAAGGGAGAGGGTGGAATCAAAGATCACGCCAAGGTTGCGGGCCTGGGGAGATGGGGAGACAGTGGTGCCGTCGATGGTGAGAGTGGGGTTATTGATTTTGCTAGAATCATTCTAGCAACGACTTGAGAGTGGTTCTGATCTATCAAATACCCCACTGGAGACCATCTGACTCTTTACTGGATTAAATGCTCAGGTGGGGACTAGTGTAGCTGGGACATGTTGGCCGGTGTGGGCAAGTTGGGCCGAAGGGCCTGTTTCCACGCTGTATCGCTCTAAGACTCTACAGAATGGAGATTTTATTCCTGCGTTCAACTCAAGGCCAGAATGACCAGCATTTTCCCCAGGGTGTTCTAAAGCAAAAGCAACAATGTCTGAAGAAGGGTCTCAACCCAAAACGTCACCCATTCTTCTCTCCAGAGATGCTGCCTGTCCCGCGGTGTTATTCCAGCTTTGTATCTCCAGCTTCGGTTTAAACCAGCATCTGCAGTTCCTCCCTACACATTCCTTAACATTTCTATAGCAGCTTAATAACATTTCAAAACTGATGCCTAGCAATACGGGTCAAAGTAGATGCTATTAAGCAGTGTCATAAAGGAGAGGAGAGAGCTATGGATGAGGAGGTGGCAGGAAGGGAATTCTAATGCTCAGAACATGATCAGCTGAAAGCAGGGCTGTTAATGGTGGAGCATCCAAGTAAGTAAGTTTATTGGCCAAGTATTCACATACAAGGAATTTGCCTTGGTGCTCCGCCCACAAGTAACAACATGACATACAGTGACAGTTTCGAATGACTCAGGAAACACTAAACATTAATAATAATAAAACATTCATGATAAAACACCATTGATCAAGCATGTGAACCAACAAAATACCAGATCAAAGGGAGGCGACAGATTTTTGGCTGTTGAGTAGAGCAACTACTCGTGGATAAAAACTGTTTTTATGTCTGGCTGTGGCAGCTTTGACCATCCAGAGTCCAGAGAAAAGGATCCGGAGAAAAGGATTTTCAAGATCAAAAATAGAGGGGTGCAGATACAACTGAGGAGATGGGTTTAGTTTTAACAAAGAAACATAGAAAATAGGTGCAGGAGGATGCCATTCGCCCCCTTCGAGCCAGCACCGCCATTCATTGTGATCATGGCTGATCGTCCCCTATCAATAACCCGTGCCTGCCTTCTCTCCATATCCCTTGACTCCACCAGCCCCTAGAGCTCCATCTAACTCTCTCTTAAATCTATCCAGTGACTTGGCCTCCACTGCCCTCTGTGGCAGGGAATTCCACAAATTCACAAATGAAAAAGTTTTTTCTCACCTCAGTCTTAAATGACTTCCCCTTTATTCTAAGACTGTGTGTGGCCCCTGGTTCTGGACTGGCCCAACATTGGGAACATTTTTCCTGCATCTAGCTTGCCCAGTCCTTTAATAATTTTATATGTTTCTATAAGATCATTGTCTCATTCATCCTTCTAAACTCCAGTGAATACAAGTTCTAAACTCCAGTGAATAGTTTAGAGATTCAGTGCATAAACAGGCCCTGTGGCCCACCGAGTCCGCACCGACCAGCCCAATTAACTTACAAACCGGCTGCATGTCTTTGGAATGTGGGAGGAAAGCACAAACTCCATACACACAGCACCCATAGTCAGGATCAAATCCGGGTCTCTGGGGCTGTAATGCCCCTGTCCCACTTAGGAAACCTGAACGGAAACCTCTGGAGACTTTGCGCCCCACCCAAGGTTTCCGTGCGGTTCCCAGAGGTTGCAGGTGGTTGCCGGAGGTTGCAGTTAGTGGAAGCAGGTAGGGAGACTGACCAAAACCTCCGGGAACCGCACGGAAACCTTGGGTGGGGCACAAAGTCTCCAGAGGTTTCTGTTCAGGTTTCCTAAGTGGGACAGGGGCATAAGGCAGCAAATCTGTCGCTGCCTACTCAAGAGTTCTCATTTAAAATCAACTCAAGTCTTGGACTATTTCACAGTAAAGCTGGGAACCTCTCCACTATTTCCCTTCCACTTGAAAGTGGGTAAATGTTATCCTCAGTTGAACTGAAAACGATTAGAATATGATAGGTATTATATCGATATTATAATACTTGGAAACATTTCTGAGCTATTTTGAGACATAAATACCTGGAGCAGAAACCAAAAATATCTGATTTTTTTTTCTTTCATTTTACCGTAGTAACTAAATGTTGGAACTATTCAAGAGGTGAGGCGAGAACAGTTTCAACAGTTTCAGTTTGATACGGATTATCAAATAATCCCTTTAAATAGAGGGGTGCCAAAGTTGAAAGGAGATCTGCGGGGTAACTTTTTTACATAGAGGGTGATATTTGCCAGGGTTGGTGGTTGAGGCAGATACCATAGTGGCATTTTAGAGGCTTTTGAATAGGCATATGGATGTGCAGGGAGTGGAGGGAACTGCAGATGCTGGTTTACAAAAAAAGGATACAAAATGCTGGAGTAACCCAGCGGATCACTCAGTTTCATAGAAACATAGAAAATAGGTGCAGGAGTAGGCCATTCGGCCCTTCGAGCCTGCACCGCCATTCAATATGATCATGGCTGATCATCCAACTCAGTATCCCATCCCTGCCTTCTCTCCATACCCCCTGATCCCTTTAGCCACAAGGGCCACATCTAACTCCCTCTTAAATATAGCCAATGAACTGTGTGGCCTCAACTACCTTCTGTGGCAGAGAATTCCACAGATTCACCACTCTCTGTGTAAAAAATGATTTTCTCATCTCGGTCCTAAAAGACTTCCCTCTTATCCTTAAATTGTGTGACCCCTAGTTCTGGACTTCCCCAACATCGGGAATAATCTTCCTGCATCTAGCCTGTCCAACCCCTTAAGAATTTTGTAAGTTTCTATAAGATCCTTGCCCTGTTTCCCCAGAGAATATGGATAGGAGACGTTTCGGGTCAGGATCTTTCATCAGACTGCTGAGTCTGCTGAAGGGTCCCGATCTGAAACGTCACCGATCCATGTCTTCCAGAGTTGCTGCCTGACCTCTGAAGTCTGAAGAAGGGTTTCGGCCCGAAACGTTGCCTATTTCCTTCGCTCCATAGATGCTGCTGCACCCGCTGAGTTTCCCCAGCAATTTTGTGTACCTTTGCTGCCTGACCTGCTGAGTTACTCTAGCATTTTGTGTCTGGTACTTAAACACAATCTGCGTGAATGGTGGAACAGTCTTCGGGGGATGAAATGCCAATGCCCCTGTCCCACTTAGGAAACCTGAACGGAAACCTCTGGAGACTTTGCGCCCCACCCAAGGTTTCCGTGCGGTTCCCGGAGGTTTTTGTCAGTCTCCCTACCTGCTTCCACTACCTGCAACCACCTGCAACCTCCGGCGACCGCACGGAAAGCTTGGGTGGGGCGCAAAGCCTCCAGAGGTTTCCGTTCAGGTTTCCTAAGTGGGACGGGGGCATTACTTTTACATCTTAGAGTCATAGAGCACTGAAACAGCCCTTTCGGCCCAACCTGCCCACAATGACCAACATGTCCCATCTAACACTAGTCCCACCTGTCTGTGTTTAGCCTATATCCCTCTAAACCTGTCTAAATGTTTCTTAAACGTTGGGATAGTCCCAGCCTCAACTACCTCCTCCGGCAGCTCGTTCCATACACCCACCACCCTCTGTGTGCAAAAAATAGCCCTCGGATTCCTATTAAATCTTTCCCCCCTCACCTTAAACCTATTTCCTCTGGTTCTCGATTCCCCTTCTCTGGGCTAGAGGTTCTGCGCATTTATCCCTCTCATGATTTTGTGCACTCGAGTCCAGAAATCCAAGATGGAGTGCACTGAGATTATTTGGGACCTTGAACATTTTAAAAACAAATAGGATGTTGGGCAAATGGTAAAAATTATACTGTTTCAAAGACATGCTGCCCAAACGAGCGCAAACCTATCTAACTTGGTGCAGTGCCACTGAGAGAGGTTGGGCTGAACCATAACCTGATGTGGAAGAACTTCAGTGATATGTCGAATGAATAAATCATACTGCTGTTGTCAAAGATAATTAAAATGTTGGGCCACAGGACCAGTTGATTTTTATAATGGAAGAGAATGCACAGCCGCTGTTGAGATTTGTTACAGCTTGATGAAGTGCTGGAATGCAAGGGCTGATGACTGAACTATTTGAAAGATCCTATTGCCCATGAAAGGCCATGGAGACAAGTGCTCGGACTGCAGAAGTTCCAAGCAATACTGTTATGAGGAGAGTCTACCGTGTTAGTCTCATGTTCTTTTGTCAACAAAAATCTAAATTGACCTCGTTAAATTTCACAAGATTAGCAAAGGAATTGAAAAGGCTCATAGAAACATAGAAACATAGAAAATAGGTGCAGGAGTAGGCCATTCGGCCCCTCGAGCCTGCACCGCCATTCAATATGATCATAGCTGATCATCCAACTCAGTATCCTGTACCTGCCTTCTCTCCATACCCCCTGATCCCTTTAGCCACAAGGGCCACATCTAACTCCCTCTTAAATATAGCCAATGAACTGTGGCCTCAACTACCTTCTGCGGCAGAGAATTCCACAGATTCACCACTCTCTGTGTGAAAAAAGTTTTCCTCATCTCGGTCCTAAAAGATTTCCCCCTTATCCTTAAACTGTGTGACCCCTAGTTCTGGACTTCCCCAACATCGGGAACAATCTTCCTGCATCTAGCCTGTCCAACCCCTTAAGAATTTTGTAAGTTTCTATAAGATCCCCCCTCAATCTTCTAAATTCTAGCGAGTACAAGCCGAGTCTATCCAGTCTTTCTTCATATGAAGGTCCTGACATCCCAGGAATCAGTCTGGAATCATCCAAGCACATTATTCGTAACAATAAATATCACAGGGCAAGATTCAGGAAGAGGATTTTGACACAAGAGGGTATTGATTTTAGTTTAGTTTGGTTTAGAGATACAGCGCGGAAACAGGCCCTTCGGCCCACTGGGCCCGTCCCGGCCAGCGGTCCCCGCGCATTAACACACTAGGGACAATTTTCAACCAGTTTCCTGCTTCCCTTTTCAGATGCACCAGAGAAACAAACATGTGTATCTCTGCTGATCTGCTGTATAACTGCGCATCTCACATGCATCTTCAAATCTTGCACCTAAACTCCCACCTTACAGTGCCATGCTCACGGTGGCACACCGGTAGAGTTGCTGACTTACAGCGAATGCAGTGCCGGGTTCGATCCCGACTACGGGTGCTGTCTGTGCGGAGTTTGTACGTTCTCCCCCGCGAGCTGCGTGGGTTTTCTCTGGCGCCGTGCCGCGCCTACCCATCTCCCCTAACCTTTGTGGTTTCTCCGCAGCTGAGGACGAAAGCCGAGGAGGTCCAGAGTGGCCTCAAGCTGCTTGCTGCCGCCGTCCAGAAGGCCCAGAACATGACGGTCAACAGCAACATGTTGTATTCAATAGAGAGGAGCTACAGCAACATCCGCAGCATCACGCAGATGGTGAAGAGCTTCACACCTGTGAGTAGTGCCGATACACTAGCAAGATGCGACTGAATGTAATAATAATAATAATGGATGGGATTTATATAGCGCCTTTCTAATACTCAAGGCGCTTTACATCGCATTATTCATTCACTCCTCAGTCACACTCGGTGGTGGTAAGCTACTTCTGTAGCCACAGCTGCCCTGGGGCAGACTGACGGAAGCGTGGCTGCCAATCTGCGCCTACGGCCCCTCCGACCACCACCAATCACTCACACACATTCACACACAGGCAAAGGTGGGCGAAGTGTCTTGCCCAAGGACACAACGGCAGCATGCACTCCAAGTGGGATTCGAACCGGCTACCTTCCGGTTGCCAGCCGAACACTTAGCCCATTGTGCCATCTGACGTCCCAAAATGTAGGGGAAAAGCATATGGGCGCCATTCGGTGGCGCATTGGTAGAGTCGCTGCCTCATAGCGCCAGAGTCCCGGGTTCAATCCTGGCTACAGGCGCTTGCCTGCACGTTCTCCCCGGGACCTGCGTGGGTTTTCTCCGGGATCTCCAGTTTCCTCCCACACTCCAAAGACGTGCAAGTTTGTAGGTTGATTGCCATCTGTAAATTCTGCCTAGTGTGCAGGTACTATTGCAATGCTTAAGAAACATTTAGACAGGTACATCAATAAGATAGGTTTAGAGCGATATGGGGCAAATGGAGGCAGGTGGGACTAGTGTAGATAGGACATGTTGGTCGGTGTGGGCAAGATGGGCTGAAGGGCATGTTTCCACACTGTATAATTCTATGACTCTCTACGAGTTTATAACCAGTGAAATGGTAGACAAAAATGCTGGAGAAGCTCAGCGGGTCAGGCAGCATCTATAGAGCGGAGGAAATAGGCAATGTTTCGGGTCGAGACCCTTCTTCAGACTGGGCAAGAATGGGTCAGTGCAAACTCGGTGGGCCGAAGGGCCTGTTTGGTAAAATCAAAATGCAGAATTGAATGTCAAGTCCGTTTTCAGGATGATCTCCTTGAGTTGTCCATGCCTGACTGCCACACACATTGCAGCCCGTTTCAGTGACACTACCTTATCCCTTTCTAATAAAAGCTTCATAATCACGCGCTTTAAACCAGCAACCATCTTCAAATATTGACGCTGGGAAAGATAACGGAATAGAAACATAATGAGGCTCCTTCCTGCTTGCTGTCACGTAATCCATCCAGTCGCATGCCCGGGGTCACGGGATATTGACCTTGAGAAGCCACAGCAATTATTGGGTCAGGAGCAATCTGTGTGTCTGTTAGGCTTGCTGGAATTAGTCAAGTTCAAACGCAGTCAGGACATAGATATCAACGTCAATATATTGGATTGAAATATGATTCATATTATTCAATATATCTGTCTTTTACACCTTGTTTAAGTCAACACCTTTGCCTGTGTGCGAATGTGTGTGAGTGATCGGAGGGGCCGTAGGCGCAGATTGGCAGCCACGCTTCCGTCAGTCTGCCCCAGGGCAGCTGTGGCTACAGAAGTAGCTTACCACCACCGAGTGTGACTGAGGAGTGAATGAATAATGCGATGTAAAGCACCTTGAGTATTAGAAAGGCGCTATATAAATCCCATCCATTATTATATTATTAACACCTTGTCTCTTTTAATTAATAGCCCAACTAATACCTTGATTTTCAACCGGGTTCAGTTGCATGCTGCCCAATAATTTGATCGTAGAAACATAGAAACATAGACAATAGGTGCAGGAGTAGAGGCCATTCGGCCCTTCGAGCCTGCACCGCCATTCGATATGATCATGGCTGATCATCCAACTCAGTATCCCATCCCTGCCTTCTCTCCATACCCCCTGATCCCTTTAGCCACAAGGGCCACATCTAACTCCCTGTTAAATATAACCAATGAACTGTGGCCTCAACTACCTTCTGTGGCAGAGAATTCCACAGATTCACCACTCTCTGTGTGAAAAATGTTTTTCTCAATCCCACATTCTGTCCTGGGCCTCCTCCGTTGTCAGGGTGAGGCCAAATGGGACGACAGATGGCACGATGGGCTAAGTGTTCGGCTGGCGACCGGAAGGTAGCCGGTTCGAATCCCGCTTGGAGTGCATACTGTCGTTGTGTCCTTGGGCAAGACACTTCACCCACCTTTGCCTGTGTGTGAATGTGTGTGAGTGATTGGTGGTGGTCGGAGGGGCCGTAGGCGCAGATTGGCAGCCATGCTTCCGTCAGTCTGCCCCAGGGCAGCTGTGGCTACAGAAGTAGCTTACCACCACCGAGTGTGACTGAGGAGTGAATGAATAATGCGATGTAAAGCGCCTTGAGTATTAGAAAGGCGCTATATAAATCCCATCCATTATTATTATTAAATGCAAAATGGAGAAACAATGCATTTGCTTGTCTATAGAGGGATAACATAGAACTAGTGTGAATGGGTGATTGATTAGAGATACAGCATGGAAACAGGCCCTTCGGCCCACCGGGCCCACGCCGACCATCGATCACCCCTTCACACTAGTTCGATGTTATCCAACTTTCCCATCCACTCCTTACACACTAGGGGGGCAATTTACAGAGGGCCGATTAACCTACAAACCCGCACGCCTTTGGGATGTGGGTGGAAACCTGGAACACCCGGCGGTCACGGGGAGAACGTGCAAACTCCACACGGATAGCACCCGAGGTCAGAATCGAACCTGGGTCTCTGGCGCTGTGAGGCAGCAGCTCTACCCGCTGCACCATAAATCGATGATCTAGGTTTTCAGTACAATGCTGCATTTGTTAGCGGAGCTTTTCAAAAAATATATATATACTGCCGTTCGGTTCTGAAGATATCATAGACTCCACAAATAGATTCAGGAAGAAGCTGTACTGGTTGATAAATCCTTCCAACCCCCACCGTCATCTTCGAAAACTTTGACTTCTCCTAGCTTAGGGTGGCACAGAAGCGCAGCGGGAGAGCTCGTCGGGTTCCTCCCACATCCCAAAGACATGCAGGGTTGTAGGTTCATTGGCTTCTGTGAGATGCAAAACATAGAACTGGTGTATGGGTACTCGTTGGTCGGCACTGACTGAGTGGGCCGAAGGGCCTGTTTCCACACTGTCAATTCAAGACAAGATTCAAGAGAGTTTATTGTCATGTGTCCCAGATAGGACAATGAAATTCTTGCATGCAATATAATAATAATAATGGATGGGATTTATATAGCGCCTTTCTAATACTCAAGGCGCTTTACATCGCATTATTCATTCACTCCTCAGTCACACTCGGTGGTGGTAAGCTACTTCTGTAGCCACAGCTGCCCTGGGGCAGACTGACGGAAGCGTGGCTGCCAATCTGCGCCTACGGCCCCTCTGACCACCACCAATCACTCACACACATTCACACACACAGGCAAAGGTGGGTGAAGTGTCTTGCCCAAGGACATAACGACAGTATGCACTCCAAGCGGGATTCGAACCGGCTACCTTCCGGTTGCCAGCTGAACACTTAGCCCATTGTGCCATCTGTCGTCCCTATAGTAGGCATGAGTACAATATAGTAGTCATGATACACTGTATCTCTAAACTAAACCACACGAACAAGGGGAACAAAAGTATGGGGACAGGACCACCTGGAAGTTGTCCTCCAAGCCACACATCATCCTCATAGAGTCATAGAACATGGAAACAGGCCCTTCGGCCCAACTTGCCCATCCCAACCAAAATGACCCATCTACACCAGTCGCACCTGCCTGCGTTTGGCCCTTATCCCTCTAAACCTGGTCTCTCCATACACCTGCTAAAATGTTTCTTAAATGTTGGGATAGTACCTGCCTCAACTATCTCCTCCAGCAGCTCATTTCGTACACCCACCATTTATTGTGTAAAAAAAGTTGCCCATCAGGTTCCTATTAAATCTTTCCCTGCTCATCTTAAACCACTGTCCTCTGGTACTCTGGGCCAAAGACTGCATTAACCCGATCTATTCCTCCAATGATTTTGTACACCTCTCTAAGATCACCCTCATGCTCCTGCTCTGTAAGGAATAGAGTCCCAGCTTGTTCAACCTCTCCCTGTAGCTGAGAGGTCACAAGTCCTGGCAACATCCTGGTAAATCTTCTCTGAACCCTTTCAAGCTTGCTCACCTCACTTGGAAATATAATATCACCGTTCCGCCATTGCCACGGAGAAAAAATCCTAGAACTTTCTCCCAAACAGCATGTGGGTATATCCTCCACCTCAATGGCTGCAGTTGCTTCAAGCCCTGTCCCACTGTACGAATTCATTCAAAAAGTCCTCCCGAGTATGCCCTGATTCGAACTCGGAGATTTGCGGTAATAATAATAATGGATGGGATTTATATAGCGCCTTTCTAATACTCAAGGCGCTTTACATCGCATTATTCATTCACTCCTCAGTCACACTCGGTGGTGGTAAGCTACTTCTGTAGCCACAGCTGCCCTGGGGCAGACTGACGGAAGCGTGGCTGCCAATCTGCGCCTACGGCCCCTCCGACCACCACCAATCACTCACACACATTCACACACAGGCAAAGGTGGGTGAAGTGTCTTGCCCAAGGACACAACGACAGTATGCACTCCAAGCGGGATTCGAACCGGCTTCCTTCCGGTTGCCAGCCGAACACTTAGCCCATTGCGCCACCTGTCGTCCCCTGTAATGGCCGCTGGTCGGTACTCGGGGCTCTCGTGGACATTTTTCAACATGTTGAAAAATCTTCACGAGTCTTCCCGAGCTTACCGCGTTTCCCGAGCACCTGCCGTTAGCGTTACGAGCCGCTAAGAGACGTCCCCGAGCTCCGACGTACCCGCTACGTACATTCTCCGTGCTTACCATGTGTTTGATTTTTTTTTAAACTCGGGAGGGCTCTTGGAATGAACTCTTACCGTGGGACAGGGCCATTAAGAAGGCAACACATCACCACCTTGTCAAAGGTCACTATTGCCGAGCGATTAAATGCTGGATTTTTTTTAAATCACTCCATCTAGGCAAAGAACTGGTTGGCGTGGAGCATCATAGTCTAACAGCAGAAATAGCATTAGAGTTAGTTGTTGATGGGTTGGGAGATACTTCATGCAAGTAAAATAGGGAAAAGACAAGGAAGAATATAGAATGTTTAAGAAGGAACTGCAGATGCTGGAAAAATCGAAGGTAGATAAAAATGCTGGAGAAACTCAGCGGGTGAGGCAGCATCTATGGAACGAAGGAATAGGTGACGTTGATTAGTAAGGGTGTCAGGGGTATTGGGAATAAGGCAGGGCAATGGGGTTATGAGTGAAAGATAGATCAGCCATGATTGAATGGCGGAGTAGACTTGATGGGCCGAATGCCTAATTCTTCTCCTATCACCTATGACTTTATGATCAGCCATCATTGAATGGCATTTGGGACGACAGATGGCACAATGGGCTAAGTGTTTGGCTGGCGACCGGAAGGTAGCCGGTTCGAATCCCGCTTGGAGTGCATACTGTCGTTGTGTCCTTGGGCAAGACACTTCACCCACCTTTGCCTGTGTGTGAATGTGTGTGAATGTGTGTGAGTGATTGGTGGTGGTTGGAGGGGCCGTAGGCGCAGATTGGCAGCCACGCTTCCGTCAGTCTGCCCCAGGGCAGCTGTGGCTACAGAAGTAGCTTACCACCACCGAGTGTGACTGAGGAGTGAATGAATAATGCGATGTAAAGCGCCTTGAGTATTAGAAAGGCGCTATATAAATCCCATCCATTATTATATTATTATTATTCAATGGTATATGGACACACTGATCTGTTCTGTATTTATGCCTGCAATATTCTGTTGTGCTGAGAGCAAAGCAAGAATTTCATTGTCCTATCTGGAACACATGACAATAAACTCTCTAGAATCTCTTGAATCTTGAGTAGACCCGACGGGCCAAATGGCCTCATTCTGTTCCTAAAACCTACGGCCTTATGATGCAAATGAGTCTACAAACCCACACGCCTTTGGGATGTGGGAGGAGACTGGAGCCCCATGCGGTCACAGGAAGGGCGTGCAAACTCCGTACAGACAGCACCCAAGGTCAGGATCGAACCCAGGTCTCTGGCGCTGTGTTGAGAGACACATGCAGATATTGGACAGGGGGCATCGCAGGTAGCGGTGAGATGGTGCCAGGCAGATGTGTTGGAGAATTGTGGACAGTAAATAGAACGGAATAAGGAGCGGAAAAGGGCCCGACACAATTTCCGGGATTTGTTTTGGCCCCGCTGCCTGTGTGGCCAGTGACTCTTCCCAAAACTGTGTCCACTCTTGGTCTTAATTACTGCGCTTAGATAAGGCTCAAAACCCTGGTCTCTTCCAATAAAACACAGCCCGCAGATAAGGAACGGTGAAACGTCGAAACCTTAATTAACAATGACCGTCGGCATGCCTTTTAACTAAAGCACATCGACTATTAATCTCAGAGGAGGATTTTAGACACTGCTGAAGAAAACAAGAGTGAATGAAGCCAAAATCGCCGCAAAGGGGCTTGATTGAGAATATGGTTGTAATCGGTCAGTGGTTTAGCCATCACAGCAGCTGAGATGTGAGGCATTGAACAGAATGGTAAAGGAATAGGTTCATAAGTACATACGGTCCCAGAGCAGAATTAGGCCATTCAGCCCATCAAGTCCACTCCGCCATTCAATCAATGCTGATCTATCTTACCGTCCAAGTTCAAGTTCAAGTTCAAGTGAGTTTATTGTCATGTGTCCCTGATAGGACAATGAAATTCTTGCTTTGCTTCAGCACAACAGAACATAGTAGGCATTGACTACAAAACAGATCAGTGTGTCCATATACCATGATATAAATATATACACACACATGAATAAATAAACTGATAAAGTGCAAATAACAGATAATGGGTTATTAATAATCAGAGTTTTGTCCGAGCCAGGTTTACTAGCCTGATGGCTGTGGGGAAGTAGCTATTCCTGAACCTGGTTGTTGCAGTCTTCAGGCTCCTGTACCTTCTACCTGAAGGTAGCGGGGAGATGAGTGTGTGGCCAGGATGGTGTGGGTCTTTGATGATACTGTTAGTCTTTTTGAGGCAGCGACTGCGATAGATACCCTCGATGGAAGGGAGGTCAGAGCCGATGATGGACTGGGCAGTGTTTACTACTTTTTGTAGTCTTTTCCTCTCCTGGGCGCTCAAGATGCCGAACCAAGCCACGATGCAACCGGTCAGCAAACGGTCCCAGCCCCATTCTCCTGCCTTCTCCCCGTAACCCATGACACCGTACTAATCAAGAATTTGTCCATCTCCGCCTGAAAAATATCCATTGACTTGGCCTCCACAGACGTCCATGTGGCCAGACGGCCAGAGTCACTTCCCGCTGACATTTTTGGGATCAGGGACAGTTTCATCGTTTATTCCATGTATATTAAAATCTTCCATCAAAACTCTCCATGTAAGCATTCACAATGGAGGTGATCTATGAATACAGTGGCCTGTCACAATGTGTTTGGGTAGAGTGTATAATCTCCTCTGTGCATTGGAAGAAAAGTATTTAAACTCTGGAGACCGGCTTTGTGACCATTTCAAGCTACCTGGCCATTTTAAGATCCCGATGGTTCACCTCATAATGTTTGAGGTAGTCTCTTCCCATTCACCAGGGCTCCATTTCCAACTCCCTTTGCCACAGATGGCTGTGGAGGCCAAGTCAATGGATATTTCTTAGGCAGAGATTGACAGATTCTTGATTAATAAGGGGGTTAGACAATAGACAATAGGTGCAGGAGTAGGCCATTCGGCCCTTCGAGCCAACACCGCCATCCAATGAGATCATGGCTGATCATCCACAATCAGTACCCCGTTCCTGCCTTCTCCCCATATCCCCTGACTCCGCAATCTTTAAGAGCCCTATCTAGCTCTCTCTTGAAAGTATCCAGAGAACCGGCCTCCGCCCTCTGAGGCAGAGAATTCCACACTCACAACTCTCTGTGAGAAAAAGTGTTTCCTCGTCTCCGTTCTAAATGGCTTACTCCTTATTCTTAAACTGTGTGTGTGTGGCCCCTAGTTCTGGACTCCCCCAACATCGGGAACATGTTTCCTGCCTCTAGCGTGTCCAAACCCTTAACAATCTTGTATGTTTCAATGAGATTACCTCTCATCCTTCTAAACTCCAGAGTGTACAAGCCCAGCTGCCAATAGACAATAGGTGCAGGAGTAGGCCATTTGGTCCTTCGAGCCTGCACCGCCATTCAATGTGATCATGGATGATCATCCCCAATGAGATGCCCTCTCATCCTTCAAAATTCTAGAGTGTACAAGCCCAGCTGCTCCATTCTTTGTTGGTTGTGGGGAGAAGGGCAGGAGAATGGTGTTGAGGGAGAAAGATTGAGTAGAATCGATGGGCCGAATGGCCTAAGTCTGTTCCTCTCACTTATATCTGCAGTCTCTTGTGTGCTTCGAGTTGTTGCTGATATGACACCTCGTGTGATACTCTTGTTTCCATTCAGGTCAGCCTCAATGGGGATCAGCCGGCTGCACAGACCACCTTCAACAGCAGAACAGTGAGAACCATCTTCCATGTGTACCTGAATTTCTTGCAAGGGAAAGTGCGATTGTTTTTCTTGGACACAGAAGCCTGCAACCTGGCCACGAGCTGACAGTCCCCCTGAAGGAACTTCCCGTGCGAACTATAAAACTGTAACCTTTGCACAAAAATATACAGCACCAACAAGGAACGGAAGAGAGAGGGAGAAACAAACGGATGCGATGAAGAGCACGGCTATTTCCGTTTGGGACGTTAACCATCCAGCTCTTGAGGACTTGACCAGAGACACTGTTATTCCAAGTGCTCGGGACTTACAATGCTTTGAACTCAAAGGCAAGAGAGACAGAGAGAGAGAGAGAGAAGCACCCAATAACCTATTTGACTGTGTGTGCCAATCCTCTCCGACTGAAAGTGTCTCGTTTATTGATGGCGTGGCCCGCGACTGAGGGCACCATTTTGTTCTGTAGAGTATTTGTGAATATGGGACGTGAGATTTTGATGCCTTTATATTTTTAGCTCTGTCACCCTATTAGACCTAAGGCCGTTTTTATTGCTTAACTCGCAGATTAAAGTTCACTGGTCACCCAGTAGAAGTAAACACAAAGTGGACGACTTCAGTCAAAATGTTTTGTGAGAATGGGTGAGTTCAACACTACTGCTCAACATTAAACTATTCTATATATTTAAGCATATTTGTACATCCAATCCAGGTTCCTGATTTTCAACAATTTAATTTCTCATTTTTTCACTCTGTAAGACGTCCTCAAACTGTGTTTCAAGGCGGTGCAGCGGTAGAGGTGCTGCCTGATGCCCCTGTCCCACTTAGGAAACCTGAACGGCAACCTCTGGAGACTTTGCGCCCCACCCAAGGTTTCCGTGCGGTTCCCGGAGGTTCTTGTCAGTCTCCCTACCTGCTTCCACTACCTGCAACCTCCGGCAACCACCTGCAACCTCCGGGAACCGCACGGAAACCTTGGGTGGAGCGCAAAGTCTCCAGAAGGTTTCCGTTCAGGTTTCCTAAGTGGGACAGGGGCTTTATAGACCCGGGTTCGATCCAGACTACGGGTGCTGCCTTTACAGAGTTTTTACCTTCTCCCCGGGACCTGCGTGGGTTCCTTGAAATGAGAGAATTCAACATGTAAGCTGTCCCAAGCGAAATATGAGGGGCTGTTTCTCCATTTTGGATTTGGCCTCACTCTGACAATGGAGGAGGCCCAGGACAGAATGTGGGATTGAGAAAAAAAAAATTCACACGGAGAGTGGTGAATCTGTGGAATTCTCTGCCACAGAAGGTAGTTGAGGCCACAGTCCATTGGCTATATTTAAGAGGGAGTTAGATGTGGCCCTTGTGGCTAAAGGGATCAGGGGGTATGGAGAGAAGGCAGGTACAGGATACTGAGTTGGATGATCAGCCATGATCATATTGAATGGCGGTGCAGGCTCGAAGGGCCTAATGGCCTCTACTCCTGCACCTATTGTCTAAGTTTCTATGAGAAGGGCAGTTACATTGTTTGGCAAGCAGGAGATTGCCTCGGCCGAGGCGGACTGAACGCAAGTGAAACGATCCTTCTTAACCCTTTGTAGTTTATAGATAATAGACAAAGACAATAGGTGCAGGAGTAGAGGCCATTCGGCCCTTCGAGCCAGCACCGCCATTCAATGTGATCATGGCTGATCATCCCCAATCAGTACCCCGTTCCTGCCTTCACCCCATATCCCCCTGACTCCGCTACTTTTAAGAGCCCTATCTAGCTCTCTCTTGAAAGCATCCAGAGAACCGACAGAGAATTCCACAGATAATTTAGTTTAGTTTAAAACTAGTTTTAGTTTTAATTTTAGTTCTAAACTAAACTAAAGATGTGGACCTCGGCTTACAACTGGTGTTGGCGTTGTGTACATTTTTGACATTTGCCCGCTGGAAGTTTAGGGAGGATCTGGCTTACATTTGAAAGGGTTCCCAGATGGTATTGCATTGACATTCAAGGCCGATTCAAACCCATTTGCCAAGACTCATATATTTGGTTTGATTTAGAACTAAACTGAACTAAACTAGAAGGGGGAACTCTTGTACCTTGACATGGCTGGCAGTGACTAGTGTGGTACCGCAAGGCTCAGTGCTGGGACCCCAGCTATTTACAATATATATTAATGATCTGGATGAGGGAATTGAATGCAACATCTCCAAGTTTGCAGATGACACAAAGCTGGGGGGCAGTGTTAGCTGTGAGGAGGATGCTAGGAGGCTGCAAGGTGACTTGGATAGGCTGGGTGAGCGGGCAAATGCATGGCAGATGCAGTATAATGTGGATAAATGTGAGGTTATCCACTTTGGTGGCAAGAACAGGAAAGTAGACTATTATCTGAATGGTGGCCGATTAGGAAAAGGGGAGATGCAACGAGACCTGGGTGTCATGGTACACCAGTCATTGAAAGTAGGCATGCAGGTGCAGCAGGCAGTGAAGAAAGCGAATGGTATGTTAGCATTTATAGCAAAAGGATTTGAGTATAGGAGCAGGGAGGTTCTACTGCAGTTGTACAGGGCCTTGGTAAGACCACACCTGGAGTATTGCGTACAGTTTTGGTCTCCAAATCTGAGGAAAGACATTCTTGCCATAGAGGTAGTACAGAGAAGGTTAATCAAACTGATTCCTGGGATGACAGGACTTTCATATGAAGACTGGATAGACTCGGCTTGTACTCGCTAGAATTTAGAAGATTGAGGGGGGATCTTATAGAAACTTACAAAATTCTTAAGGGGTTGGACAGGCTAGATGCAAGAAGATTGTTCCCGATGTTGGGGAAGTCCAGAACAAAGGGTCACACAGTTTAAGAATAAGGGGGAAGTCTTTTAGGACCGAGATGAGAAAAAAAAATTCACACAGGGTGGTGAATCTGTGGAATTCTCTGCCATAGAAGGTAGTTGAGGCCAGTTCATTGGCTATATTTAAGAGGGAGTTAGATGTGGCCCTTGTGGCTAAAGGGATCAGGGGGTATGGAGAGAAGGCAGTTACGGGATACTGAGTTGGATGATCAGCCATGATCATATTGAATGGCGGTGCAGGCTCAAAGGGCCGAATGGCCTCTACTCCTGCACCTATTTTCTATGTTTCTATGTATTGTCTTTGGTTTGATCTTTGGCAATGGAAATTGCTGCAGAGGTGCAGATATTGTTCTCAAGTTAGAAATACCTCCATCTTTACTTTGTGTACTAGTCATGTCTCTACTACTTATTTCATTCCCCTTACATGTTTTTCCTCTACCTGCTAAATCTTTGTAAGGTGTCCTTGAGACTCTTGAAAGGCGCCCATAAATAAAATGTATTATTATTATTATTATTATCTTTAGTTTCTTGTGCCTCCTAAACTAAACTAAACTAAACCAAAGATGTGGGTCTTGGCAAATGGGTTCAAGTTAGCCTCAGATGCCAATCTTGGAAGCCTTTCAAATGTAAGCCAAACCCTCCCGAAACATACAGTTGGAATAGTTTTGACCCCGTGTCCTTCGTTCAATGGTTAGGTAAATACGACCTCTGCTCCACATGGAAGTGTCACTGTTTGCCGACCATGTCTGCCTTTGCTGTAATCCGTTTCAAATGCAAGCTGTGGCCTTGGGTTTGCAAACGATTGCTACACACCGTGGAGGAGGGTGCGATCGTTCAGCAGCACCGACGAGAAGTCTGTTCGGTCGTCCCAGAGATAGCACTACAAAGGAGACGAGCCGGAAACACAGGAGATGGCCGATGCTGCAACTGCGAGCGAGAGGGAAAATAAAAAAAACACATACTGCTGGAGGAACTCAGCGGGTCAGGCAGCGTCTGTGGAGCGAAGGAATAGGTGACGTTTCGGGTCGAGACCCTTCTTCAGGCTAAAAGTTGTAGACCTTTAAGGTCTAGGAGCAGTATTAGGCCATTCGGCCCATCAAGTCTACTCCAGCGTTCGATCATGGCTGATCTATCTTATCCTCCAAACCCCATTCTCCTGCCTTCTCCCCATAACCCCTGACACACGTACTAATCAAGAATCCATCTATCTCTGCCTTAAAAATATCCACTGACTTGTGGCCTCCACAGCCGTCTGTGGCAAAGAATTCCACAGATTCACCACCCTCTGACTAAAGAAATTCCTCCTCATCTCCTTCCTAAAAGTACGTCCTTTCATTCAGATGCCGTGGCCTCTGGTCCTAGACTCTCCCACTAGTGGAAACATCCTCTCCACAGCAATTCTATCCAGGCCTTTCACTGTTTGATAAGTCTGATAAGGGAGGAATATGAGAGTAAAATGTGGAAACAGAGGGATGGATCTTTATCTTTAGAGTCACACCGTTAAAAACAGGCCCTTCGGCCAACCATGTCCGTGCCGACCAGCGATCATACCATACTTTAGTACTATCCTACACACTAGGGACAATTTACAGAAGCCAATTCACTTACAAATCTGGACGTCTTTGGAGTGTGGGAGGAAACCGGAGCGCCCGGAGAAAACCCACGCAGGTCACGGGGAGACAACGTACAAACTCTGTACGAACGGCAACCGTGGTCAGGATCGAACCCGGGCCTCAGGCGCTGTGAGGCAGCAACTCTACCGCTGCCCCGCCGTGCTGTCCTGAGGGGTAATGAGTAGAAGGGAAGAAATGGGGGCTGTAGTAGGGAGGAGTGGGAGATATGAGGATGGAAGAAAGGACAGGGACTGAATGACGGGGACGGGGGAGTGAAATTAAAGGAGGGAGAGGTGTAGGGATGAACTGATCCGCTCCCATGCCTCGTCCTGATAGATCCAGTAATCTGACTTCAAGGGGTGAAGACAATGCTATACCATGGAAGAAACAAAAATGACACAATGCTGGAGTAACTCAGCGGGCCAGGCATCATCTCTGGAGAACATGGATAGGTGATGTTGTGGGTCAATAGACAATGGGTGCAGGAGTAGGCCATTCAGCCCTTCGAACCAGCAATGTGATCATCCCCAATCAGTACAATCTCCAAATCTGAGGAAGGACATTCTTGCCATAGAGGGAGTGCAGAGAAGGTTCACCAGACTGATTCCTGGGATGTCAGGACTGTCTTATGAAGAAAGACTGACTGGATAGACTTGGTTTATACTCTCTAGAATTTAGGAGATTGAGAGGGGATCTTATAGAAACTTACTAAATTCTTAAGGGGTTGGACAGGCTAGATGCAGGAAGATTGCTCCCGATGTTGGGGAAGTCCAGGACAAGGGGTCACAGCTTAAGGATAAGGGGGAAATCCTTTAAAACCGAGATGAGAAGAACTTTTTTCACACAGAGAGTGGTGAATCTCTGGAACTCTCTGCCACAGAGTGTAGTCGAGGCCACAGTTCATTGGCTATATTTAAGAGGGAGTTAGATGTGGCCCTTGTGGCTAAGGGGATCAGAGGGTATGGAGAGAAGGCAGGTACGGGATACTGAGTTGGATGATCAGCCATGATCATATTGAATGGCGGTGCAGGCTCGAAGGGCCGAATGGCCTACTCCTGCACCTAATTTCTATGTTTCTATGTACCCCGTTCCTGCCTTCTCCCCCAACTCCGCTATCTTCAAGAGCCCTATCTATCTCTCTTGAAAGTATCCAGAGAACCGGCATCTGAGGCAGAGAATTCCACAGACTCACCACTCTCTGTGAGAAAAAGTGTTTCCTCGTCTCCGTTCTAAATGGCTTACTCCTTATTCTTAAACTGTGTGCGTGTGTGTGTGTGTGTGTGTGTGGGTGGCCCCTGGTTCTGGACGCCCCCAACATCGGGAACATGTTTCCTGCCTCCAGGACCCTTCAGCTTTCGCCTCCCTCCTCCCCCACCACAATCGGTCTGAAGAAGGGCATTTTTCTCATTCCCTGAATGAGCCCTGAAGATATTGAGGAGTTGTTGAACAGCGATCCCCGTACACAATCTAAACCAAACTTACTTTGCTTCTACAGCAGGCTCTACTGGACAACAGTGGTACAGAAGGCCCATGGATGCAAAGTGTAACAAATGTTTTATTGTCGTGTGTCCTGAAACGGAACAATGAAATTCTTACTTGCAACAGCACGACAAGTATGTGAACATAGTACACAGTAGACACTAGAATAAACAACAACAAGTTCAATAAATTAGTAAAAAACTGGTGGCCAGTTAGGAAAAGGGGAGATGCAGCGAGACCTGGGTGTCATGGTACACCAGTCATTGAAAGTAGGCATGCAGGTGCAGCAGGCAGTGAAGAAAGCGAATGGTATGTTAGCTTTCATAGCAAAAGGATTTGAGTATAGGAGCAGGGAGGTTCTACTGCAGTTGTACAGGGTCTTGGTGAGACCACACCTGGAGTATTGCGTACAGTTTTGGTCCCCAAATCTGAGGAAGGACATTCTTGCCATAGAGGGAGTGCAGAGAAGGTTCACCAGACTGATTCCTGGGATGTCAGGACTTTCTTATGAGGAAAGACTGGATAGACTCGGCTTGTACTCGCTAGAATTTAGGAGATTAATGGGGGATCTTATAGAAACTTACAAAATTCTTAAGGGGTTGGACAGGCTAGATGCAGGAAGATTGTTCCCGATGTTGGGGAAGTCCAGGACAAGGGGTCACAGCTTAAGGATAAGGGGGAAATCCTTTAGAACCGAGATGAGAAAAACATTTTTCACGCAGAGAGTGGTGAATCTCTGGAACTCTCTACCACAGAAGGTAGTTGAGGCCACAGTTCATTGGCTATATTTAAGAGGGAGTTAGATGTGGCCCTTGTGGCTAAAGGGATCACGGGGGTATGGAGAGAAGGCAGGTACAGGATACTGAGTTGGATGATCAGCCATGATCATATTGAATGGCGGTGCAGGCTCGAAGGGCCGAATGGCCTCTACTCCTGCACCTATTGTCTATGTTTCTATAACGGATTTTGGTTATAACGGATGGATCTACCGATTTTCATCTCCAGGCTGGGCTGCCAAAGCCACCCCTGGCTTGTTCCTCCTGACCTTCTGCCACCACCGCTGGCCTACACACCTTCCTCGGCCGTGCCAGCCACTACCACCACCACAGACCCCTACCAACACTCTGGCCGCCCGTGGCCGCGACCGTTGACTCAGCCGATCCTCGCCTCTCCCCCAACCATCAACTCGCCTGGATTCCAGGCCCAGTTCCAGACCATGAGTCCGAAGAAGGGTCTTGACCCAAAAGCTCGCCTATTCATGTTCTCCAGAGCTCTCAGCCTGACCTGCTGAGTTAAACCCCTGTCCCACGGTGCCGTTAGTTAGCGAGTCTTCCTGAGTACCTGCCGTTAGCGCTAAGAGACGTCCCCGAGCTCCGACATACCCGCTACGTTCATTCTCCGTGCTTACGAGTTCGATTTTTTTAAACTCGAGAGAGCTCTTGGAATGAACTCGCTCCGTGGGACAGGGCTATTACTCCAGGTAGGTACTATCGCAACATTTAAGAAACATTTAGACATGGGTAGGGCGGATTTAGAAGGATATGGGCCAAACACAGGCAGGTGGTAGTAGATGGGACATGTTGGTCAGTTTGGGCAAGTTGGACCAAAGCACCTGTTCCCTCACTGTATGATTCTAAAACAAAAAAAATCCTTTAGAAACTCAGCAGCAATTGGAGGATTGGAAATGTGCTCCTTGAATCCTTGTTGCCAATCTCAATTTGATCATGAGAAATAAAGGGTACACAAAAATGCTGGAGAAACTCAGCGGGTGCGGCAGCATCTATGGAGCAAAGGAAATAGGCAACGTTTCGGGCCGAATCACTCCATAGATGCTGCCGAGTTTCTCCAGCATTTTTGTCTACCTTCGATTTTCCAGCATCTGCAGTTCCTTCTTGAACATGAAAAATAAATATTGGCCAAGAGGTTTTACACTGACATTTATAAAAAAAAACAAAAAGCAACTTGCAAGGTTCACTTGCACTTCCTCCAACCTCATCTACAGTGTCTGCTGTTCCAGGTATGGACTCCAATATATCGGCGAGACCAAGTGCAGACTTGGCGATCATTTCGCTAAACACCTCCGTTCAGTCCGCCTAGGCTTACGCAATCTCCCAGTGGCTAAACACCTCCTCCTATTCCCACACTGATCTTTCTGTCCTGGGCCTCCTCCATAGAAACATAGAAAATAGGTCAGGAGTAGGCCATTCGGCCCTTCGAGCCTGCACCGCCATTCAATATGATCATGGCTGATCATCCAACTCAACGTTGCCTATTTCCTTCGCTCCATAGATGCTGCTGCACCCGCTGAGTTTCTCCAGCTTTTTTGTGTACCTTCGATTTTCCAGCATCTGCAGTTTCTTCTTAAATAATCTGTAGTTCTGTCCTACACATTGGAGGATTGGAAGAGGGTGTGCTCCTTGAATCCTTGTTGCCAATCTCAATTTGGCCATGAAAAAGGGGCAACATTACATTAAAAATGCATTGCATATCAAATATCATAAATACATATAAAATCTTGGTATATCACATAAAAACATCATAATTTATATATTTTTTTAAACACAATACATAAGTTAAAATTCCAGATTAAAAGATGGTCAATGTTCTACAAGACAACGAGACCAGTGTCTCCACAGCTGGGATTCGTAGCATGCAATGTTCAGACAATGATGTATCACCTGAAAGCAACCTGCAGGCCTCCCATCAGTGGAGGGCGCTGCAGATGCCAGTCTCCTCTTGACCGGCTGCAGCACTCGTTGGTAAGTGTGGCGCGCTGTTGATTGGCCGTCGCACCCCCGCCGCCATCTTGGTGAGGTCTTGGCGCAGGCGCGGTGTGGGCGGCGCAGGCCTTGAGGAGCCGGGGGATCGCAGCTCAGGCCCGGCCGGGAGACGGAGCGAAATACGCGGCTGTATCTCTGCGGGAGAGGCGTCGCTGCTCTCCGGTGGGCACCGGGCTGTGGGGAGACGCCACCCACACCCGCCATTGCAGCCGGCGGGACGGTCACGTGGGCCGCTGCAAAAGAAACTAAAATCCTGCAGACGTCGGGATCCTGAGGTAAAATCCCGAGATAAAATCCGGCAGCTGCTGCAAACCCGAGACAAAATCCCGAGATAAAATCCGGCAGCTGCTGCAAACCTGAGATAAAATCCCGCAGCTGCTGCAAACCCGAGATAAAATCCCGAGATAAAATCCGGCAGCTGCTGCAAACCTGAGATAAAATCCCGCAGCTACTGCAAACCTGAGGTAAAATCCGGCTACAAGCTGCAAACCTGAGATAAAATCCGGCCACAAACTGCAAACCTGAGATAAAATCCGGCAGCTGCTGCAAACCTGAGGTAAAATCCCGCAGCTGCTGCAAACCTGAGATAAAATCCCGCAGCTGCTGCAAACCTGAGGTAAAATCCCGCAGCTGCTGCAAACCTGAGATAAAATCCCGCAGCTGCTGCAAACCTGAGGTAAAATCCCGCAGCTGCTGCAAACCTGAGGTAAAATCCCGAGGCAAAGTCCCGCAGCTGCTGCAAACCTGAGACAAAATCCGGCCACAAGCTGCAAACTTTAGACAAAATCCCACGGCTGCTGCAAACCTGAGACAAAATCCGGCAACTGCTGCAAACCCGAGATAAAATCCGGCCACAAGCTGCAAACCTGAGGTAAAATCCGGCAACTGCTGCAAATCTGAGATAAAATCCCGCAGCTACTGCAAATCTGAGGTAAAATCCCGAGGCAAAGTCCCGCAGCTGCTGCAAACCTGAGATAAAATCCGGCTACAAGCTGCAAACCCGAGACAAAATCCCGCAGCTGCTGAAAACCTGATACAAAATTCGGCAGCTGCTGCAAACCCGAGATAAAATCCCGCAGCTGCTGCAAACCTGAGATAAAATCCGGCAGCTGCTGCAAACCTGAGATAAAATCCCGAGGCAAAGTCCCGCAGCTGCTGCAAACCTGAGGTAAAACCCCGCAGCTGCTGCAAACCTGAGGTAAAATCCCGCAGCTGCTGCAAATCTGAGGTAAAATCCTGCAGCTGCTGCAAACCTTAGATAAAATCCCGCAGCTGCTGCAAACCGGAGATAAAATCCGGCATCTGCTGGACACCTGAAACTGGAGAGAAAATCCTGCAGACGCTGGAAACATGAAATAAAACGCCGCAGACGCTGGGCGCCTGAAACAAAATCCCGCAGACGCTGGTAACCTGATGTAAAATAGCAGCAGCTGACAATCTGAAACAAACCCCTGCAGACGCCGGAAACCGGAGATAAAAACTCGCAGAGGCTGGACACCTAAAACAAAAACCCGCAGGCGGTGTAAACCTGAAATAAAATCCCGCAATCGCTGACAATCTGAAAGAAAAACCCGTAGACGTTGGAGAGTTGAAACAAAATCCCGCAGACGGTGACAATCTGAAAGAAAAACTCGCAGATGCTGGAAACCTGAGATAAATACTGCAAACACTCAGCAGGTCAGGCAGCATCTCTGGAGAGAGGGGCAGGGTTAACGGTTCAGGTTGATAAATTAAGATAGGTTTATAATTCTCGTGTACTGAGCTTTGCATGCTATCCAATTACACCAAGTCCTAGGTAGGCATAACAGATAGTGCAAAGAAAAAAATACCAGAGGACAGAATATAGTGCTAGTGTTACAGTTACAGAGAAAAGTGCAGTGGCCACAATGAGATAGGTTGGAAGATCAGGACCAAGCCTGTAGTTCATAGGAGAACCATTCCATGGTCTGATCTTCTTGTGTATGGCGTGCACAGCCTAAAGTTGTACGACAACTTGTTCACATTGATCTTATTTGATTGTGCACGCCGGATTGATTGCATTTATCGAAACAGGGCGGACCACGTGAAGGTTGCAATCTTCCACCCCATGGTCTATAACAGTGGGGAAAAAGCTGTTCCTGAATCTGGTGATACGTGGTTCCAAGCTGCATCTTCTGTCTGACGACGGGAGAGAAAAGAGATTGACTGGGGTGAAACGCAACAGAGCTGGGAGGAAATGTTAGAAAGTTACCTGTTGTGGAGAAAATAAAGTGGGAGGGGGGTGGAGAGGAGAGGGAATTCCTTTGATAGAGTGGAGATGAGAAGAATAAATCAGAAGGGCAGTGCTGGTATTGACTGGTGAATTAACGTGATCTGTCTGCCTTGGGCTGCAGTAGTATGTCTTTTTGTGCAAAGCTCCAGTACCTAATCTGTGGAAAGACATTCTTGCCATAGAGGGAGTACAGAGAAGGTTCACCCGACTGATTCCTGGGATGTCAGGACTTTCATATGAAGAAAGACTGGATAGACTCGGCTTGTACTCGCTAGAATTTGGAAGATTGAGGGGGGATCTTATAGAAACGTACAAAATTCTTAAGGGGTTGGACAGGCTAGATGCAGGAAGATTGTTCCCGATGTTGGGGAAGTCCAGAACAAGGGGTCACAGTTTAAGGATAAAGGGGAAATATTTTAGGACCGAGATGAGGAAAACTTTTTTCACACAGAGTGGTGAATCTGTGGAAATCTCTCCCGCAGAAGGTAGTTGAGGCCAGTTCATTGGCTATATTTAAGAGGGAGTTAGATGTGGCCCTTGTGGCTAAAGGGATCAGGGGGTATGGAGAGAAGGCAGGTACAGGATACTGAGTTGGATGATCAGCCATGATCATATTGAATGGCGGTGCAGGCTCGAATGGCCTCTACTCCTGCACCTATTTTCTATGTTTCTATCTGCAGTCTTGTGTGTCTCGAACGTTCATCACCAGGCTGTACAGTTGCTGCCTCACAGACTTGGTTCTATCCTGACTACAGGTGTTGTCTGTACGTTCTCCATGTGATCACGTGGGTTTCCTCCCACACTCCAAACACGTACAGGTTTGTAGGCTGCTTGACTTTGGTGAAAAGTGTAAATTGTCCCTAGTGTGTAGGATAGAACTAGTGTATGGGGATAGCTGGTTGGCGCGGACTTGGTCGGCCGAAGGGCCTGTTTCCACGCAGTATCCCTAAGCTAAACCACACTAAATTACAAAATTCTTAAGGGGTTGGACAGGCTAGATGCAGGAAGATTGTTCCCGATGTTGGGGAAGTCCAGAACTAGGAGTCACACAGTTTAAGGATAAGGGGGAAATCTTTTAGGACCGAGATGAGAAAATCATTTTTTACAGAGAGTGGTGAATCTGTGGAATTCTCTGCCACAGAAGGTAGTTGAGGCCACAGTTCATTGGCTATATTTAAGAGGGAGTTAGATGTGGCTAAAGGGATCAGGGGGTATGGAGAGAAGGCAGGTACGGGATACTGAGTTGGATGATCAGCCATGATCATACCGAATGGCGGTGCAGGCACGAAGGGCCGAATGGCCTACTCCTGCACCTATTTTCTATGTTTCTATGAGAGGATGGAGAATTCATGTGTGTATATATTTATATTATGGTATATGGACACAGTTATCTTTTTTGTAGTAAATGCCTACTATGTTCTGTGTGCTGAAGCAAAGCAAGAATTTCATTGTCCTATACAGGGACACATGACAATAAACTCACTTGAACGAATTAAAATGGCAGGCAACTTGGAACTCGAGACCGTCTTTGAGTATGGGCCTGACGTTGCTCCACACACTGACATGTCTGTCCTTGTTCTGCCTCCCCCCCCCCCAGCAGTCATGGCTGACCGATCGATGGGGACCCCGCACCTGGGCCCGACTCCAGCAGCAGCTGCGACGGCAGAGAGCGTGGGGGACATGGACCCGGTGGAGTACATCCTCCGCAAGCGGCTGCCTCACAAGCTGCCCCGCCGCAAGAACGACATCTACATCAACATGAAGACCGACTTCAAGGCGCAGCTGGGCCGCTGCCAGAAGATGCTGGAGGCCGGCGGCTTCAGCGAGATCTGCATCCACGGCCTGGGGCTGGCCATCAACCGGGCCATCAACATCGCCCTGCAGCTGCAGGCAGCCAGCTTCGGCGCCCTGCACGTCGCCGCCAACACCTCCACCGTCGAGCTGGTCGACGACCTGGAGCCCGAGCTGGATCAGGCCGAGGCTGTCACCCGCACCAGGAACAATTCCGCCATCCACATCAAGGTCTTCCTGGCGCTCCCCAAGGGCGAGCGGGTGGAGCCGCTGAACCCCTGTAACTGAGGGGCCACGCACGCACGCAAGCTTCCGTTACCAGCCCAATCCACTCATTCATCCAGGGCCAGTCCAGTGGGTACGTCCCAGCATTTTGTGTCTATCTTCGGTGTAAACTGCGTCTGCAGTTCCTTCCAACACACTGTGCCCCATTCATTCATTGAGGGCCAGCTAGTGTGTGTCTTCATTCAGGGCCAGATAGTGTGTGTTCTCACCTATTCATTCAGGATCAGGCCACTGCATGTCCACATCCGTTTACTCCCGGCCAGTCTAGTCTGTCCCCATCCATTCATTCAGAGCCAGCCTAGTATGTTCAAGTAACCCTTGCTTTCCCTCACCCACCCTAGTCCGACTAGATTCATTGCTCGTTTACAGAAGGGTTTCGGCCCGAAACGTTGCCTTTTTCCTTCGCTCCATAGATGCTGCTGCACCCGCTGAGTTTCTCCAGCATTTTGGTCTACCTTCGATTTTCCAGCATCTGCAGTTCCTTCTTAAACACAATAGATTCATTGCCCTCCTGATTCATTTCAGTTTGTATGTGCCATCACCTTCCCCTCAGCCTTCCCTATGGCTAATTTTCCTCCCCCCGATTCATTTCACAGTTTGTATGCCTCATCACCTTTCCCCTCAGCCAACAATGAACCATTGCCATGACCATTGTCTGCTGTAATCTGTCATTTTCACACCCTACTCATCCCTATCGCTAGTTTTCCTCTCCCCCTGATTCTCAGTCTGAAGAAGGATCTGGACCCAAAACGTCACCCGTTCATTCTCTCCAGAGATGCTGCCTGTCCCGCCGAGTTACTCCAGCATTTTGTGTCTATCTTCGATGTAAACCAGCACAATACACAGTATGTGTCCTTATCCATTCATTCAGCGCCAGCCCATGTGTGTGTGTGAGTTCCCATCCATTCATTCGCGATCTACACTGTGCAGGATCAGATGGAACTGATTTTGCTTGTTTATGTTAGTGTTTCAGCTTGAAATTTATCTCCTGGTCCTAAAGTACAATGCTGTGTTGCTTATCCTAAGAGAGCTGGTGCAAGTAAGGTGCTTCTGTGTTAACTTACCTGGGACATTGATACAGAAGTTGTCTCATCTCCCCCACTCCCTTGCATCCATGGTGTAACTGGCTGTTCTTTCTGGTTTCCCCACACCTGCATAGCAAAGATCTGTTGGTCTGAAGAAGGGTCCCGACCTGAAACGTTACCTGTCCATGTTCTGCAGAGATACGGTCTGACCCGCTGAGTTACTCCATCAATTTGTGTCTTTTTCTGCAAATCAGCGTCTGCAGTTCCTCGTTTCTCACTGAAGGTGATGAGTTCAAATTTGCCTTCATAGAAACAAGATGCCAGCTGCGATGGAACGCCTACTTGATGGTCACAGACGCAAAATGCTGGTGTAACTCAGCGGGACAGGCAGCATCACTGGATAGAAGGAATGGGTGACGTTTCTGGTCGAGACCCTTCTTCAGACTGAGTCAAGAGTCAGACTGAAGAAGGGTCTCAACCCAAAACATCACCCATTCCTTCAGTGCAGAGATGCTGCCTGTCCCGCTGAGTTACTCCAGCATTTGTGTCTATCTTTGGTGTAAACCTGCATCTTACCACACACCTCATTGCTGGTGTTAAGCAAATGGCCTGTCTGCCCTCTGTAAAATATCCTAGTTGTTGAGGAACAGGGGATTTATCCCTTAATCAACACCAGATCCAATCATTTATCTTGCTGTTTGTAGCTTTGTGTGCACAAGTCCAAAATTATTTTTTTATATTTACTGCTTGTCTGTAAAACAATTCAAGATGTTCAGAGGTTGTTAAAGATGCTTTAAAATAATGACTTTGAGTGCTATTATTGCTCTGAACACAGTCTGTAGTGTGACCTTTTATCATTGGTGTTGATAAAACTACGGTGAATTGATAGCATCATACTCTTGCTGTGAGACTCTGGATTATTCCAAACCATGACACGTGTTTCCCAAGGTATTGTATTGAGTGTCTCTTCACTTCCCCAGCCCTTGAACGGAACATAACATGAATTTACTGTTACTTAAGAATGTCTTCCTCGTGCTTTGTGTCTTCATTTTGAAACCAGTACAGCCGCCATCTCACAGCACCAGACACCCAGGTTAGAAACATAGAAAATATGTGCAGGAGGAGGCCATTCGGCCCTTCGAGCCAACAACGCCATTCATTGTGATCATGGCTGATCGTCCCCAATCAATAACCCGTGCCTGCCTTCTCCCCATATCCCTTGATTCCACCAGCCCCTAGAACTCTATCTAAGTCTCACTTAAATCCATCCAGTGATTTGGCCTCCACTGCCCTGTGGCAGGGAATTCCACAAATTCACAACTCTGGGTGAAAAACTTTTTTCTCACCTCAGTCTTAAATGACCTCCCCTTTATTCTAAGACTGTGTGGCCCCTGGTTCTGGACTCGCCCAACATTTTTTCCTGCATCTAGCTTGTCCAGTCCTTTTATAATTGTATATGTTTCTATGATCCCCACATCGTCCTTCTAAACTCCAGTGAATATAAGCTTAGTCTTTTCAATCTTTCATCATATGACAGTCCCGCCATCCCAGGGATCAATCTCGTGAACCTACGCTGCACTGCCTCAATCACAAGCGTGCCCTTCCTCAATCCTGAACTTGGGTTGCTGTCTGCGAGGAGTTTGCACGTTCTCACAGCTACCGTGGGTTTTCAGGTTAATGGGCCCCTCTGTAAATTGCCCCCTAGTGTGCAGGGTGGGGATATGAAAGTGCGATTACATGGAACTAGTATGAATGGGTGGGCAATGGTCAGTGTGGACTCAGTGGGCACAAGGGTTCTTTTCCATGCTGCATTTCTAAAACTAAACCTAGGGTCACTAATCAATCAATCAACCTTTATTGTCATCTTGCAAGCAACAGTTGTACAGTGCAAAATGAGAAGACGTTTCCCAGGGAAATATTTGTTACCCATCCACGACTGGCCTTGATGAGCTACCACTTTTAACTGCTGGCCGACAAATGTGCTGGAGAAACTCAGCGGGTGAGGCAACATCTATGGAGCGAAGGAAATAGGCAACGTTTCGGGCCGAACCCCTTCTTCAGACTGAAGTCAGAGTCTGAAGAAGGGTTTTGGCCCGAAACGTTGCCTATTTCCTTCACTCCATCGATGCTGCTGCACCCGCTGAGTTTCTCCAGCATTTTTGTCTACCTTCGATTTTCCAGCATCTGCAGTTCCTTCTTGAACGTTTAACTGCTGTCCTTCTGGTGAAGGCATTTGTGCTGCTGTTCCTGGGTTGAGAGCTGGAAACAATGGGGGGGGGGGGGAGACTTTCCAAGTTAGAATAGTACGCAATTGAGTGGGGGGGGGGGGGGGGGGGGGGGGGGGGTAGACTATTTTAACAAAAGCCAATAGAATGGCACAGGTAGTACTAGGAAATAAAAATGGGACAGAACTCTTCATAATGTCCATCTGAACATCCACCATGTATCAGTATCTCATCTGTTAGATGGCATTGCTAATGGTGTAATAATTCCTCGGCCTAGACTGTGCATTTAAGTCACGAGAGTAAGATTTGGACCAAAACCCGATTCAGAACTGAGTATAGCAGGCGTTTTAAGAAAGAACTGCAGATGCTGGAAAAATCGAAGGTAGACAAAAATGATGGAGAAACTCAGCGGGTGAGGCAGCATCTATGGAGCAAAGGAATAGGTGACGTTTCGGGTCAAGACCCTTCTTCAGACTGATGTGGGGGGGGGGGGGGGTGGTGGGAGAAGAAAGGAGACAGTGGGCTGTGGGAGAGCTGGGAAGGGGGAGGGGAAGGAGGGAGAAAGCAAGGGCTACCTGAAATTGGAGAAGTCAATGTTCATACCGTTTAAAAGTTAAACCAACCTGATCTCCCTGTGGCTCAGCACTTCAACTCCCCCTTCCATTCCGAATCCAACCTTTCTGTCCTGGGCCTCCTCCATGGCCAGGGTGAGGCACCACCGGAAATTGGAGGAGCAGCACCTCATATTTTGCTTGGGCAGTCTACACCCCAGCGGTATGAACGTTGAAGTCTCCAATTTCAGACAGGTTCACCGTACTTTGGCACATGTGACATAAACTGTACAAAGGTTTTGTACATCAGTGTGTGTGTGGATGTAAAATTATAAACATACAGCAATTGCGAGCACTGCTGTGACTAAATGTACAATTGGTAACATTTATCAACCCAATTGATTAAGTAGAAATTGAAAGAAATTAATATTTTGTTTTGTTGCCATTTATATTTTAACATTTTTCAACCCAAAAATCAAGAAGAAAAGTAGCCAGTGAAAGTAATTATATTGTGAATAATCTGATGCCGTGATGATTTCACCGTAGTGATAGTTATGGCACCAGAGACCCACATTCGATCCTGACTACAGGTGCTGTCTATAGGGAGTTAACATAGAAAATAGGTGCAGGAGTAGGCCATTCGAGCCTGCACCGCCATTTAATATGATCATGGCTGATCATCCAACTCAGTATCCTGTACCTGCCTTCTCTCCATACCCCCTGATCCCTTTAGCCACAAGGGCCACATCTAACTCCCTCTTAAATATAGCCAATGAACTGGCCTCAACTACCTTCTGTGGCAGAGAATTCCAGAGATTCACCACTCTGTGTGAAAAATGTTTTTCTCATCTCGGTCCTAAAAGATTTCCCCCTTATCCTTAAACTGTGACCCCTTGTTCTGGACTTCCCCAACATCGGGAACAATCTTCCTGCATCTAGCCTGTCCAACCCCTTAAGAATTTTGTAAGTATCTATAAGATCCCCCCTCAATCTTCTAAATTCTAGCGAGTACAAACCAAATTAGTAATTTCTCCCTGTGTACGTGTGGGTTTTCTCCAGGTGCTCTGGTTTCTTCCCACCCTCCAAAGACATGCAGGTTTATAGGTGAATTGGCTTCTGTAAATTGTCCCTAGTGTGTAGGCTAGGGTGATCGCTGGTCGGCATGGACTCTCTGAGGTCGAAGGACCTGTTACCACGCTGAAGCTTGAAACTAAAGTAGGGGAGACCCGAAACCAAACATGTTTAAAAGGAGAATCCATCATTCACATTTCTGTCACAGGTAGCAACCTGGGCATTCTCCGTTACAAGAAAAATGAAACATGGTTGCTCTCAACAAGACCCACCTTACTGTGGCGCTTTCCTGAATTCAAGATGTCCATATGTACGTTTCAGCCAATTGAGCAATTCAATGTAGAGTGGTCACTGTTGCAATGCAGGGGAATGTGGCAGCTAGCCTAATGTAATAACAACTAGCTAACATTTTTCTGCTGAGGATTAGTCTAAAATTCTAGGGAAACGTCACCTGGCCAGCTTTGAAGTGTCTCACAGGGTTACCCATGTCCATCCAAAAGCACACATCGGCGAATGTCTGAAGATGTGTTCTGACCCGAAATGTCACCAGTCCATGTTCTCCATGGATGCTGCCTGACTCCCTGAATTACTCCAGCATTTTGTGTCTTTCCTTGGTAAACCAGTTCCTTGCTTCTCCCTAATGTCTCACCCGACAGTTCAAGGATTTCCAGGACATTCTCGTTTAATCCCTGGGGCTGGCATGATGGCGTAGCGGTAGAGTTGCTGCCTTACAGCGCTAGAGACCCGGGTTAGATCCTGACTACAGGTGCTTGTCTGTACGGAGTTTGTACGTTCTCCCCGTGACCCTCGTGGGTTTTCTGAGATCTTCGGTTTCCTCCCACTCTCCAAAGACACAGGTCTGTAGGTTAATTGGCTTGGTATTGGGCTCAACAGGGTCTTGGTGAGACCACACCTGGAGTATTGCATACAGTTTTGGTCTCCTAATCTGAGGAAAGACATTCTTGCCCTAGAGGGGGTACAGAGAAGGTTCACCAGACTGATTCCTGGGATGTCAGGACTTCCATATGAAGAAAGACTGGATAGACTCGGCTTGTACTCGCTAGAATTTAGAAAATTGAGGAGGGGTCTTATAGAGACTTACAAAATTCTTAAGGGGTTGGATGGGCTAGATGCAGGAAGATTGTTCCCGATGTTGGGGAAGTCCAGAACAAGGGGTCACAGTTTAAGGATAAGGGGGAAATCTTTTAGGACCGAGATGAGGAAAACATTTTTCACACAGAATGGTGAATCTGTGGAATTCTCTGCCGCAGAAGGTAGTTGAGGCCAGTTCATTGGCAATATTTAAGAGGGAGTTAGATGTGGCCCTTGTGGCTAAAGGGATCAGTGGGTATGGAGAGAAGGCAGGTACAGGTTACTGAGTTGGATGATCAGCCATGATCATATTGAATGGCGGTGCAGGCTCGAAGGGCCCAATGGCCTACTCCTGCACCTATTTTCTATGTTTGTATGTATAAATGTAAGATTGTCACTGTGTGTGTGTATGTGTGTGTGTAAATGTGCGGGGATCGCTGGTCGGTGTGGACTCGGTGGGCCGAAGGGCCTGTTTCCACGCTGTATCTCTAAACTAAACACAGGTGCAATTGGAGCAATTGAATGACGGACTCCATAGATGCTGCCTCACCCGCCGAGTTTCTCCAGCATTTTTGTCTACCTTTGACTGGATTTTCCAGTGTTTTAACCTCCAGAACCACTGGGATATGGAAGTTGATCGCAGGCAGTGGAAACAATTGAAAGTAAAGTGCGCAATATTCTGCGTTGTCATCTTGAAAAAGCAGTTACATGTGAAATGCACAACCACAAAAAAGCCATTTCAGTTTCAGAAACCCAGTACGAATTTATTCTGTAGTTTTTGTTTACATCTCAAACTATTTACATTTGTCTGTCATATTTTACCTCTCCCCCCCCCCTCCCCCAACCCCCCCCCCCCCCCCCCCCCTTTATTACATCCACAGAAAGAATGCAAAGCTCGAAAGACTTGTGAAAAGGCAGTATTCACAGAACTCCTCAACCTGGAAAATAATGTCTTATGTTTAGCAGAGGGAGGCTTAAACTTTACTGTGTAGTCAGGCTTCCAACCAACGAAAAGTACAAGTTATTTATACAATTAAGCAGAGTATCTACAAAGCTCCGGAGACTATGCACAACATTTTTTTTTTTAAAGTACATTACACTCGTCCCATACCCCCACCCAATCCCTCCCCTCCCCTCCCACACACAACAGATATTGGTTGTAAAATCAAATGAAACAGTTGTGCAAATAAGTCATCCAACTTGCATTAACTCCGCAATGTCCCTCCCTTTCCCCCCCCCCCCCCTCCCCAAAAACAAACCCCTCCTTCATTTGCCTACATTCCTGGACATGCTCCAGAAAGCAAATGTGGCATTGCGCAAAGAAACAAAAAAAAAACTAAAACCTGACATGGTTTAAAATATACACATCTACACCGAGAAGAGTGCAGAATTAATTTAGCTTATGCAATAAGTGGTGCTTCATATCTGGAACAATACAGCCGAGGCTGAACAAGCTAGCTCATGGCTTTTTATTACAATCGTCATTCCTTTCAATAGCAGCCGAACACAAAACGGGCACAAGGTGAGGAAATCTTGCAGTGAAGCTAATCCCTAGGGCCGAGCATGCCGAGTGCTGTGGCCTGGGGAGGGGGGGGATTATGTAAAACCACACGGAGGCCTGGAGTCCACGCAATGCATCCCTTGCAGCAGCCGATGCATTTGTCCTATGCTCATCTTCCCATCCCCTGCATCGGCCTTTAATCTTGGCATTAGACCACGCTCGATACAATAAAACATTCAAAGGCTACACGAAGGAACTCACCACAACCAGACCAAGTGTGTACATTTGGGGGGACAACCACTGGTACATTCATATATCTTGTCTCTCAACTCTGGGATGCGGATAGATAGATGGATTAAGCTAGTGATACAAGGGAGGGGAGGGGGGGTGGGGGGAAGAAATCCCTGCGTGGTCAGTGGGAGTTATTTGAAGGGACCAGTTCAGAACATAACCACCAATCTGGTGGCTCTGGTGCAGTGAACTCTTTTGGAGACTGCAACAACTCAACCAGCCTACCCAGGAGAACTTCAAACAAGTAGTAGCGCAGAAAGCTAGCTGGGGGAATGGACAGAAAGAATATCTGCCGGTAGATTAGAGGTCATGTGGTGATTCTTGCCCTCCCTGTGCCCGACCCACTTAAAAAATAAATTGTGCGTTTTGTCTAAAATGTGGATGCAGCACAGGCTTCTTAAAGTATCTGAATCCTAACCTAGAAAGTCGGTGGGTGGAGGGCATGCAAGTTGACGAGGACTCGAGCAGGTCAACTCTTCCAATGACACCAGGCTTTGGGAGTGAAGATGCTTGTGGTAAATTCAAAAACAGAGTACACTGGGAAAGGACTGCTTGTACCATACTGGCTGCATCTTAATGCTTACACAAATATATTATGCTCCCAATCTTGTGCGCATATTTCCCCAGCACCAGTGATCAAGGAAGCACACACAGCATTAAAGCACTGTTTACAAACTCTATCCTCATGAGAGCAACCTGGACAATGCACCACCAATTAACGCTTCTGTAACTTCCGCCTGTTTGAACGCATTTAAGTTTAAAGGGAAACTATCCTCCTTTAACTTGCTTCGGGTAATTTATTGAATGGGGTTGTTTGAATGAATATTAACAAGCGAGTTAAGATTTAAAAAACCCAGAGTGGAAGCAGCAATCTGAAATCAGGCACAATGCACTTTAAACGCTTTCAATCAGGGACAGGAAGATGCAGCCACTTTTTGAACAAAAAAACTAATTCTGCCTTCTTGCATCCACTGCAGAAGTGAACCAGATGCAAGGGTGCATCGTAGGTGGATCAGGGTGGGTACAAAATTAACATCAGCAGGGGGCGAACACACGTACATGGGTGAAACAGTTGCAGTTACTCCCTTCACGCCCAATTCCTATTTTAAACAGCGGTCTGGAGTGCATGTGTAATAAAACTCAGCTAGTTGAATGCATTTGTGGACGGGAGGAAATTGAGAAACCGCATTCGGAGCGGTGCAAACAGCCTTTTCACACCAACAAATTCGGAGATGCACTCACTTTTGAGTTGGAAAAGTACACTTGAGGTTAGTTAATACTGAAATGGTCTTTACATTTACACAATTACATTATAACCAGTTACCACAATGAGTTAATGATATGCAATCACTCCCAAACCACTGCACCTAACCCAGATTCTCTTCTCCTGTCCTGCAAGCACGATAAACTCCGTAGGCCCCATGTCAATTGGAACACCACCACCTCTCCCTCCTCAAAAGTAGGTCCTCGACTCAAACGTCGCGTGAATCTTGGAAAACACACTACACTCGCGGTCCGGTGTACGGACTAACGCCATATCCAGGCCGATTCCTGATCCACTCGGATGCTGTACATCGGGAGCCTCTGGAGCAAGAACGGATATTGTCAGCAGAACCTGCCGATTAAGGGTCTGGTGTTATCTGAAAAATTCCTCAGCTGAGAGGCACCAGAGTTGGCAAACTGGGATAATTCTGCAGTGCAAGGGTCTGGGCCCTGGGTGACTGAATCCCAGTTGTTTCTCCTCCAAAGGGTTTCACTACCATTTTTAAAATAGACTCTCACAGGCAGAGCGCAACTACACACTTACTGACTTCATTCTGTCCCGGCTCCAGCCAGCTAGACTCCACTCGCTCGTGCAATCTTCCTCGTGGAGCGAGCACACTCTTCCCACCCTGTGGCTCGCCTCGTACTAACCTGTGGGTCACCTCTCGTTTCTTAAAGCTTTTTTTTTTTTTTTTAAGACAAGTTGTGGTTTGATAAGAGAAAAACAAGAAGAAGGAAAAAAACAAAAACAAAAAACATGCATCGTCAGTGGGAGCCATTCCGCCAGGAGTCCAAAAGATAAAGCAGCCAACTTTCGAAAGAGGTACACTTCAGTCCTACCGCTCTGGATCCATTCCAAGAGGGAACAGAAGTTTAAATTTGGGAGGGAAAAAAAACACACACACACACGCACAAACTTATACCGTATACAACTATCCTTTTTTTCTTTAAAAAAAAATACACACAAGACTGAAATGGTCCCACACGAACAGTGGTAATTAGTGTACAGCCCTTGCAGTGCTGTTAAGAGTCACCTCAGTGGAATAAAGTGAGGGGGGGGGGGGGGGGGGGGGGGGGAGGATGGAGGGGAACATAAAGGATCTTTCCGCCATCTTGAAGAACAAATCAAAACGGGAGGGCCGAGTTCTCTCTCTCTCTCACTCTCTCTCTCTCACTCTCTCTCTTCCCCCCCTTTCTTTCCTTTTTTCCCCCCCAACGATTCTTCTGCCGCCACCCGCTTCTGGGTGCGTTGCAAGCCGTGCGGTTCCTCGTTACTGCCGGTGAGCTTGGAGTCTCAGGTTAAGAGTTACTTCACCCTGGAAGGGATGGGGAGGAGGTGGGGGGGGGGGGGGATATAGCTTTTTTTTTTTTTAAGAAACAAAACCAACAAAAAGCTGTCAGCGCAGCAGTCCACTTGAACTACTCTGTCCAAGTACATATTTATTGTCTTTTTTTTTTTTATACATTCCTTGTATAAAGCACCACGTAAACGCTGAAAATCCACTCTCGTGCAGTGCTGTTCGGATTAGTCCAATGTAGCTCGGTGCTTTACATGCTACCAAAGCAAAACTGAGTAAGTGGCCTCCTGATCCTCTTTCTCCCTTCTGTCTTTCTCTCTCTTACTCCCTCTCTCTGCCTCTCTCTGCCTCTTTCTTCTTTTTTTTTGTTTTTAAAAAAAGGGGGCCTACACACTCAAATCACATTGTCCAAACTATAGCACACCATAAGTTCCAGTTCTGGATTCAGTCTTTTAAGTGCATTTCTTCAGGTTCCACATCCTTTCAAAAAAAAAAAAAAAAACCTTTTTTTTTCTTCTTTTTTTTTTAAAAACAGTAACAGTGTTTTGCAGATATATTTCCAAAAAAAAGGAACTTTATATTCAAGAAAACCTCCAGTTTCAGTCTATGTACAATGTCTGATAAAGTGCATGGTTATTAAGGTGCTTCATCCAATGAAGAGCAGAAGTACCCAGAGGGTTCACAAAAACAAAATTAAGTGAATGTCAGACTTCTTGCCAGCACAGAGAGCGGAGATCCTGGATTCACCACTGTAGTCGCCTACCATGAAGCATGTTCCAGGTACGGTCAATTAGGAGTCAAAGGCAGCTTTTAGGAACTTTTTTTTTTTTTTAAACCTTGTTTAAAAGTCATCCATTGTCTCTATTTCTCCCATATTGAGTCGCTCTGATGATGCATTCACAGAGAAGCCTATTGCATTTAAAAGAAAGTACACAAATTAAAAGGGATATTTTTTTTTCAAATCGAAATGAGTCTGGTCCCAAGTTCTCAATGCTACAGTTATGCTTTACCTCTAGCTTAAACTTAAAAGCACAGTAGGAAACAGCAGTTATGATATTTGGGCATGCAATTCAGATGCCTGTATGATAAAAGGGTATTTTCCTACATCAAATGAAGGCTTTCAAGATCACAAAGTCTTGGAGTAAACCACTCCTTTTGACGAGCGAGTCAATAAATAGATGCTGCAGATTCAAATCAACCATCCAGGATCTAAAGGGAAGATGAGATTTTTTTCAAAGAGCTAATGGGAGTCAGAATGCTCTCAAACCAATTGCATAAATAACACAAAAGTCAGTGATCAGAGCCTTGCCAAACTAGAATTTAAGTGTTATGAATAAAATCGTGGCCACGAACACGACTGCTCTTTCAAAGAGCCAACTTAGATGGGTGAAAAGGTGCAGTAAATTACAGTGTTGTCATTCAATATTAATACAGGCACAAATCCAAGTCTGTCAGCTTGGAAATTTTAAATAAATGTTAATCACTATGCAAACATTATAACATTGGGTGTGATCCACTCGCCAAGCTAATTGATAAAATCTGTTGCAACAAACTCATTATAATTGCACCGCAGACTGCAGTGGTTTGGAGGTGGCATCTTTCTACAACCTTCTCAGAGCAACTAGAGATGGGGAAAAAGATTCCAACATCTGTAGAAACATGCACATCCTAGGAACCAAGGAAGGGTGAGGGGTGGCGAGAGCAGAAGGTGAAGAAGGGAAGACAAAAAGAGATGGGATGGGATTTAGTTTAGTGATACAAGGCGGACACTGGCCCTTCGGCCCACTGAGTCCGGGCCGACTAGCAATCCCTGTACACTAACACTATCCTACTCACTAGGGAAAATTTACAGAAGCCAAATTAACCTAAAAACCTGCATGTTCTTGAGCGTGGAAGGAAAGTGAAGCCCATGCAGTCACGGGGAGAACGTACAAGTTCCATGCAGACTGCACCCATAGTCAAGATCGAACCCGGATCTCTGGTGCTGTATGGAAACAACTCTACCGCTGTTTTAACAAAGTAATAAAAAGCTATTAGAATTATTTTTTGGGGGGGGGGGGGGGGGGGGGGGGGATAATAGAGTACCTGCATCATGAAGCATTTTCTTGTCAAGATGCCATTTCCCATAAAAGCCTCACCTCTCAAACCAGCTTTAAATATTGACAAATCTTTAACTTTGGGAGGGCAGGTGTGTTTTATGGAACAAGGTTCTCCAGAACTGCCTGAATGAGTGAACTGAAAAACGACAGGGAAAATCGAGATGTACGGGGTGACTTTTGTTTTTACACAGAGAGGATGGCACTCTGTTGGGGGTGGCAGCAGATAAGAGACTTCTGCGTCGGGACATGGATATGGAGGGATATGGATTATGTGCAAGGTAGATAGGTCGTGGTATCATGTCTGGCACAGACATGGTGGGCTAAAGGCCCTGCTCTGGTGCTGCACAGTTATATGTTCTAAAATCACAGCAATTAGCAGGGAGTGAAACTCACCCAGGATACTAGGATCAGCCCTCACCATCTTTTGCTTCTTTTTCTTTTTCCCAGCTTGGGAGCTCTCATAAGATGACTGCTGTGCACTGTTGTGATTGGCCTGGAACAGTGACTGTAAGCTGTTTGCCCAGATGGAGTCCTGACACGAGAGAAGCCAGCACACAGTTAATTCACCATAATGCTTAAAACAGATGCCTGTTGTAAGATATTACGGTTGAGTCGAGTTTAGTTTATTGTCACGTGTACCGAGGTACAGTGACAAGCTTTTGTTGCATGACAGTGGCTGAATGGTGTGATTTGTGTCACCTGATATCTTCTCAGTCTCGTGAATGTGTGTGTGTGTGAGTATGAGCATTGTACTTTAAAATAAAGATCCACATTGGCAATGGCTTTGCTTCTGTCTACATGTGGCTACCATAATCTCTTACAACAGGCAGTCTAACTCAACAGCTGGACAGAAGTGATACAACAAAATGGCTTTGGAGTACTTGGGCTGCGAGTGGCTCAGGGAAGCAAGACGAGTTGAGTCTAGTTTGAGTGTTCAAGAAGGAACTGCAGATGCTGGAAAATCGAAGGTACACAAAAAAGCTGGAGAAACTCAGCGGGTGCAGCAGCATCTATGCAGCGAAGGAAATAGGCAACGTTTCGGGCCGAAACCCTGAAGGAAATAGGCAACGTTTCGGGACGAAACCCGGAAGGGTTTCGGGCCGAAACGTTGCCTATTTCCTTCGCTCCATAGATACTGCTGCACCCGCTGAGTTTCTCCAGCATTTTTGTGTACCTTTGAGTCTAGTTTGAGTTTGGTTTATTGTCACATGCACCGAGGGACAGTGACAACCTTTTGTTGCGTGCTGGCTGACCAGTCAGCGAAAAGACAACACAATGATTATAATGGAGCCATCCAGAGTGTACAGGTACACGATAAAGGGAATAACATGAGTTTAGTGCAAGATAAAGTCCAGTCAAGTCTGATCAAAGATAGTCCGAGGGTCTTCAAATGAGGTAGATCGTAGCTGTTGAGGATGTCTTCAGTTACGGTTCGAACTGCTGCTGAGAGCTATCCCAGAGCTAATGTCACAATACAAGAAAATAAAACAGTTCCCTCAAATGCAACCACCCCACGGATAGGTCCATGTAGGAACACAGGTGTAGGTTTGGAGATGGTTTTAAGGACATTTTGCTTCCGAGTTGCACTGACACTATTTCATCCCAGCTGTCATCTGCCAACTGAACCATCCTATCAACCAGAGTGGTCCTGAGCTACCATCAACCTCATCAGAGACTATCTTTAATCGGACTTTATCTTGTACTAAATGTTATTCCCTTTATCCAGTATCTGTGTGGCTCGATTATAATCATCTATAGTCTTTATGCTGACTGATTGGCTGGCAACAAACGCTTTTCACTGTAGTTTGGTACACATGATAATAAATGAAACTAAATTGAAATTGGATGGAAGTGAAGGAAGGTGGTGGAGAATAACAGGATTGCCTACTTGTCCGGGTTCTCTCCCCGAATACCAAGCCTACAAACAGAAACTAGGGACAGACTGAACCCGTTAGACTTTTCAACACCCCTGATGCCACGAGACGAGCAGGTTCACCTCGGGGTCACCAGCGCCACAATCTAGCACTTCAACACGTTGTGGCGTGCAGGAGGGGGGGGATGAGTAAAAATTCCCACACAATCTGTTCCCAGGAACCAGGACCAAATGTGACCGCAGTACAGCAAACCCACCCTATAACGTACCACGGCTGGGGGAGGTTAATGATGTTCATTGTTGCCGATTGTCCGGCATAACCGAGTGGGGGGGTAAAGTTTAACCCAAGGCCAGGAGTGTACAGTTTTGGTCTCCTAATTTGAGGAAGGATAGCCTTGTGATCGAGGCAGTGCAGCGTAGGTTCACGAGATTGATCCCTGGGATGGCGCGACTGTCATATGAGGAAAGATTGAAAAGGCTAGGCTTGTATTCACTGGAGTTTAGAAGGATGAGGGGGGGTACTTATAGAAACATATAAAATTATAAAAGGACTGGACAAGCTAGATGCAGGAAAAATGTTCCCAATGTTGGGCGAGTCCAGAACCAGGGGCCACACAGTCTTAGAATAAAGGGGAGGCCATTTAAGACTGAGGTGAGAAAAAACGTTTTCACCCAGAGAGTTGTGAATTTGTGGAATTCCCTGCCACAGAGGGCAGTGGAGGCCAAGTCACTGGATGGATTTAAGAGAGAGTTAGATAGAGCTCTAGGGGCTAGTGGAGTCAAGGGATATGGGGAGAAGGCAGGCACGGGTTATTGATAGGGGACGACCAGCCATGATCACAATGAATGGCGGTGCTGGCTCGAAGGGCCAAATGGCCTATGTTTCTATGAGTGAAGAAAAGAGGCATTGATGGGGAGGTGTTAAACCAACGAGCATTCACAGGCCGGGGAGCCACAGAGCCCCCGGGCCCACAAGCGGTGCACTAGGGACAGGCCCGGTACCCCCGCTGCCTTCATGCTGTTCGCTCTCTCCGTTCCCGCAACTGAAAGCTCCCGCCATGTGGCGTCAGCTTGCTGGGTAACTGGCCAAAGTGGCGGGCGGGGGGGGGGGGGGGGGGGGGGAGGACACGACATTGCAACGGGAATCTTATAACCAAAATCTACTATATTGAGGTCTGTTATTGCGGGGGGGGTTTACTATACTGAGAGAAACCAGATAAATTCTATACTAACCTGTAATCTGTCAGGCTGCAGAGAGATGCTCCCGGTAAGGCCTAATAGCTCCTTTGTTAACTAGGAGGGAAAAAGGAAAGCATGACAAATCTACAAGATCTGAACCCAAACACAAGATGCATCACACACCATGGTGAAATGTTTAAGAAGGAGCTGCAGATGCTAGAAAAATCGAAGGTAGATAAAAATGCTGGAGAAACTCAGCGGGTGAGGCAGCATCAATGGAGCGAAGGAATAGGTGCCTCACCCGCTGAGTTTCTCCAGCATTTTTATCTACCTTCACACCATGGTGAGATACTGTGCTTTGTGTTGCACCTTTACCAACGTGTAAAATACTGAGAAGGGGGGAGGGGGAAAGAGTCATTTTCTCGTGCTCCACTGCAGTACACAACCCCTGCTCGGCCAGGAACAGGGTTATTTATGACACATTTACTGACTGCACATTTCATTGCCTCATCTGGTCATAAAACTGCTACCTGAAAGTCTTTCAGTAAATGGTTGATATCTATGGAGTGTTGCGCTAGCTCAGTTCTTTGAACTGAGGATATTGCTGGGAGGGAGGGAGGGCAAGAACAATGAACAACCCAGCATGGGGGGGGGATGGAAAGAACAAAGGAGGATCTGGCTCAGGCAGGGGTACTTTGTAAGCACACTTTATGGGCGACTACTAGCATACCTTGGGTATGTAAGCAAAACATTTCACTGTAACTTGTCACATGTGACAATAAAGCGTTCATTCATTCATTGATTGGGAACTTTCAGCTTCTAACGGTCAAGGTCTTTCACTTGGCTCTCAATAAAAGGGAAGTTACACTCAAAGGCAGACAGCTGTCTTAGCACTTCAGTGCAATGCTTGTATGTGTGGAGATACAAGGTGGAAACAGGCCCTTCGGCCCACCGAGTCCACCCCGACCAGCGATCCCCACTCACTAACACTATCCTGTACTAACACTATCCTACACACACACATGGGACAAATTTACAATTTTACCGAAGCCAATTAACCTACAAACCTGTACAAATTTATAATTTTACCGAAGCCAATTAACCTACAAACTTGTGCGTCTTTGAAGAATGGAAGGAAACCGGAGCACCCAGGGAAAATGGAGGGATATGAGGGATTATGCACAGGTAGGTGGTCTTGGCATCATGTTGGGCACACACACACATTGGGGGTTGGGGGGGCATGTTCTTGTGCTGTGCCATTCTACGCATTTACTACTTGCCCCACAGGAGTGATGGTGGAGATTCGAGCTGTTGGCAAGAAGTATGGGGATTCTGACAGATGCGAGAGGGAACCTCTATGCTGGGATGAAGTGCAACTTGGAAACGATTATATTCGAGTGCAGTCGCTGCCTGCGTCAAGCTGGGAGATGCTTCTGAAGCAGCTCTGGCAAACTGCTGTGCCATCGTTGGATGGAATACAGTGTTGAGTCAGTGGTGTGCAGTAAGGTTGTCAATGAAAGAAAGATAGACACAAAATGCTGGTGTAACTCAGCAGGTCAGGCAGCATCTCCGGAGAAAAGGAATAGGTGGCATTTCGGGTGGAGACCCTTCTTCAGACAGAGTCAGGGGAGGGGGAAACTACAAAGAACAAATGAATGAAAGGTATGAAAAGAACAAATCAAAGCCAGCGACAATGACCAGGGAAAGGTGGTCCATTATTGGTTGTGAAAAAGGTGATAGGAGTGGATGCAAAGAGTGAAACTTAGCAGGACAGTGAAGCTAGTAGGACGCCTAGGGTGGGGGAGGGAGGGAGAGAGAGGGGATGCAAGGGTTACTTGAAATGAGAGAATTCAATATTCATAACGCCGCCCAAGCAAAATACGAGGCGCTGTTCCTCCAAGTTGCGTGTGGCCTCACACTGACAGTGGAGCATGCCGAGGACAGAAAGGTCACTGCAAAATGTTGTCAATTAATCGGGCCGTTTTACTCTTGCTGACGTCAAGCTCAGTATGGCTGCAGCTGCGCTCATTCAGGGACCCTGGGCAATCGTTTGACGTTTGCCTCATGAATCTGCAAAGGTTACTGGACCGTGTTATTGGGGCTTGGACAGATCGGGCTTGATTTGCCTCAATTCCAGCGTTCAAACGACACGCAAATGTCAAGAGCCTCACAGCTAATGATCAGCTGTTCCTTCCAATATCATGCGTTTCAGATAACCACTGGTATAATACCTTGTTAAAGTTCTCAACCCATGCTAACGGTTTAATGGTTACTAAGTTAACATGGTTCAAGTACATTTTGTACTTGAAGTTCTGAAGTACAGGCAGACTTTTAGCACAACCCTGACTACCAAAGGCGACAGATGGAGCCGAGGGGAGATTAACAATGGCAAACGATCCAGGCTTATTGATAATTCAGACCATGTCCACTTTGCTGGAAACCATTAAAACTGCTTACACCTCTTGCAGTGTGCACGGAATGATGATTCAAGGAATAATATTCTTTCAGCAAGGGTAGGTCAAGGCTATACCATCAAAAGCCAAGGCATGGAACCGGAAAGTTGTTTCAATATGACCAGAAGAACGGTGATCTATAAAGTTACAGTGGCTTGCAAAGGTTTTCATACCCCTTGAACTTTTCCACATTTTGTCACGTTACAACTACAAACGTAAATGTATTTTATTGGGATTTTATGTGATAGACCAACACAAAGTGGTGCATAATTGTGAAGTGGAAGGAAAATGATACATGGTTTTCAAATTTTTTTACAAATAAAAAACTGAAAAGTGTGGCGTGCAAAAGTATTCAGCCCCCCTTTACTCTGATACCCCTAAATAAAATCCAGTGCAACCAATTGCCTTTAGAAGTCACCTAATTAGTAAATGGAGTCCACTTGTGTGTAATCTAATCTCAGTATAAATACAGCTGTTCTGTGAAGGCCTCAGAGGTTTGTTAGAGAACATTAGTGAACAAACACATCATGAAGCCCAAGGAACACACCAGACAGGTCAGGGATAAAGTTGTGGAGAAGTTTAAAGCAGGGTTAGGTTATAAAAAATATATATCCCAAGCTTTGAACATCTCACGGAGCACTGTTCAATCCATCATCTGAAAATGGAAAGAATATGGCACAACCGCAAACCTACCAAGACATGGCCGTCCACCTAAACTGACAGGCCGGACAAGGAGAGCATTGATCAGAGAAGCATGGTAACTCTGGAGGAGCTGCAGAGATCCACAGCTCAGGTGGGAGAATCTGTCCACAGGATAACTATTAGTCGTGCACTCCACAAATCGGGCCTTTATGGAAGAGTGTCAAGAAGAAAGCCATTGTTGAAAAAAAGCCATAAGAAGTCCCGTTTGCAGTTTGCCACAAGCCATGTGGGGGACACAGCAAACATGTGGAGGAAGGTGCTCTGGTCAGATGAGACCAAAATTGAAGTTTTTGGCCTAAATGCAAAACGCTATGTGTGGCGCAAAACTAACACTGCACATCACCCTGAACACACCATCCCCACTGTGAAACATGGTGGTGGCAGCATCATGCTGTGGGGATGCTTTTCTTCAGCAGGGACAGGGAAGCTGGTCAGAGTCGATGGGAAGATGGATGGAGCCAAATACAGGGCAATCTTGGAAGAAAACCTGTTAAGAGTCTGCAAAAGACTTGAGACTGGGGCAGAGGTTCACCTTCCAGCAGGACAACGACCCTATACATACAGCCAGAGCTACAATGGAATGGTTTAGATCAAAGCATATTCATGTGTTAGAATGGCCCAGTCAAAGTCCAGACCTAAATCCAATTGAGAATCTCTGGCAAGACTTGAAAATTGCTGTTCACAGACGCTCTCCATCCAATCTGACTGAGCTTGAGCTATTTTGCAAAGAAGAATGGGCAAAAATTTCAGTCTCTAGATGTGCAAAGCTGGTAGAGACATACCCCAAAAGACTTGCAGCTGTAATTGCAGCGAAAGGTGGTTCTACAAAGTCTTGACTCAGGGGGGCTGAATACTTTTGCACGCCACACTTTTCAGTTTTTTATTTGTAAAAAAATTTGAAAACCATGTATCATTTTCCTTCCACTTCACAATTATGCACCACTTTGTGTTGGTCTATCACATAAAATCCCAATAAAATACATTTACGTTTGTGGTTGTAACGTGACAAAATGTGGAAAAGTTCAAGGGGTATGAACACTTTTGCAAGCCACTGTAACTCCGTGGATTTACATACTTGTAAGCTTTGAGACTTTAGGGCCACAGACTCAGACAAACAGCATGGAGACGGTCCCTTCACACCATCGGGTCTATACTGAACATTAAGCATCGTAGTTGCTTGTAGAAACACGAATCATACAGCATGGAAACAAGCCCTTCGGCCCATACGGACTAACATGCCCATCTACACTTGTCCTACCTGCCTGCATTTGACCCATATCCCTCTAATCCTATCTTGTCCATGTGCCTGTCTACATGTTTCTTAAACGTTGTGATAGTACCTGCCTCAACGGCCTCCTTCCATATACCCACCACCCTTTGTGTAAAAAGGTTGCCCCTCAGATTCCTCTTATATCTTTCCCCTCTCAACTTAAATATATCTCCTCTGGTTCTCAGTTTCCCGACTGTGCAATTACCCAATCTATTCCTCTCATGATCTTGTACACCTCGAAAGCTCACACCTCATCTCCCTGTGGTCCAAGGAATAATATCCTATCCTGCTTAACCTCTCCCCATAGCTAAGGTCGAGTCCTGCCGTAAATCTTTTCTGCACCCTTCCCGGCTTAATAACATCTTTCCTATAACAAGTTGACCAAAACTGAACACAATACTCCAAATGTGGCCTCACCAATGTCTTGTACTCTTAACGCGAATTCTACGCCAATTCCTTTTATTCTCCCCACATTCACACAGAATCAACCACTTATCTACACACAAGGGACAATTTAAGGTGGCCAATTCACTGACATCCTGTATATTTTTGGGATGTGGGAGGAAACCAGGCAATCTGGAGAAGACATGACCACAGGGAGAACGTGCAAACTCCACACAAACAGCACTGGACGTTAGGAAAGAACTGCAGATGCTGGTTTAAATCAAAGCTAGACACAAAAACGCTGGAGTAACTCAGCGGGACAGGCAGCATCCCCGGAGAGAAGGAATGGGTGACGTTTCGGGTCGAGACCCTTCTTCGGACTGATGTTAGGGGATTTTGCGGGACAGAGATAAAATGCAGTCGGAGACAGTAAGACTGGTAGAACTGGGGAGAGAGGGGAAGAGATGGGAGAGGGAGAGAGAGAGAGAGGGAGAGAGAAGGGAGAGAGAGAGAGAGAAGGAGAGAGAGGGAGAGAGAGGGGGTGAGAGGGAGAGGGAGGGAGAGGGAGGGAGGCAGAGAGGAGAGGGAGGGAGAGAGAGGGAGAGAGAGATAGAGGGAGAGAGAGGGAGGGAGGGAGGGAGGGGCCTAGGGAGAGAGGGAGAGAGGGAGAGAGAAAGTAAGGGCTGCTTGAAGTTAGATAAGTCAATGTTCATATTGTTGGGGTGTAAGCTACCCAAGTTGAAACCAGGCCACTGGGATTGTGAGGCAACAACGCTACTAGCTTGCACTAGGATGCAGCCCTAATATTTTTATTGCCTAAACATTATTTTTTTTTAAATGCAACCATATTCTACCTGTTGCTGCTGCTGTCTTTGCTGGTTGGCCTTCTGTTTGGCACGACGTTCCAAGAACTGCTTGGCAAACTCTTTGGCCTCGGTGGTGTCACCCAAGTATGCACGAATGTAATCGTGCACCTCATATGGCGAGTCCACTTCTTTAAGGAAGGACACAAACGTAGGAACTACAACGACAAAGATGTCCATGATAAGCCAGGGGTCCATATACAATTTGTATCGTTATAGAGATTCTGGTTCTAATAAATACAAAATCAAGCTTTCCTCCCAATGGGATGCAAAGGCCCGACCCGAGAACGAGCTTTCACAGAGTCACCACTGCGTGGGAATGAGATAGTGGCAGAAAATAATTCTCCAAAGACAACAGAAATTGGATAAGCTCACTCAGAACAGACGGTGAGGAGCAGAAAGCCCAGCATCCAGCAGAGGTTGCTCTGACATTTGGAGCAGATACATGAACCTTTGCTGAGTGTACCTGAAAAGCTTTTGCAAGGTTTGGGGTTTTGTGTCTATACAGGGACTGGAAGTCTCTCAAACACAAGGATGCATCTTGATCTTTTCAATGTGATGCTTAAGAGGATGGCGGGGGGGGGGGGAACCCACCCAGTCACAGGGAGAACATCCTAACTCGTAGGTAGTCAGGATCGAAGGAATGTCTCTGACGCTGCAAAGGCAGCAACTCTACTTCTGCGCCACTGTGCCCCGCACCCATGGAGCTGGAATGCCATCTCGTGCCACACGGGGTGACTCGGCGTGGCACAAGACAGAGTAACCTCCAGTTGGTTACTAGATAAAACTAGTGAACAACTCAGAGATACGATTGGGCTATTACTCTGATATTAGTAGCAGGAGAGCTGCCAGAATCTAGCACTGCAGGAAGTGGTCATTGTGCACAAGTACTTACGGAAAGAAAATCATATTTGACAACGTTTCACTGTGTTGTAATCAGAAAATCAGATAAGGGGAAACCAGTGGGTATGTAGTATTTGGTTTTTCAGACGGTATTAAATTGGGTGCAACATAAGCAGTCGTAAATAAAAATGAAAGTAAAGAACATGGGATACTAATATTAACAGATGGAAATCCAATTGCAGGGGGAAAAAAATAGGCTATGTTTAAATTGGAAGGTTAAGTCTTGTTCAGCATTGAAGGGATTGCTGCGACTCTAGCAGCTCACATCAATATCAAACGACTTGGGAGAAGGAGATCAAGTACAATATATCCAAGTTTGCTGATGATACAAACATGAATGGTATTTTTAACTACTACAGTATGGGGCGGGCCCTCATGAGACAGACTGGTTAAGTTAAAGGGCAAGGATATTGACATCTGGGACATAATATGGAACAAAGAGGCAGAATATTTCATAGCTTGTAAACAGTTGAAAATCAAAGATGTTCAGAGCAACCTGAATGTCGTGTACATCATTCAACAAATGTCTGGGGCCCATATCCGAGGAAGGATGTGCTGGTGTTGGAGAGGGTCCAGAGGAGGTTTACGAGAATGATCACAGGGATGATTGGGTAAACATATGATTTGCGGTTGGGCGTTTGAAGGCACTGGGCCTGTGTACACTAGAGTTTAGAAAGGTGATGGGGAACCTCAATGAAACTTATCAAATAGTGAAAGGTCTGGATGGAGTGGATGTGGAGAGGATATTTCCACTAGTGGGAGAGTCTAGGGACCAGAGGTCATAGTCTCAGAATAAAAGGAGATGAGAACTATTTCTTTAGTCAGAGGGTGGTGAATCTGTGGAATTCATTGCCACAGACGGCAGTGGAGGCTGTCAATAGATATTTTCCCGGCAGAGATTGATTAGTAAGGGTGTCAGGGGTTATGGGGCGGAGGCAGGAGAATGGGTTTGAGGGGGAAAGATAGGTCAGGCATGATTTGAACGACTGAGTAGCCTTCATGGGCCGAATGGCCTAATACTGCTCCTGGAACTCATGAAAGTTAGCATGCGGGTGAGCAGTCAAGTAGGAAGATAAACAGTACATTGGCTTACATTGCAGGAGGATTTGAACACAAGAATGAAGAGGGCTCTGTTGAGATCCCAGCTGGAATAATGCAGTACAGGTCGGGACACCCTACCCAAGGAAGGACAGAAATGCAATAGAGGGAATGCAACAACTCTGATCCCCAGGATTGGAAGGTTGTCTAGTAAGAGATTAAACAGAGTGAACCCACACTCAAAAGAATTTAGAAGAATTATGTGTAATCTCTTAAAATGTACAAAATTCATGGCTTGGTTACAAAGCACAAGGCAAACGCCTTGGCACGTGTTGGGCAAACGCGATTAGACGGAATTGACACACACCATCTAGGTTGTTGGCTGTATTGAGGACGTGCAGCATTTGTTCACACCACTGTGTGAAGCCATCTTGAGTTTTGTTCATTCCCTGGAACAGCTTTAGTAACTTCTCCTCATCTTCCGTTTTCTTCTTGCTCGGTCTGGTGGCAATTCCGTACGTGTCGCTGCACAAAAGATTAAAAATATATATATATTTGAAGTTGAGAATACAGTGCGGTCAGTCGGTGTGTGGATTAACAAGCAAAAAAGCTGTTCTCAAGTAAACTTTTCAATGAGAGCAGAGTTACATACTATTGAAATGCTGAAAATTTAAAGATATGGTCTTTCGTTGATTCATTACAAGTATAGTATGGTGCAACACAATTCTGGAATTAAACCGATTCACGGACAGGGTGATGGGTGTGGTGAGAAATGAAGCAGGTATATCAACACGTAATGGTCCCTTTTTTTCCCTTCTTCATTATTCTTCGTTTTTGTCTTCTTATTCTTTTTTAGGCTTTTACTTATTCACCTGGACTGCACTATTTGTTAGTTTAGGGGTTCTCACAATCACTATTTCTTTCACTTTCTCTCTTTCTCGCTCTTTCTCTCTTGTTCTATTTCTATGTTTTTTGTTTTTTTTTTAGATGTTTTTATTAAGGACAGTGCATATTTATAAACATTTGCATGCAATACGCAAGATTATAGCTATAGGCTAATTTCCATCTGTAGTCCCTCTGGTAAACCAGGTTAACACATCACAACACATTCAATCCATAAGAAAAGAATCAAAACATGGAAGATGTACAATAAATGTATATTGTCATATGCCGCAGTTTATATTACTGTACACTGTACTGTACACTGCTTCTAATAAAAATATGAATTTTTAAAAAAATGTTGAGTTGAAAAATATTCTTTGCAGCTTAATCTACTTTGTGAAATCAATTTACAGGTAGCACCTACATGCTACAAGGGATAACTTCTCTTTCTGGCTCGCCAATGAAAAGCAAAACACTGCAGATCATAGAATAATACAGGAGGATGTAAAATTATGAGGCATAGATAGATGGAAACTTGTTCCCAGATTGGAAAAATAAAATACTAGAGGATTTAGCTTTAAATTGAGAGGGGTGAAGTTTCAAGGAGATAAGCAGGGCAATTTTTCTTTTTTTTTCTTTACAGAGGGTGGAGTGCTTAGAAGCTGCTGCCAGAGTTGGTGGTTGAGGCAGATATGATGGTGGCATTTAAGAGGCTTTTGGATAGACATAGGACAGGCAGGGAATGGAGGGATATGGAATATACACACGTAGATGAGAGGGGTTCTTGGCATCATGTTTGGCACAGACATAGTGGGTCGAAGAGCCTGTCCTTGTGTTCCACGATGGTTCTGAGAAGTTGTGTTTGGATTCCGCCACAACCATCTCCCCACCAGGGTTAATTGAAATTAGAGAAATCAATATTCCTACCACTGGGTTGCAAGATGCACAAGCAAAATATGAGGGGTTGTTCCTCCAATTTGCGTTGGGCCTCACTCTGACAGTGGAGGAGGCCCAGAACTGTCTTTGAAGTGTGGGAGGAAACTGGAGCACCCGGAGAACACCTACGCAAGTCACAGGGAGAACACACAAAACTCTGTACAGGCAGCACCCGTAGTCAGGATCGAACCCGGGACTCTGGCGCTGTAAGGCAGCAACTCTATCGCTGTGCCGCCGTGCCGAAAGATGGTGGTTTATAAAAAAAAATAAACTCAGCTGGTCAGTGTGTTTTTCCAACACTGTGTCTTCTTATTTCTTTTATTTTGAGTCTTTATTGCAGATTTCAACGGTGTGCTTCACAGGCAACCACACGTTTCAAGTTTCTCTTTCACACTCTGACTTAAACCACAACTTGCACAGAGGACAGACATGGAAGAGTCTGGGAGATCAGAGGCACAAACCTTAATGAAGGACTGCTCCTGCTGTTCTTCAACCCTGCGTTCCTGATCACTGGGCCTGTGCTCTTCACGGCATCGTCCCCCCACAGGCTTAAGTTGGAGCTCTTCGTTTCGTGCACGCTCCACATGTTGTTCATATCAGACCCCCACTGGCCAGGCAGTCCCCACACCGAGGAGTTGTTGATAGGTATACCGGAATGCTAACCGCAGGCAGAGAGAGAAGAAAAAACAGAGCAAGTTTTCAGAGACATATAAAAACAAGGTAACATAACTTAGCCATTATTCATAAGATCGTAAGACCATCTGGTCAATGCCTTGGCTCAACCCTGTAGACAACAGCAACTTCATATTTCTTATAGAAACTTACAAAATTCTTAAGGGGTTGGACAGGCAAGATGCAGGAAGATTGTTCCCGATGTTGGGGAAGTCCAGAACAAGGGGTCACAGTTTAAGGATAAGGGGGAAATCTTTTAGGACCGAGATGAGAAAAACATTTTTCACGCAGAGAGTGGTGAATCTGTGGAATTCTCTGCCACAGAAGATAGTTGAGGCCAGTTCATTGGCTATATTTAAGAGGGAGTTAGATGTGGCCCTTGTGGCTAAAGGGATCAGGGGGTATGGAGAGAAGGCAGGTACAGGATACTGAGTTGGATGATCAGCCATGATCATATTGAATGGCGGTGCAGGCTCGAAGGGCCGAATGGCCTACTCCTGCACCTATTTTCTATGTTTCTATGTTTCATGTCAGAAGAGGTGAAATTCTGAGAAGACCAGGCATAGAATTTCAACCATGAGGCACAACAAGGGATAAGTTACTGTTTCTTATTTTAAAACGAGATGCAGCATGGAAAGAGGCTCTTTGGTCAACCTTGCTCACACCGACCATCGACTACACTAGTTCTACACTATCCCACTTTCCCCACCCACTCCCTACACACTCAGGGCAATTTACAGTCGCCAATTAACCTACAAAACTGTGCGTCTTTGGGATGTGGGGGGATACCCAAGCGGCCACAGGGAAAACATGCAAACTCCACAGAGACAGCAGCAGAGGTCAGAATCAAATCCCGGTCACTGGCACTGTGTGTGAGGCAGCGGCTGTGCCAGCTGCACCACTGTGCCTCTCATTCAGCCATTCAGCAAGAAAGCGACAAAGAAGAAGAAAAGGATTTGAGGTTGTGTGCTTGTTTGGCAGAGTCTTTGCTGTCCATTTGTATCCGTTGGTCTTTAAGATTTGCTTACAACGGGGATGCAAGTGTAATAAGCATGGTGCTTAGGTTATAGGGTGAACAATTGTTGCAGATAGTCCAAATCTCAACATGGCAGCTGACGAATTAAAATAAAAATGAAATGATACCTTGTGGGATGGTAATGGATTGTTGCAAAAGCCCATCTGGTTCACTAATGTTCTTCACAGCAATCTAACTGGCATCTCATCGGCCTGCGCAGTTCACAATCAACAATGTATACCACCATTGCCAATGACGTACACATCTCACAAAAGAATAAGAACTGCCTGCATTACGGCAGCCATAATTAATGTCAGCTACTTGGGTCAAGTTGACATAACTGGGATGGGAGCGGTTAATGGAGAGGTTATGACAAACCTTTTTTATGACTTCATGTTTTTAGGGGTTTTGGCTGGAAGCAGTTTCCAAAGAAAAATTACTTCTGCCGGAAAATCATTTCAACATCTTTAGAAGCCGAAACCACTGCTGATCGTGTGTGTGTGAAGGGGAAGTTTAGATTAGTTTAGTTTAGAGATACAATGCGAAATCATGCCCTTCAGCTCACCGAGTCCGTGCCGAACACCGATGCCTGCACGTTAACACTATTCCACACACACGGGACAATTTACAATCATACCAAGCCAATTAACCTACAAACCTGTACGTCTTTGGAGTGTGGAGGGATAATGGAAATCCTGGAGAAAACCCACGCAGGTCACGGGGAGAACATACAAACTCTGTACAGACAGCACCCGTAGTCAGGATCGAACCCGGGTCTCTGGCACTGTTAAGGGCCTGTCCCACTTGGGCCATCATTTACGCGCAGTAACTAACGCACGACAGTCACGCACGTCATCGTGCGTCCGCACAGCCGTCTGGAGCGCGTGACGTCATTTGAAGATATACACAAAATGCTGGAGTAACTCAGCGGGACCGGCAGCATCTCTGGAGAGAAGGAATGGTGATGTTTCTGGTCGAGACCCTTCTTCAGGCCCAAGACCCTGGCTCAACGCCACTGTGCGCAACTGATATACAAATCTATCTACTGAAATATCTTGGTTCTGTGCTACTGTGAGAGTCAATTTGGCAGGAGTCATGATGGAATTACATTTGGGCAAGCTAAATGGAGCATAAATTACATGAAATGGTTTACATAAAGATAGTTTAGATTTATTTTAAATTAATGACACATAAATTACATATAGCCACTCTGCATTGGAAAAATCAAATTGGACTCTTTGCAGCAAGTAGGAAACTTTATGATACGTCTTGCACAAACTCATTGTGCTAATGTTTTCAAACAAATAAACGTTTCTAATCAATTCAGGGGCGTGAATTATATCAAATAGTGGTTTACAAGTTGCGTCAAATTTATGTTTAGTTGCTGGCGGATGAATGAAATACAACTACAGGTGCACAACCTTTTATCCGAAGATCCAAATAACGAAAACCTCCGAATAGCGGCCATTTTTGGGGTCCTTGAAAAAAGGTCCTTGAAAACGTTCACCGAGGGCGGCTCGCAGAGGTGACAGCGGAACCTCCGGTCGGTCCTCGAAGAAAGGGGAACTAAATCCCCATTCATAAAAGAGAAGGTGAGGGTATATTGCGCGGGAAGGTTAATAATTGACAATATGCTGCGGCCTGCCCGCTGAGTTAAAAAGTTCCCACGGTAGACTCACGATACACAGTGTATCGTGAGTCTTGCGTGGGAACTTTTTAACTCAGCGGGCAGGCCGCAGCATATTGTCAATTATTAACCTTCCCGCGCAATATACCCTCACCTTCTCTTTTATGAATGGGGATTTAGTTCCCGTTTCTTCGAGGACCGACCGGGGGTTCCGCTGTCACCTCTGCGGGCCGCCCTCGGTGAACGTTTTCAAGCGCAAGCACGGAGATCCCAGAGACCCACAGCCAACAGCAGCCCAGCCCAGCCCCGCTCCAACTACAGAGGAAAACTGCAAACTGGCCGGAGACGTCAGGACCACCAGAAGCCGTTCCCCGAGCTGCGCCCCCTCATCGGGACACCGACCCCCAGGCCCACTGCAAGCACGGAGATCCCACAGACCCACAGCCAGCAGCAGTCCAGCCCCGTTCCAACCAAAGATCTTTGGTTCCTACTACAGAGGAACCTGGGTTGCGGATGACGGGGCGCAGCTCGGGGCGTCGTAGGGGTCCATCGGGGAGCGGGTTCCTGTTGGTCCTGACGTCTCCGGCCACCTGCCATCCTCCGGGAACTGTACCGCCCTTGCAGGAGAGTGGGGTTGTTTGCAGTTGCAGAGGGAGGGGGCAAGGGCGGTATAGTTCCCAGTCTCAGCTCTAGTCCAGGGGGGTGGCCGGAGACGTCAGGACCAACGGGACACCGACCCCCAGGCCCACTGCAAGCACGGAGATCCCAGAGACCCACAGCCAGCAGCAACTCCAGCCCAGCCCCGCTCCAACTCCAGAGGAACACGTAGGGGAAGAAGCTGATGGTGTGCAAGGTACGTCTTGTTCTTGGGGTGGCGGATGAGGGGGCGCAGCTCGGGCTGTGGGCAAACTGCCACTTGTCGCCGTAGCGGCCCATCGGGGAGCGGATTCCTCTGGAGTTGGAGGGGGAGGGGGGTATTGTGCTGTTTGATCGCCCCCTGCTATCCCAGGGACAGGGAGACACATCGGCTTTTTAGACTGGTGGGCAATCACTTCCAAAGTTCTGCCCACACAGTCAGTGCACCTCTCCTACACTGCATTTCATACAAACATTTATTCTGCAAGAAAAAACTACATAGAAGACACAAACTCGCGACCGAGTAACTGCCAGGATCGAGGCGCAAACTCGCGACCTAGCTCGGGGATTCAAGAATCCCCGAGCTAGGCCGCCTAAGGGCATGTAGCCCCGCTAGGGTGACATGAGTGCGAGAGTTGATTCAATGCTGCGGGCACATTTACAAATTCAGGAATTCATTCAACACACTGCATTACATACAGACATTTATTCTGCAAGAAAAAACGACATTGAAGACTCAAACTCGCGACTGAGTAACTGCCGGGATCAAGGCGCAAACTCGCGACCTTGCGGATATGAGCCGAGCACTCTACCACTGAGCCAGCCATTAAAATCTACGCTAAAAAATTTCCATTCCGAAGACCGACAAATTCTGAATTACGAAAAGTGTCTGGTCCCAAGGCTTTCGGATAAAAGGTTGTGCACCTGTACTCTGTATTGGAAACACCAGACTGTTTGCAGCCAGCATAAGAATTTTTTATACAAATTTCATTAGTTTATCTAATTTTATAACCTAATAGGTGTTCCAATCAATTCTGGAGCATGAATTACTTAAAATGAAGTGGTTTACAACAAATTATTTCAGAGGTATATTTAGTCACTAGATGCAGGTACATGGATAAGAAAAGTTTTGAGAGTTACAGCCAAAGACAGGGGTCACACACAGTTTCAGAATAAGGGGTTGGACATTTAGGACTGAGATGAGGAAAAACTTTTTCACCCAGAGAGTTGTGAATCTGTGGAATTCTCTGCCACATAAGGCAGTGGAGGCCAATTCACTGGATGTATTCAAGAGAGATTTAGCTCTTAAGGCTAACGAAATCAAGGAATATGGGGAGAAAGCAGGAACGGGGTACTGGTATTTGGATGATCAGCCATGATCATATTGAATGGCGGTGCTGTCTCGAAGGGCCGAGTGGCCTACTCCTGCACCTATTTTCTATGTTTATGTTTCTAAATAGGTTTAGCATAAATGGGGCATCTTGATAAGTTGGGCCGAAGGGTCAGTTTATGTGTGGTTTGGGCGGCATGGTGGTGCAGCGGTAGTTGCTGCCTCAGCGCCAGAGATCCAGGTTCGATCCTGACTAACGGAGCTGTCATGCGGAGTTGGTAAGTTCTCCCTGTGACTGCGGTTTCCTCCCACACTCTAAAGACAAGTCAAGTCAAGTCAAGTTTATTCGTCACATACACATACGAGATGTGAAGTGAAATGAAAAGTGGCAATGCTCGCGGACTTTGTGCAAAAAGACAAACAAACAAACAAACAACCAAACAAACGAGACGTACAGGTATGTAGGTTATTTAACTTTGGCAAAATTGTACATTGCCCCCAGCGTGTAGGATGGTGCCAGCGTGCCGATCGCTGGGTCGGCGCGGACTCAGAAGGCTGCAAGGCCTGTTTCCGCGCTGCATCTCTAATGTTTGACTCGGAAGAATACTCACAGCCCGTGCCTGCGCCCTTTGCTGCTGCTGTTTCTGCAGTTCCTGCTGCACCTCCAGTAGTGACTTTACAGACATAGACTGTTTGGGGATGCTGTTCCAGCCAGGTGACTTCTGCTGATGCTGCTGGAGTGCCTTCATTATCTCCTGCTGCTGACGACACTGCTGGGGCAAACAACATTCACTTTTACCCAATTAAAACGAGTACACCCATGATGTCCATCAATACTCACTAATTTCCAGATGCATTTGAGCAGAACCAAAGCGGCCTTTTGCTTTTTTTTGGTCAACAGCTGTGGGCATGAATCTCCCCCATACCCAGAGTGCAGCAATTCCACTGAGCAAGTCTTCCATGCAAGGAGGGGGGGCGAGGGGGCTGCGGGAAGCTCCTCCTGGACACGATGGGCGAATGTGGCCGACGGATCGCTGGCAATGCGGATGACGGTCAAGGCTACAACGGGCCATTGTGGCCAGCTGCAGCTGAGACTTTGGAAACGTGACCAAAACTGGCGACTCTTGCATATGATTTCAGTGAGCAGTTTCTATGCATTCTGTACTTAACCGGGGATTGTACTCGTGTCTGGCAATAATCGATCACTGATCAGTATGCAAGAGAGAATTTCACCGTACCTTGATACATGTGATAATAAAGAACCATTGAATCATTAATAATAATAATAATAATAATAATAATAATAATAACAATAATACACTTTGTCATTGTAAATACATACAACGGAATTTCAGGCGCACTGCCCGAGCGGAGCTCCAAAGTATCAGATAAATAATAACGAATTGCTATCTTACCCGAGTACTTGCATTTTTGACTTTTGTGAAAGTTACCTGGGCCCCGAGTCACTCTGCAAATCAGATCTCTCTGCTATCTTTCAGCGCTTAGAAAATAGGTCTTACTTTCCTTACTTCATTTCATAAGAATGCTGCAGCAGGCCTTCATACTTCATGCTCATAGACAATGTGATTGTCAGTAACTATGAATCCAGAATGCGGTGTGCCACATGTACACACTTTCTAGGCGCATGCGATTGAGGCATGGGACACAAGGGCTTCTGAAACCTCACATTATACTGAAAGAGCATGTGAAGAGCTGGGCGAGCCAAATGTATAACATAATATAGCCACTGATTCTTTGCAGCTGGTTCCGACACATCCCAAGAGTGTTTCTTTCATTCCTTTACCATTTTGCCAGGTAAACAGAATTTTTGGTTGGAATTTAAAAGCAAAGAGGCGTCTGACAGAAAGGCAGGGATCGTCCTTTTTAATAGTAAGAGCTTCCCTGGATTCTGAAGCAGGCAAGGGGATTCACCTTGCCCGTGTTACTTGGATTCACCTAGCCAGGATAGCAACTATAGAGACAGACTTGAGCTCAGCATTTTGGCAGGACGGAGGTAGATTCAAATCATCCATGTCTCTGACACTAGCTACCCTGCACTGAGCTCAACATGAAGGGAATGCATGAAGACATGTTGAGGAATGACAAGAATTGTCATGGAATTTTCTGCCAACATTTCTCAGCTCACAAGCGACAACCTCCGAGACGAAATATCAAGGTGGGAATGTACTGACAAGGCAATAATCTTTTTCTTACCCACTAAACATTTTATAAAAAAAGATGTTCTTGTCCAACCTACCTCCTCCCTGCGCTGTCGTTCCCGTTCCTCCTCTAGCTTCTGAAGAGGTGGTACCGAGTTGGACTGCTGCCCCCATGTAGTGGAAGAAGGGATCTGGTGAAGGGGAAACAGTTTAGCATTGTTCTGCAACTTACAGCAATCACAACCATCCATCTCAAGCGTCCTATGCTGGTGCTTATGTCCCACATAAATCATTCTCTCCTACTTCCCCTTCCACCACCAGACATCTCTCACCCTCAACTACCAACACTCATATACATTTTTTATTTGCATTTATCATCAACTAATTGTGAACCACCAGAGTTCCAAAGCCTCAGGGAGGAGATATTGAGACTGTGGGGAGAAGAAAATGACTCGGGTGGCATGGATTCGATGGGTGGAATGCCTACTTTGTATGGTACATCTATCTTTAACTCAATGCCCAAGCATTTTCCTGTCTCAGATACAATGTCATTTACTTTAACGTCATCAAAACATTAATACACAGGGAAAAGTGGAGATCCCAGTAAAGATTCCCAGCTAACATCGCTAGTCACTTCTGCCAGTCAAACACCAGAGTCCTTATCCATCTCTCTCACCAATTACTGACTCGTATCCTGGAGCTTTGCAACTCTCAGGAGAGTTAGCAGGAAGGGGAGCAGGCTGGTGAAGGTGGGAGGGGTGGCCTGAAAAACCTCGAGCTGGATCGGCCGTCAGCGATGAACCCGTGAGCTGGATCGACCGTCGGCGCGCACGCGCACACACACACATCGCAAAGGCGGGGGCCAGGGAAAAGAGGGGGAGCGCTGTCTGAAATTCACACCCGCAATGAACAGGAAGGTAAAAGACGGCTGGCACAGTGTGCGGTAAGTCCTTTAGAGAGCGGGGAGGGGAGCGATGGGGAGAAAGGAGTGGAGACACTCTTAAGAAGCCAGACAACTTATAGTAAAGTTTAGCGGGCATTTAACATTACCGGTCGGTTTTTTCTTGGTTCTGAAAACTCCAATGAGCCAATTAAAATGCCCGGTCAGCAAAGAAGATTGCATACGGCTACCTCGACTGCCCATAACTACATAGCGACCCCACTACCACTGCACTACGAGTTTAAAAGAACCATGCCGTCAAATCTTTACTTGTGGAAATTTTTCCGCATGTCGAAACATTTTCTTCTACCAAACTGAGGCTGCGAGTATGCGGGAACTTCCCTCGAGCATGAAGGAGAGTAACAGTGACCTCCTAGGACCACGTGTCGACCATGCTGCGAGTTTGAGTCGAGCGCAAACTCTTCTAAACTTGCAAATTAGGTTCCCGCAGTGGGACAGGCCCTTTAGATTTTGTTCTTAGGGCTAAAGGAATCAAGAGATATGGGGGGAAAAGCAGGAACGGGGTACTGATTTTAGATGATCAGCTATGATCATATTGACTGGCGGTGCTGGCTCGAAGGGCCTACTCCTGCACCTATTTTTCTATGTTAGCAGTACCTTTATGTGTGCCAGCTGCTGCTGCTGCAAGCGCCTCAGTGCCTCCTGCTGCTGCCTGTGCCTCAGCATTTCCTGCTGCCGCTGAAGTTGCAGGTCCATCTCTTTGCGTTTCCGGTCCTCCTCCTCAGCAAGCCTGCGCCTGGCCTCCTCCTCCAGCTGGCGCCTGCTCTCCTCTTCCTCCAGCCACCGCCGGTCCTTCTCCTGCAATGAAGTGGCGGAAGGTGAATGGCTTGGATGCAGCCAAGGAGAATAAAACACACCGGAGAAGGTCAGTCCCATTTAGGCATGAAGCAGCTTGTAATTAAACAGAGAGAATCGCACAATTCAACTGGGCTGAAGTGACTGCAAATTGTAATTTTGTCGCTGCCAGCAGGTTAGTGAGAAACACTATAGGGGACGATGCCTGGAGTAGATGTTTACTCCGAGATCTCTGCCAGTGTGGTGAAATTAGCTGCAATCTTTATTATGAAGAGCTCTCAGCCTCCCACCGCTAACCCTTCTGAGAGACAAATGGGAGCTCAAACTGCACTGAGTCATAAATCATTTAGATGTGTGGATTGGCACTTATGAGGTGTTGGAGCAGCTCCAATCTCTCGCATAACACTCAAGAAAAACACAATGTAAACAATTAAAAACAGTCCGAGTGTGGTCGACATCCTAAGAGGCTCCTCAAACTCCTCAAAAAGAGTGCGGGCATTTTGCTGGGGGGGTATTACAGACCTCCCAACAGTCAACAGGAGAGACAGATACAAAACAGGCACGAGTCATTTGGGCAGGTAATGTGGAGAGGAAAGGTTATGGGAATATGGGCCAAATGCAGGCTGGTGGGACTCGTGTAGTTGGGTCATCTTGGTTGGCATGGGCAAGTTGAGCCAAAGGTCTGTTTCCACGCGATATGATTCGACATGTAGGCAGGTTTCCGAGAGATGCAACAAAAATACGTTTATTGTACTGGGGGATTTCAGTTTCCCAAATATTCACTGGGACCGCATGAGCACAAAAGAGGAAGGAATTTGAGATTTGAGGAATTTTTGGGAGAGCCTGCCAGGAGACAGTGACACACACGGGAAGGGACCAACAAGGGAAGGAGCATTACTGGATCTTACCCTGGGGAATGTTGCTAATCAGTGGAGGCAGTGTCAGTGGGAGAATGCAATGGAGACACCGACCATAACTCCATATATTTTGACGTGGATCGGGAAAAAGTTAGGGGTGGACCAATAATGATCATCTTAATTTGATTTAGGCCAACTTCATTAACATCCACTTGCAGGGACCTGTGGACTTTTACCTCAAGATCAATGTAGTCAAGGGAGGACTTGGCAAACATGGGTTTGGATCATTTACATCCACACAGCAGGAAGCATTCAAAAGAAATAACAAGAGTTCGAGGCCAACGTGTTCCTCAAAGATTAAAAGCCAGGGTTAACAAGGAAAGAGAACCCTCAATAGAGAAGAAAAGGAAAACGACAGGCAAAGGGAAACATAGAAACATAGAAATTAGGTGCAGGAGTAGGCCATTCGGCCCTTCGAGCCTGCACCGCCATTCAATATGATCATGGCTGATCATCCAACTCAGTATCCTGTACCTGCCTTCTCTCCATACCCTCTGATCCCCTTAGCCACAAGGGCCACATCTAACTCCCTCTTAAATATAGCCAATGAACTGGCCTCGACTACCCTCTGTGGCAGAGAGTTCCAGAGATTCACCACTCTCTGTGTGAAAAAAGTTCTTCTCATCTCGGTTTTAAAGGATTTCCCCCTTATCCTTAAGCTGTGACCCCTTGTCCTGGAATTCCCCAACATCGGGAGCAATCTTCCTGCATCTAGCCTGTCCAACCCCTTAAGAATTTTGTACGTTTCTATAAGATCCCCTCTCAATCTCCTAAATTCTAGAGAGTATAAACCAAGTCTATCCAGTCTTTCTTCATAAGACAGTCCTGACATCCCAGGAATCAGCCTGGTGAACCTTCTCTGCACTCCCTCTATGGCAATAATGTCCTTCCTCAGATTAATCACCCAACCCCCCCCCGATCCACGTCAAAATATATGGAGTTATGGTCGGTGTCTCCATTGCATTCTCCCACTGACACTGCCTCCACTGACTAGCAACCTCAGAACTAATGATGGAGGTGGCCTGTCATGAATTTTTTTTAAATGTGGGGGGGGGGGGGGGGAGATGTTGGGTGATTTATATGGATTGCGGGAAATCACTGGCAGAGAGGAGTCAGGAAAATTTTGAAAATGTCCTACAAGTATATCAAGAGCAAAATAACCAGTAAAAAGAAGGGCCCATTAGGAATAACTAGGGCAATCTATGCATTCAGTCAGATTGGATAGATGAGGTTTTAAATTAATACTTTTCATCGGCTTTCACAAAGGAAACAGATTTTGTAGTTGGCGACAGAAACTCAAGAGGATGAGATGGATAAGTGCGGAGAGTATGAAAATAGAGGAAGCTCGAGAGAAGCTGAGGTGGACAACAACACATGAAGCGATGCAATGGAATATTCCTTCGACAGCTTGTGATACCAAATATGCAATTTATTTTGGATACAAGAGTCGCATGCAGAGTTGAAGGCCAGATACGAATCATTAAGTTACCTGTTTTCGTAAGAGGTCCTCCATCTGTCGCCTTTCCTCCTCATCACGTCGCCTCAAGGCCTCCTCTTGCCTCCGATCCTCTTCCTCTCTTTGGCGCCGGGCAGCCTCCTCCTGCTGCTCCCTTTGAAATCGGACCACCTCTTCCTGGAAGAAAAAGGGGCATGTCAATTCATGCCGGAGAGAGCGCGGCACTGAAACTTCACCTTAACACAAGGGAAAGCCAATAGCCAGGTGTTGGCATAGGGCTGCAGTGCATTAGCATGCTGCACAGTAAAGCCATGGTATACACAAGGCCCAATCGATAACCTGAACCATCCTACCACAACTAGGGAGTGGTCCTGAACTACTATCCATCTCATTGGAGACCCTCGGACTATCTTTGATCAGACTTTACTGGCTTCATCTTGCACTATACGTTATTCACGTTACTCCTTTTATCTGTAGACGTCTCGATTGTAATCATGCATTTATTGTCTTTCCGTTGACTGGTTAGCACGCAATCAGAGCTTTTCACAGAACACGTACATGGAAAGAGAACCCTGGATATCAAGGAATAGAGGTTTGGGTAGAGAAAAAAAGGAAAAGGGAAGGTGTAGGGAACTAATAGACAATAGACAACAGGTGCAGGAGCAGGCCATTTGGCCCTTCGAGCCAGCACCGCCAGTCAATGTGATCATGGCTGATCATCCCCAATCAGTACCCGGTTCCTGCCTTCTCCCCATATAGAAACATAGAAAATAGGTGCAGGAGTAGGCCATTCGGCCCTTCGAGCCTGCACCGCCATTCGATATGATCATGGCTGATCATCCAACTCAGTATCCCATCCCTGCCTTCTCTCCATACCCCCTGATCCCTTTAGCCACAAGGGCCACATCTAACTCCATCTTAAATATAACCAATGAACTGGCCTCAACTACCTTCTGTGGCAGAGAATTCCACAGACTCACCACTCTCTGTGAGAAAAAGTGTTTCCTCGTCTCCGTTGTAAATGGCTTACCCCTTATTCTTAAAATGATGGAGGAGGCCAGTCATCCAACCCCCCGGTAAGTTTCCCCCCACATACCAAAGACGTGCGGGTTTCTAGGTTAATTCACTTCTGTGTGTCGCAGAGAACTAGTGCACGGGTGATCAATGTGTGGACTCGGTGGGCCGAAGAGCATGTTTCCATGCTTTATCTCTAAACGAAACGATTCTTTCTTAAAAAAAACGCAAGCATTAAGTTCTTGGGACCCAGAGTGGGTGACAGTGAACTACGCGGACATTTTACCTGTTTCCTCCTTGTGAGCTCATCCTCGTCTCTACGCTTGCGCTCCTCTTCCTGCCACCGGATTTCATCCTGCCGCTTTCTGTCATCTTCTTCCCTTTTGTTCCTAAGCTCCACATCTCTTCGCTCCTGCTTTAACTGGACGAACAAACAAGCAATCACCAGAGGCTGCATCTTTGCTCATTACGCAATTTCCCCGAGCCCACATCCCCGCTTCATTTTGCACACCAGCAAAAGATCGGAGGGAACAGAACACAGACTGATGGATTCTTGTGTCTCCAAAATCCGAGAAAGATCTGCATTCTTTTCGCTCAATCTGAACAAAATCGTCATTTAAGACTTTGGAATCCGATTAAATACTTCAAAAGGAACAAGCCCTGGAGTTTGAGGAACTTGAAGCCTCTTCGACGAAGTAGAGATGTTTGTAAATCCCTCGGGAAATGATCCCACTTGGAATCCCATTTGGAAAATGTACCATCAGTGTACTATGCAGCTATGAAACATTCTGAAAAGAGGTCAATAAAAGACAAAGGTCTTACTTTTGAAGCTTTCTCCCGCTCTAGTTTTTGAATTTGTTCCATTAGCGGACCCTGAGATACTGAATCCCACAAACTACCCACGTCACAGCCTACAACAGAAAATGCACATGATGTGGAGGAAGAAAATCTTCAATTGAATTCAGTTCAACGTTACACACACGCACACACACACACAAAACATGTGGGGGAGAAAGCTTTTGGGGACGACTCATGCAGTGGCATTGTGTCTCTCTGGTTCCATCACTGGCATGCATTGTGAAACGGGGCCACTGCCGTGATCATGGTGGGACTTTGTGGACCATGTTACTGTGGTGGTCGACCACTCGATAAATGGTGACGACCTCCAAATGAAACCATAACGCACAGCCATTTTGGATTATAGAATTTACAACTGAACACAGAAAATAAAATATAAAGACACACACTATATCATTAGCCCTTTTAATCAGGGGGGGGGGGGGCTGCCTATGCATAAAGACTGTATGCCAGACACAGGGAGAGTGCGAGGGAAAGCCTGAACTTTACAAAGCATCACGGCACAACCTGTCAACATGTATCCAATATACATATAATATTCATATTGACACTCATCCACACCAGTCTATCATGTCACTTATTATGTTGCTTCTCTTCAGTTGAGATTACAGCAATCTGGAGCAATTGCTACCTGAAGCACTAAGCATCAAGAGCGGGTCCTCTCACCTGAGGGCTGTGAAGCAGAGGATGGAAGGTCCCAGAGGGACCCAGTTTCGGGAACTGACACAGATCTGTTGATAGGAGGAATCAAATTTTGTTCTGCACACCTGGTGGGACAAAAGTTGTGGGGGAAGATCTTCAGTGATTTCTACTTTCTTTTTTTGAAGGAGGAAGTGGGGGGGGGGGGGGGGGGGGGGGAAATCGCTATAAATAAATTTTTTAAAAAGTAACAAACAGTAACCAAGTAGAAAAATGTTTATTGCAAACAGTTCTGAAGCTGAAAACTAAATAATCTGGGCGAATGATTTCAGTAACTGAAGACGATAATTTTTTTAATTATTAACCAAAATCTGGGATCATATTCCCCTCAGGTAGACACCCAAATCAGCAAATGGGCAACCTGTTTGGCAGACTAAAACACTTGCACAATAGATCCCTGTGATCCAAGATGGCCCCCAACCTTGGCGACTGCGTGCTAGTCACAGAGGTGGCTCTGCAATCACATAGAAACATAGAAAATAGGTGCAGAAGTAGGCCATTCGGCCCTTCGAGCCTGCACCGCCATTCAATATGATCATGGCTGATCACGCATTACAATCGCTCCACTCTTTTAAATCTCTACTCTGATGGATCTGTACTCTGTGGGTGGCTGATAGTAATCATGTATTGTCTTTCCACTGACTGATTAGCAAGCAAAAAAAAGCTTTTCACTGTACCTCGGTACACACGACAATAAAATGCAAACTTCACACTAATTCTCTTTTACTAGCCCCGGGCATGAACAATCTTTAAAATCTTACAACTAGATTAATATGTATGTTTACATGTCCATATCATTAATAAAAATATTCTCCCCCATTGCTGATGCAACCTTAACCAAACTGAGGACTTTTTTTTTTAATCTTCCAAATATGCAGCTGACATTTAACAATTTGGCCTCCCATCTTCCCCTTTACAACTGCTCCCTTTGTAGTAGGAATTGTGGACTTCTACCAGATGGCACCAATTCCACTTCTGGCATGGTGACACAGCAGTAGAGTTGCTGTCTTACAGTGCCAGAGACCCGGGTTCGATCCTGACTGCGGGTGCTGTCTGTACGGAGTTTGTACGTTCTCCCTGTAACCTGCCTGGGTTTTCCCGGGACGCCCCGGATTCCTCCAACACTCCAAAGACGTCCAGGTTTGTAGGCTAATTAGCTAGGTAAAAATGTAAAATGCTAGTGTACGGGGATCGCTGGTCGGCGCGGACTCAGTGGGCCGCAGGAACTGTCTCCGCGCTGTGTCTATAAATTATCGTTCTGGTAGAGCTGCTGCCTCACAGTTCCAACGATCTGGGTTTAACCCGGATGTGCAGTGCCACGTTGTGGAGTTTGCACGTTCTCCCTGTGACTTTGTCCTGGATGCTCTGGTTTAGCTCCAAGGTGTAGGTTGGCAAGTGAATTGGTCAGTGCAAATTATACAAGGATGCGTCAGTGGTAGAATAGGGGGGGTGGGAGAATGAAGAGGGTAGTGATGGTATGGAAATGTGGGACTTTATTACTACAGAGAAACCTAGAGAAGAATTTGATTGTTATGCGAGCTGGCAGAGCCTAGATTGGCCTAATTAATGGGCTCTTTAAATGAAAATATGGATGCCAAATATTAAAAATGTCTGAGCAGTACATCAAAGTTATATTAGGATGATCATTTGTTCTTGGTTTCAACTTAAGCAATCATTAATCAACCTTCAAGTACTTCAACAATGACGAATGAAAATGTTTACAGATGCAGCTACAGCAAACGCCAAATGAATGAATCATTCTAAACGGTCTCCACAATGTTGGGATCTGAAGTAAAAGACTGTTTAAATTTGTTTTTATTTGGGAATTTCGGTGTTTCCTTTATACTTAAATATCCTTGTCTAAGGACAAACGCTTTTCAAGAATTGGGAAAATGGAATTTGAGCGCGGTGACTTTGTAGAAATTGTTGTTCCTGGCACAGGCAGGAAAAGATCAAAGTCTGATCTTTATCTGTTTGTCCCAGCAGAACAGTCAATTGACTTACACATCCACTCGTTCTCTTTTGTACATTGATATAACAGACATAGGAAGGCAGCATGGTGGCGCAGCGGTACAGTTGCTGCCTTACAGCGCCAGAGACCCGGGTTCGATCTAGACTACGGGTGCTGTCTGTACAGCCCAAGGCCTGTTAGCCAATTCCACACACCCAACCTTTTCCCATATTTTTTTACTTCGTGGGTTGAAAATGCTGGAAGTATTCAGCAAGTCAAGCAGCAAAAATAACAAACATTTCGACCATAAATACCAGTTACAGAATGTACTGCCCTCTGTGTTGAGAAGAGTTTCCTAACTTCACTTCTGAAGCACAGGGTCTAAATGTAGGCCATATTCCACTCCCAGCTTCTCAAACCAGTGGGAATGTTATCCTATATACCTCAGATTCCCTTTTTTGGTCACCCCAACTTTCTAAATTCAAAGGAGTAAAGTAGTAGTTCAAGTTTTTAAACAGTTAAAACAAGTTTAAATGAGTTTTCAATAGTCATCAAGAACAGAAGACATAAAGTGGTGGAGTTATTCAGCAGTTTAGGTAGCATTTCTGGGGAACATTATTGGATCGCCTGGTTGCGAACTATTTTAACTCTCTTTTTCATTCTGACCTTTCTGTCCTTGGCCTTCTCCATTGCCAGAGGGAGGTCACACATAAACTGGAGGAACAGCATCTCATATTCGACTTAAATAGTTTACAACCTAATGGTATGTATATTGGATTCAGTGTGGGCGCGGTCTCCGGTAAGAAAGCGCCGATTCTGGACTTCCAAGCCATAGAGTGTGTTTGACCGTCCCGACGTCAGAGTTTCAATCATCCCGACGAGAGGGCCTATAGATCGGGCTGTCCGCAGCGGCGACTACAGAGGGTTCATGGCCCCGACCACGGGTGAACAAGGAGGAGGTCTGACTGAACTTTGTGCCTTCCACCACAGTGAAGAATGCTGTGGTGGATGTTTGTGTTAAATCTTATTGTGTATTGCATGTTCTTTTTTAATTGTATCGCTGCTGGCAAATTCATGTCACTGCACCTTCGGGTGTATGTGACGAATAAAATTGACTTTGACTTTTGACTTTGAATTCTCCAATTTTAGGTAACTACTAATCTACAAACAACCCCCTCTGCCACCCCCCTCCCTCGGTGTATCAAGCAGCATCTTTGGAGGACATGGAAAGGCACCGTTTTGTGTTGGGACCCTTCTTCAGACACTAAAGAAATCTGAAGGAGGGTCCACGGATAAGAAATAAATTTAGAAATCTAGGTTAATGACCTCCCTGAACACTTTCAAATTTCCACGTGAAAGGTTATCGACAGGTACATGGATAGGATAGGTTTAGAGGGATAAGATCTCTCCTCCACAGCCTCCAATCTTACAGTTCCCCACCACTACTATCTCCTTCTCAAAATTCACAAACAGGACTACCCAGGCAGACCCATTGCTTCTACTTCCTCCTGCCCTACAGAACTCATCTCCAAATAGCTCGATTCCATCCTATCCTCCACCTTGACTAATCCCTTCCGACTTACATCCGAGACACCTCACACGCCGTTCAACTTCAATCATTTTCCACTCCCTTCCGCCTCTACTCCTTCTGGCTTTACAATTTGCACTTCATCTATCCATATCTCGCCCCTTTTGTCTTTTGAACTCTGGCCTTTGTCCAACCGTATGCTAATCAAAAACTCCCTCACCTCTATTGACCTTCCGTCTCTCCCCCCATCCCCCCCATACAACTATAATCAGTCTGAAGGATCCCAACCTGAAACGTCATTCTCAAGAGAAGCTGCCTGACCTGCTGAGCTACTCCAGCACTGCATCTTCATTTTTTGTTCCACTAGCATCTGCAGTTCTTTGTGAAATCTGAAACATTTTCACAGATGCTGCCTGACCTGCTGAGTATTTCCAACATTTTACGATTTTAATATATAATTGCTCATATTGCCTTGACGAATTAAGGGTAGCGCACAGGTAATGTTTTGAACAACTCTAGTTGAAGTACAAACTCCTGACAACCTACTGTTTTCACTACAATTAATGCACTTCATTAACAACATTGCAATTTTTTTTTTAAAAGACAGTTCTATTGTATTTATTTCTCAATGTAGGACATTAATAGTTAACTTCATTACCTGGATTTGAGGTTCTGGATCTGCTGAAGAAACAGCACAAGTTGCTGTTGCTGTTGGGGTGTCATGTTTGCCTTCTGCTGCAGTGCACACTGTAAGAGCTGTTGCCGACTATAAAGACAAGAGACACATTGTAATTTTGTCTTCTATTGTTATTTTTTTTTTTCTGCACAAGAAGTAATTCTTCCAATCCTTGTAGCCTGCTGCCATTTTTTGGATCACAAAAAATGTATACGACTTTGGACAGGGTACATGTTGTCAAGTTGGAAAGGGTACAGAGAAGATTTATGCAGATGTTGCCAGGACTGGAGGGCCTGAGCTATAAGTCGAGGTTGAGCAGGCTGAGACTCTATTCCTTGGAGCACAGGAGGATAAGGAGTGATATTATAGAGGTGTATAAAATCATGATGGGAATAGATCAGGTAGACGCACAGAATCTTTTGCCCAGAGTAGGGGAATCGAGAACCAGAGGACATAGGTTTAAAATGAAGGTGCAAAGATTTAATAGGAATCTGAGGGGTAACATTTTCACACACTGGGTGATGGATGTATGGAACGAGCTGCCAGAGGAGATAGTTGAGGCAGGGACTACTGCAATGTTTAAGAAGCAATTAGACAGGTACATGGATAGGACAGGTTTGGAGGGATATGGGCCAAATGCAGCCATGTGGGACTAGTGTAGTTGGTCGGTGTGGGCAAGTTGTACCAAAGGGCCTGTTTCCACGCTCTTTTGACTTGATGAGTAACGGTTTCTCTACTCTATCCACAAGGAGAATTAGCCCCAAATGCCAAAGAGCACAATTTATTTCAATTCAAGGTGCACAATAACCTAGAACAGGATGCTGTTTCAAAGGATGGTTGACAAGTCAAACAAGCAGAGGAAATCTGAAAATATTTATGGTGGAACTAATAAAGACAGGCATCAAACAGGGAGAAGTTAAAAAACACAATAAATCCAGTGTGTCCCATAAGCAGGATATCACCAGTGAGTGGCTGGAGGCACATGAGGGAAGTGCACAGTACACCAGGGAGATTGACGATAATATCTGACGGATGGACCCTGCCTGAAGCGCAGCAGTGGATTTGTTGCTTCACAGCACCAAAGACACGGGTTCAATCCTGACTACGGGTGCTGTCTGCTCAGAGTTTGAATGTTGTCCCCGTGACCGCGTGGGGTTTCTACGAGAGCTCTGTTTCATCCCGCGCTCCAAAGACAAATCGTTTGGCAGGTTAATTGGCTTCGGTAAAAATTGTAAAATGTCCCTCGTGTGTAGCGATAGTGGGAGTGCAAGCAGATCGCTGGTTGGTGCCGAGTCAGTGGGCCAAAGGGTCGGTTTCCACACTGTATCTTTAAATCAAACCCAGCATTGCAGAGACCAATTCACCCAGACTACACAACTCAGGCATCTGTGCATCCAGCAGCGACCTTCAGACAGCAGCTGCCTCCGTTAGATGATTGGAATTGGAAGGAACATGTTTAGACAATGTGTTGACATCGCATGCTGGTTCAAATTTTTATTTTTTTGCATGGGAGGGGCAAGGGGAGAGGTGCAAGGTAATAAACACTGCAGGTCTACAGGTTTCCTATCTCATAGAATGCGAGTGTTCTTGTTCCTTACCTGTTTATGAGCTGTAGAAACTGCTGGTACTGAAGCTGATGATACAGGGCAGCTGCCAACTCGCGCTGCTTTTTCAGTCTCCCTTGGTCCATATCGCCCTGTCAAGTCCAAACAAACTGCATTTGAAAATCCAATCTCTCCTGTTCTCAAATAAACATGTACTCTGTAAAACCAATTCTGCAAATAGACTGCTCGGTCACATTTACGTTTAGGTTTTAACCACGAGAACAAATATTTGAACTGGTTAATCTGGCGAGACACCTGTGAAATGCAGATAGGGAGAAAAATTAAATGAAAATGTGGTAAACAATGATACTCGTTTATACTTTTTTTTTTTTTAATCCTTTTTATAAATTAATCGGAATTTCACCCGGACGGAGTGCAATTGGAAAGTCATTGTACAAGCAAATCTGAAACCTAATGTGGGAGAGAACAAGACTTTGGCGACCAGTTTTAAAGTTAACTAGGTATAAGCCCACTGACATTTGCTGCTCATTCCAGTCACCAGTTATGGTCAGTTCAATGCGCATTCTTTGAATAAAATTAGAATAAAATCAATCTTTTAATAAAATTAGACAAGGCTGGCATTTTTAATTTTCGCCTGAGGAAACGCTGACATTTTAATTTACCGTCAAGATGCTGACACGATAACATTTTCAATAGGGTTGAATGTAGATCACAATTCTACATGTCCACCCTCTTGGTTATTTATAGAATAAGGGACAGACTGTTAAGAAAAGGTAGATGTGCAGGTTTGTAGATGAATTGGCTTCTGTAAATTGTCCCTGGTTTGTAGGATAAAACTAACCTAGGGGTGATTGTTGATCGGCACAGACTTGATGGGCTAAAGGGCTTGGATCCACACCGTATCCCTAAACTAAAAAACTAAAGATGTGGATTCCAAACCAACTTATCTTTAAATTCCTAATGGGGAAAAATGCATTAATCAAGTTGCAATTATAATTAAAATAGACACAAAATGCTGGAGTAACTCAGTGGGACAGGCGTCATCGCGGAAATGGAACAGAGAACATTTTGGGTCATCTATTCTTTTTCTCCAGGATGCTGCCTGACCCACTGAGTTTTAACAGCATGTTTATCTTCGGTATAAACCAGCATCTGCAGTTCTTTCCTACACCTTTTGTACGCAACTATAATTATGTGGGAATCGGGTGCTATAGACACTATAGATATGGAGAAAGAACCAGGCATTCTTCTATGGCACGGGTCAACCACTTATTCACACACGGGAAGACAGCTCGCTGCACAAGTGCCTCCACAAGCATCAATGCAGAGGCCAAGGAAACTCTGGCAGAGTTGAACTTTGGAGTCTGAAGAAGGGTTTCGCTCCATAGATGCTGCTGCACCCGCTGAGTTTCTCCACCATTTTTGTGTACCTTTGGATATACCCAGCAGGGAAAGTGGGCAAAAATAAGCAGCAATTAGTAGGAACCTTTTTTGAACATTTATCACGTCGCCTTTGATGTCTGGATGGGATGTAAAAGACGTAATATAATTTTAAAATTTTTTTTTTAAAGAACTTTCCCTTCAATTAAATATGCCGAATAAGGGGCAATCTTCACCCCCAAACCATCCAAACAAAAGCATGTATAGGAAGGAACTGCAGATGCTGGTTTACACCAAAGATAGACACAAAATGCTGGAGTGTCGATCCAAAACGTCACCCATTCCTTCTATCCAGAGATGCAGCCTGTCCCACTGAGGTACTCCAGCACTTCAAAGAAAAGCACCATCAGATTAACAGCAACTTTTCTTAAATTCAGCCACCATCTTGTGCTCCCTTAGCACAGGTGTGCTGTTGGGCTCACCTGTGCACCTGCTTCACTGGCAATAAACATCGCATGATAACTAGAAAATGCACAAAAAAGGCTTCTTGTTCAGCACTCACTGGCACTAACCAAGCCAAAAAAAACATTTCATTTGTATCCACTTTTCTATATTTAAAGATGAAGAGCAGCTTTGCATGCAAAAGGCACAAGACTTGCTAACTGGCGTGCCTCGTGCATCCAGACTACATCTGAAGGCTATATCCCGACTGTATGTTCAGGTGTGGGATGGGATGTGTCAAGCCAGAACAGCAACAAGCACAGCAAAACGAAAAAGGATCTACAACAAGCAAAGCGCCTGAATAGTCTCACCCGCAAAATAGTCCCATCCAAGATTGACCAAACCCAGAAGATAATGACGGTTGCTTACCAGCAATGGTGGTGGGGAGGGTCCAGGAGCAAAAGGCACTCTTCCCCACATTTTTATCACATCGCCCAGAGGTTGGAAACCCTCATCACAGCCCCGTTTGACCAGCAGGGACATGGGAAAGTATCCAGCTTGGAACCAGTCAGCCATTTCTTGCGTCGTAAATGGGCCTTGAAAAGCAATCAATGGATAAATATTTTTTCAGGTTCTGAGTCCGTGGTAAAATGCAAACCATCAGCATTTTTTTTTTTTTAAATCACACCCGCTTCTCCTTCCATACCTCCCTCCCATCCCTAGAACCGAGCCAATTAACTCATACATACACAGACCTCACGGTTATCCTGTGTCTCATATGCATGCATAATCCAGGTGTATCTGCTAAAAAAAATGGGAGACGGTGCAGACTATACACAGGCAGCACCCGTGGTCAGAATCAAACCTGAGTCTCTGGCACCGTGAGGCAGCAGCTCTACCACCTGTGCCATGGTGCTGCCATAATTATGCCATGACCTGTGCCAATTGTGGCATGGCATGACCAACACAACTATAAACCAAGAGCTGGATCGTGGAATTAAGTTGGATAGCTTTGCATGGGTTGGCATGGAATCAGAGCCATCGATTACATTCTGTGCCACAAATTTTAAATGATTTTAAGAATGGGGTCCTGTTATTTTGTGGGCTGGGCATTTAATTTAAAATTCAGACACAACATTCAAGATGTGTAGGCATGTTTCCAAAAACAAGCTGGTGAATGGGTAGAAAAAAGTTAGGAACCATCCAGCGTTCAAAATAAAACAGAGTATTTCCACTTAACACTCAGCATCCAGAGTTTAGGTAGGAAGGAACTGCAGATGCTGGTTTAAACCAAAGATAGATACTAAAAGCAGAGTAACTCAGCGGGTCAGACATCATCTCTGGAGAAAAGGAATAGGTGACAATTCGGGTTGAGATACGTCTGAAGGAGGGCCTCGACCTAAAACGTCACCTCTTCCTTTTCTCCACAGATGCTGTCTGCCCCGCTGAGTTACTTCAGCTTTTTTGTGTCCATCTACTGAGTTCAGGAATGGGACGGAGTGAATATTGCAGATTTTCATTTCATTTCTCGGTCTCAAATGGGAGATTGGAGTTACGCAACAATTCGCTTTTGTCAGCACCCAGAGGCTAATGTAATAAGGCTACAACTGTTTTGGGCAATATCATCTCATTCAGCAAAGCCTGGAAATTGCATTGGAGATGATCTGCTCTGCAAGTCATGTGTAAGAGTTATGTACAGCCATGATCACATTGGATGGCTCGAAGAGCTGGATGGCCTACTCCTGCACCTATTGTCTACCTTACAATCATAGAAAGGTGTCAGGACCAGGAGACAAATCATCAAGTCTATCAAACTTGGCACATCATGGCTGATCTGCAATCAAACTCCCTTTACACATTTTCATCCATCTCCCTAAATAGCTTTGGCAAACAAAAATCAGCATTAACATTTTAAATTAATTGATTTTCTATCAAAATTATACATGCGGAAAATAATTCAAAATCACCACCACACAATTGACTAACTAAACGCACTGCTAATTTTTTAGATCACGTCAACTCATGGAAATAGTTGTGTACAATTCACCATATATAAAACCAAATGAATTGGTTCTTCACCACCTAAATTCCATCAAAAGACACAAAGTGCTGCAGTAACGCAGCGGGTCAGGCAACATCCCCGGAGAACATGGATAGACGACGTTTCGGGTCGGGACACTACTTCTGGAATATTTTGAGGATGTTGCTAGGAAAATGGACAAGGGAGAGCCAGTGGATGTAGTGTACCTGGACTTTCAGAAAACATTTGATAAGGTCCCACATAGGAGGTTAGTGGGCAAAATTAGGGCACCTGGTATTGGGGGTAGAGTGCTGACATGGATAGAAAATTGGTTGGCAGACAGGAAACAAAGAGTAGGGATTAATGGGTGCCTTTCAGAATAGCAGGCAGTGACTAGTGGGGGTACCGCAAGGCTCGGTGCTGGGACCACAGCTAATTACAATATACATCAATGATTTAGATGAAGGGATTCAAAGTAACATTAGCAAATTTGCAGATGGCACAAAGCTGGGTAGCAGTGTCATAACAGTGAGGAGAATGCAGGGTGACTTGGACAGGTTGGGTGAGTGCAATTTATGGCAGATGCAATTTATGGCAGATGCAGTTTAATGTGGATAAATGTGAGGTTATCCATTTTGGTAGTAAAAACAGGGAGGCAGATTACTATCTAAATGGTGTCAAGTTGGGAAAAATGGAAGTATAACGGAATGTGGGGGTTCCTTGTTCATCAGTCAATGTAAGTAAGCAAGCAGGTACAGCAGGCAGTGAAGAAAGCGAATGGCATGTTGGCCTTCATAACAAGAGGAGTTGAGTATAGGAGCAAAGAGGTCCTTCTGCAGTTGTATTGGGCCCTAGTGAGACCACACCTGGAGTATTGTGTGCAGTTTTGGTCCCCTAATTTGAGGAAGGACATTCTTGCTATTGAGGGAGTGCAGCGTAGGTTTACAAGGTTAATTCCCTGGATGGCGGCACTGTCATATGCTGAGAGAATGGAGCGGCTGGGCTTGTGTACTCTGGAGTTTAGAAGGGTGGTTAAATCTTTGCTTCCATTTAAGTCCATCCAATTCTAACCTACGCAAGCAGATTCCTGACTGTGGACGCAGCTTACCTTGAATCTCTCCTTGTGGATCTTTGTAGAACCACTTCATAGCTGCCTCATGCGAGAGCGGCAAGGCAGCAGCAGCAGCTCGACTCCTCTGGTCCTGCATCATCTCAACAAACTGCTCATCGTCCAGCGTGTTGTCGTGCAGCGATGCAACCATTTTCTCAGCTTCCTGCAGAAGAGGAAGAGCAACGTAGAAAAACAATACAAATCATTGAAAGACACAGCTTGGAAACGGGCCCTTCGGCCCACGGAGTCCACGCCAACCATCAACCACCCAGTCGCACTAGATCAAAGTTATCGTAGTTTCGCTTCCACGCATTACATACAAGGGGCAATTTACAGAGGAAAATGTACCTAAATACCACTAGGTAGAAACCCAAGCCTGAAAGAGAATGTGCAAACGACAGAGACAGCACCAGAGGTCAGAATCGAACCTGGTCTCTAGCGCTGTGAGGCAGCAGCTCTACCAGCTGCACCAGTGTTGCCCTAATTATGCCAAAGTCTGCACCAATTTTGGCATGGCATTACCTGCACGACTATAAAGCAAGAGATGGAATTAAGTTGGATAGCTTTTCATGGGTTGGCATGGAATCTGAGCCATTGACGACTTCCTGTGCCACGAATTTAAATGATTTTAAGAATATGACCAGAACTGCACACAATATATTCCAAGTGCAGCCTAACCAAAGTCTTGCAGATTTTCAGGACTCTTAGAGGCATGGAGTCATACAGCGTGGAAACAGGCCCTTCGACCCAACTTGCCCATGCCGACTAACATGCCTCATCTAAACTAGTCCCACCTGCCTGCTTTAGGCCCAAGTCCCTCTAAACCTACCCTACCCATGCACTTGTCTAAATGTGTCTTAAACGTTGCCTAAACTACCTCCTCCGGCAGCTTGTTCCATACACCCACCATCCTACAAATACACCCATTATTGTGTAAAAAAGTTGCCCCTCAGGTTCCTATTAAATCTTTCCCCCCTGCGTTTACCCGACTCTTATGCTCAATGTTCAAACCAATGAATGCAATCGTACCATACGCCTTCTTTACCACTCTATCAACCTGCAAAACCATTTTCAGGGAGCTATAGCCCCCAAAACTCTCTGTGCATCAATGCTGTAGAGGGTCCCATCATTAACCTTCCATTTACTCTTTAAATTTGACTTCCCAAAGTGCAACAACATTTGTTTGAAAAATGTATACAAGGAATTTTCCCCACAGGATACAAGTGTGTGCAGCCGGTGATTGCTACCTGCTCGAAACGTTTCATCCCTTCATCGTCGTCGTTATCCGCTGGGATGAATTCAGCAACAGTACCAGGAGGAGAGGAGGAAGGTGAAGAGGATGATAAGGTTGAGACCGTGGCTGGACTCAGCTGAGCAGGCTGGCCCAAATTCACAGCTTCTGCATGGAAGTGAAAGGAATTGAGAGTCAAGAGTTGCAACAATCACCCGAACGAAACAGCTCTCCAAATACAGCCCATTACGCCAAGAACATCGAGCATTGCCTCAGTAACACACCACAAGAGTGGCCCTGGACTGTTTTACCACATAATTCCCTCTTAACAATCAGCATTTCAGTCTCTGTTTCCCCAAGTAGGGGGGATTATCCCAATTGAAGGAAAAGTGAATCAGAGACCAAAAGTTTAAACAAATCGTGGAACGACACAGTATCAGAGAGAGAGTCAACACATTTCTGGCTTGGACACTTCATTAGACTAGACTTAACAAACAGTCCACACCCGAAAGCTTTTAGCTACTGAACTAGTCCTGTTGCACATGACCTTACGCCCCTCTTTTACTTACGATTCATTGTTTGTTCTCTCTCCCAATCCTAACAAAAAAAGTAGTGGCTAACCAGCAATGCCAATGTGCTCCCAGTCTCTACAACTAGTTATTAATCGCAAGTGCAAGTGTCTTTCTATGAAGTACGGAACAGGGGACTATCTCGTCTGTTCCAAGGAAAGTGTCAGCACAAAAGCAATGATGCAGTGGCTTTCTCCGGCACTACAGAAGAGCCATTGAGTCTCACAGCGTGGAAACAGGCCCTTCGGCCCAACGTGCCCACACCGGCCAACATGTCCTATCTACACTCATCACACTTGCCTGCGTTTGGCCAAAATCCCTAGAAACTTGTTCTATCTATGTACCTATCAAAATGTTTCTTAAACGTTGCTAAAAATGTTTCCAAAATCAATATGATTCTAAGATATTTCTTACTGTTTCCACACAAGCAAAGCCTCTCTAGTGCAGCATGCAAGAAAATGCAGCATCCAATGCAGCATGCAAGAAAATGCAGCTTTCAATGCAGCATGCAAGAAAATCTATTTTAAATGATTTAGACATTCTAAAATGTATTTATTTTTTGAGAAATTTAAAACAAAACACCTTCATTAAAACTTTACAGGCAGCAGATCCATTATGAGGTCTTGTTTCTTGGTCAGAGCATTCTGGGTTGGAGCCCCACTCCAGACCTCAAGTACATTGCAATAGTAACTTTGCTTCTCAAAGATTAAATTGGCTGTAAAGTGCTTTGAGACAATTTACATGAATGCTTCTGAATTAAATGGTTCTGGGAGCCCTGCCTTATTTGTAGCATAGGAAAGTGCCTTCTGTCCATGCCAGAGAGGAGCAGTCTTATGCTTAACAAGGATAATATCCGTGATCTCTCAATGTCTCAAACACCTTGTATTCCACAAAGTATTAGTTATAGCAATGTAAGAAACGGAGCAGTTGGTTTTCCCACATGTGGTGTAAGCAGGCCCAGGGCTCATTGCTCGATGAAAATACAGCTGTCTAGCCACACCCTTCCAACTCCAGGGCTGAACCCCAAATATCTAGATCAAGGCAGGCGAACCGAGTTGCTTCATAGGACTGAATAGCAGCACCAACCATCGCTTTATATAAGCACTCCCTGGAATATTAGAGGCATTTGGAATATCCAAGTAGAAGAATCAAAATTCTAACCTTAGGGGGGGGGGGGGGGGGGGGGGGAGTAAAATTTAACATTGATACTCATTTAAAATGTGTGTGTGCACATTTTCTTTTTACAATGTTCTGGGATGAAGCATTTTGTAGTTTTACCCGTTTGAATTGGTCAGCATTTTTATTTACAATATACTAGGTTGAAACATTTTGTAGTTATTTTCCCCCATTGAATTTGTTTGTACTTTTTTTTTAACAATGTTCTGGGTTGAAGCATTTTATAGATTTTTTCCCTTTGAATTGGTTAGCAGTTTTATAAATTATTTCAACTGTTGTATTTATTAAAATCAGGACTGAAGTTAACGGTTTAAAATACAGTATAGAAACATAGAAAATAGGTGCAGGAGTAGGCCATTCGGCCCTTCGAGCCTGCACCGCCATTCGGCCCTTCGAGCCTGCACCGCCATTCAATATGATCATGGTTGATCATCCAACTCAGTATCCTGTACCTGCCTTCTCTCCATACCCCCTGATCCCTTTAGCCACAAGGGCCACATCTAACTCCCTCTTAAATATAGCCAATGAGCTGGCCTCAACTACTTTCTGTGGCAGAGAATTCCACAGATTCACCACTCTCTGTGTAAAAAATGTTTTCCTCATCTCGGTCCTAAAAGATTTTCCCCTTATCCTATTCCCCTTATAGTAATTACTGAGACTCACATGGATGGGTTCCGATTATAATTGCATAATTCCTCAGATTTCCACAATGGTTCACATGAGTGATTAACAGGAGACAATTATGAGATTTCCGTACCATCTACAAGTTTGTTGTGTCCTTGGGCGTCTGACACAGAATCTGTCAGCTCTGCTTCAGCTCGATGTAGCACAGCCTCACATTCTTCAGGTACCGGAAGGAACACCTCCTGTGGCTGGGACTCCGACGGAGAGGATGACGAACACGATGGTGAGGTCTTGCCGTTGTATGCTTCGGTTAGCAGATCTGTTCTGTCTATGTCGGACAGCAAGGTTATTCGGGTACAAAACACTAAAGAAACAACTTAAAACTACTGCTTCCAATCACACATTTAATTTATAAAGTGACCAGGGGCAGCTCATGATTGTTAAGGCGGTACAGTGGTGCAGCGGTAGAGTTGCTGCCTCACAGCGCCAGTGACCCAGGTTCAACACTGACCCGGGTGCTGTCTGTGTCTGAAGAAGGGTTTCGGTCCGAAATGTTGCCTTTCTCCTTCGCTCCATAGATGCTGCTGCACCCGCTGAGTTCTCCAGCATTTTCGTGTACCTTTGCTGTCTGTGTGGAATTTGTATGTTCTCTTCTTGACTGAAGAGACAAGAGTGCTGGAGTAACTCAGCAGGTCAGGCAGCATCTCAGGAGAACAAGGATAGGATATGTTTTGGGTCTGGACCCTTCTTCAGACTGATGATTTAGACTTTTGGGTAAGGAACTTACCAATTGACACTTTTTTTTACTGTCCTCCTAGAACTGCAGACTATAAATGGGGTGGTCAGTAAGGGGTCATTAACAGAATTCAAAATATACAAGGAATGGAGATGCACTTAAAGGCATGATCAGCAACCAGGCGCAGCAGGAAACCTAGTACTGCCAACATATAACCTCAGAGCTATTTATATCATGAAAATCCAGCAAATTATCATTGAGTACATTATAAATTGTTCACGCATGTCAAGAAGTCTCTGGTATTCAGCACTTGCATGTCTATTTTCCTACTGGAGTCCCATTTTCTATTCTCCATCTTATTTTCACTTGGGGGCATAAGATCCACCCTCAAATGTTTATAACATTTAAAAGGAGATAAAACTTAGCACAAGCATAGTTCCTTTAAAAAATATGTACAAAAACACTTGTTTAAAAGGATATTGGGATGAGGATAGGTGATTGTGAGTGGGATATTTGTTATACTGATTGTATTGGGAAGGGTGATTATAGAGTGATGGGTTGTAAATATGAATAAGATACTGTATAGTATATGAGGGTTTTTTCTTTTCTTTTTCTTTTTTGTATGGCTTTGTAAATATTTGATTAGTGTTCAAATGTAAATAATTTGGTGTACATGTAGTGGCTGGTGTACATATGGTGTACATATAGCTGCTAAATTTGTATGATAATTACAAGCAGTTGAATAAGGGGTGGGAATTAATAAGCTTTGGCTTCTTCCTGCTCCTTTTCAGACACAGATTTCATTTATTTATAGATATTGTTTATGACACTTTATAAATATTTGTGTTTTGTTTTTTGTATGCTGTTTCACACTTGCTTTTTATTCTTTTATTCTGTTCGAAATAAATAATTATAATAAAATAAATAAATAAAAGGCATTTGGACAAGTACATGGGTAGGAAAGGTTTGGAGGAATATGGGCCAAATGCAGGCAAGTGGGACGCGTGTAGATAGGGCACCTTGCTCGGCATCGGCAAGTTGGGTCGAAGGGCCTGTTTCCGTGCTGCATGACTATGACTGGATGACCGTGATACTACGCATTTGCAATTCTCCTCCCGTCTCCCAAGGATGCATTCCTGTGTACTCATGCACGTGGAGGAAATTCACCGTCTTTAGAGTCAGAACATTTAAAAATAGTAGAAGAAAACACCCTTTAAACCCTAGAGCCATAATTGTAGAAACACATTGTAAAGTACTGGTCTACAGATGCGGTCTGACCCCAGTATCTCTGGCATTTTAGATCATGAGTTATTTCCAATAACTCACATTTTATTTTATTTTCAATTCATTTGTTAATGTTTGTATGATATATGCAAAACTAACGCACCACCGAACAGGTTGGCAGTGTTCGAAGACATGAATGGCACGGAGATTAAATGAGGTTAAAAAAAAAGTTACCTGTTTCACCATTTTCCGTCCTATCAGATTCCTTATAATATTCCATATCGTATTCGTTTTCTGGCCGCTCGTCCAATTCATCCACTCCTCTGAACTCCAGCTCCTGCTCTTCGGGAATTGGCTCCTTGGAACCTTTCTGTTTAAACCAATTAATGAATGTTAGGGTAAAAAAAAAAACCAGGACTGAAGAGTTGAATGACCATGAGTAAATGTCCGCAGAAGTGTCTCGACCCGAAACGTCACCCAGTGATGCTGCCTGTCCCGCTGAGTTACTCCAGCATTTGTGTTTCTAAGTATTTCATTACACTGATTGCATAGACCACATAGCCACGTGTCCATGCATCTCCAGGTAGGTAGGCTAAGTCATTATTGGAAAGTCAAGATTGTGTTTAGAAAAGATTATTACTACAACACATACACAAAATGATTAAAAAGGCAAAGCGTTGAACTAATGCCCCTGTCCCACTTAGGAAACCTGAACGGAAGCCTCTGGAGTCTTTGTGCCCCACCCAAGGTTTCCGTGCGGTTCCCGGAGGTTTTTGTCAGTCTCCCTACCTGCAACCTCCGGCAACCACCTGCAACCGCACGGAAACCTTGGGTGGGGCACAAAGTCTCCAGAGGTTTCCGTTCAGGTTTCCTAAGTGGGACAAGGGCATTACTCAGCAGGTAGTTGAAGAACATGGATAGGTGACCTTTCAGGTTTGGACCCTTCTTCAGACCCGAAAGATAATAATACATTTTATTTATGGGCGCCTTTCAAGAGTCTCAAGGACAAGATCACCTATCCATGTTCTCTAGAGATACTACTTGCCCCACTGAATTACCACAGCACTGTCTTTATTTTGTAAATCAGTATCTGCAGTTCCTTGGTTCAACACAAAACTACATCTTCTATTCTGTAGCCCATCTTACTTCAGAACAATGACTCCTCACCTTCAATGACATAAAAGCCCCAGATGAATCAAACGTTCCCATTTCCTCTTCTGCATCTTCCAGGCACCATTCGGGCAAATTATCCTTCTCATCTTCGTAGCTGCCACTGCCCGTCCTGCCCCTCCTGTATGAACGCTCCTCATCTCGGTCCCGAAAGTCAAAGTCAAAGCGCCGCCGCCGCTGCTGATCAACATGGTCCCTCCAGCCTGCGGAGCGAGGACCATCTGCAATAACAGACGGGAGTTACAACCATCACATCGCACAAGGCACAGGAGACCAACAAACACTTCACAACCAAAACCAAGAGGAGGCTTAAAATTCTTCTCCCTGCCAGAGCTGACACAAAATTGACTGGACTCGTGTGCCTCTTTAACTGCCTCCACCATGTAAGCCCAGCAAACTAGATACAATAATCTGACGAAGAGTCCTGAACCAAAACATCACCTTTTTTTCCACCTTTGTCCATTTTCTCCAGGGATGCTGCCTGACCCCCGAGTTACTCAGAATTTAGTGTCAATCAAACATAGATACAAATTGCTCAGAATGGCAATATTGCTTTATTAAAAAATTTAAAAAAACGATTGACTGGAGTGACATGGAGTGTCAGCTTCGAACGACAGAACAGCAGGTATGAAACCAAATATACTACCTTCTGTATTGCCTCATGAAACATTCCCAGTGTTGGAATAGCAAGTACAAGACACTTTACATTTATTATTAGACCATTAACATGGTGAAAACTTCCACGGCTCATGGGATCATTCTGACAGTCACCTAAAGAAATTTGAAATTACTAAAACGTGATCAAAGAGTTGGATTTTGAGGAGAGTCTTAAAATCAATAGCAGGGGGGATCAGGGTGAAAATTCCATGTTCATGGCAAGAGCATCAGTGAAAGCATGGAAATAAATGCAGTGCTCTAAATACAGAGATAGACTAAACCTCCTCTGCCATTGTGTCACTAACATCAAGGCAGGAACAGAGTGAGCTAGATAGAGGTTATAGCTGCCTCTTCACCAATGCAAGATCAATGGATGCTCAGATGCTGAACATATTAGTTGACGCTGAGACACCAAGCGATTTTGGAATCAGGACTCAGTGAAATGTACTTGAGGCATAGGATGGACCTTGATCTTGCTGAATGACAGATTAGACTCAAGGGACCACATACCTACCTGTGTTTTTAATTTGTGTTCCAGTGTAATATTCAAGTCAACCAGCAAGCACTTTATCATGGTGAATTTTGCCCACATTTTATACCTGTACATAATCTCAAGATAATATTTCAAACCAAACGTCAAGTTATGCTAGTACTGGTCCGAGTCTATCAAATACTGAAAGTGGCTACCTGAACTAATTTCACATAGAGTCATAAATAAATAAATAGCAAAAAGGACTTTAACCTACTTTTAACTCGTATATGTATCTTAAGGGACCCTGCTTCCCAATCAATCATGTTTTATTTCTGCATGTTGATGGAAAAATACATGGTGATTTTCTCCTCCATATGTTTTCATTGGGCATCTCATCAAAAATAATGTCAGCCAAGTATACATTCCATGAATGCCTTTAAGAAACATAAAAAATAGGTGCAGGAGTAGGCAATACGGCCCATCGAGCCAGCGCCGCCATTCAATCATCCAAAATTAGTACACCGTTCCTGCTTTTTCCCCCACATCCCTTGATTCCTTTAGCCCTAAGAGCTAAATCTAATTCTCTCTTGAAAACATCAGTGAATTGGCCTCCACTGCTTTCTGTGGTAGATAATTCCATAGATTCGCAACTGGGTGAAAAAGTTTTTCCTCATCTCAGTCCTAAATGGCCTACCCTTTATCCTTAAACTGTGATCCCTGGTTCTGGACTCTTTTTGGTGACCATTTTTCCTGCATCTAGTTTGTCCAATCCCTTAAGAATTTTATATGTTTCTCGAAGATTCCCTCTCATCCTTCTAAATTCCAGTGAGTACAAGCCCAGTTGACCCATTCTTTCATCATATGTCAGTCCCGCCATCCTGGGAATTAACCTGGTGAACCTACCCTGCACCCTGTCAATAGCAATAATGTCCTTCCTCAAATTAGGAGACCAAAACGGCACACAATACTACAGGTGTGGTCTCACCAGGGCCCAGTACAACTGCAGGAGCTCCTTGCTCCTAAACTCAAATCCTCTCGCAACGAAGGCCAGCAAATCCTCTCGCAACGATTGGCTTTCTTCACTGCCTGCTGTACCTGCATGTTCACTTTCATTGACTGATGTACAAGGACACCCAGTCCTCGTTGCACCTCTCCTTTTCCTAATCTGACACCATTCAGATAATAATCTTCCTTCTTGTTCTTGTCACCAAAGTGGATAACCTCACATTTATCCATATTATACTGCATCAGCTATGCATCTGCCCACTCACCCAACCTATCCAAGTCACCCTGCAGCCTCATAGCATCCTCCTCTCAGCTCACACTGCCACCCAGCTTTGTGTCAAACATGGAGATGTTACATTGATTTCCTTCGTCTAAATCGTTAATATATATTGCAAATAACTGGGGTCCCAACTGAGCTTTGCGGTACCCCACTAGTCACAGCCTGCCATTCTGAAAAGGGCCCGTTAATTCCTACTCTTTGCTTCCTGTCTGCCAACCAGTTCTCTATCCATGACAATACCCTACCGCCAATACCAAGTGCTCTAATTTTGCACACTAATCTCGTGTGGGACCTTGTCAAAGGCTTTTTGAAAGTCCAAATACACAACATCCACTGGCTCTCCCTTATCCATTCTACTTGTTACTTGTTAAGAATATTAATGTCCTCTGTAATCTGGTCACTGTTTTGTAAATCCATGGACAAATTGCCCCTCAATTTGAGTATTTCATGAGCTATAAACACAACTTTGTGGACTAGTTTCCATAAAAGCTGACTTGCCATTCGAATGCAGCACGCATTCCCCTCACCGCATCCACAACCTCCACAGACAAGAACACTCGCTTCGTCTCCTCAACCTGCAGATAAATCCTATTCCACCCACGCTGCCATTCAATTCAGCCTCATTTAAGCACCAAGCCTCCTACACTAATAATTGCCAATTTTATATGCTGAGTTTTTCCTGGATTGGCTCTGTAACAAGCCATGTTCATAAGTGTACAACTAATTTAATTTAGCTATTAGCTACTTCCACACCTTCACTAATCTCATCTCCTTTGTAGAAGTCGGAGAGGGAGACACAGTGAAGCATCCGGTAGAGCTGCTGCCTCACAGCTCTAGGGACCCGTGTTCCATCCTGACCTCGGCTGCTGTCAGTGTGGAGTTTGCACGTGGAGCTTCCCTGTGACCACGTGGGTATCCTCCCACATCCCAAACACGTGCGGGTTTACAGGCTAATTGGCCTCTGTAAACTGCGTCTAGAGTTGTAGTGAGTAGATGCAAAAGTGGGATAACAGAACTCGTGTGAACAGGTGGTCAGCAGGGACTCGGTGGGCCGAAGTGCCTGTTGCCATGCTGTATCTCAAGTTATTTTAAATTCTTGCAATCTCTTTTACCTTTAAGCGTATGCTTTTCTCATTTGTATTAGCATTCCAAGTATTTTTAAACTTAACACTTCTGCATTCTGCAAGTATCTTTGCGTATTTCCTTATTATTGGTTTACATCAACTTCAAATTATCACGTGGTATTTGCACCAACTACACCTACTAAAATTCCTAGTTAAACATGCCAGTACCACTTCCATTCTTCTAACCTATCCCCAACCACTCACTCACCTCTCGGCCTGTGAACATGAATTTTTCCAAGGTAGACAAAAATGCTGGAGAAACTCAGCGTGTGAGGCAGCATCTATGAAGCGAAGAAAATAGGCGACGTTTAGGGTCGAGACCCTTCTTCAGACTGAAGAAGGGTCGCGACCCGAAATGTTGCCCATTTCCTTCGCTCCATAAATGCTGCCTCAACCGCTGAGTTTCTCCAGCATTTTTGTCTACCTTCAATTTTCTAGCGTCTGCAGTTCCTTCTCGAACATGAATTTTTCCAAAGTTTAATAGCCGATTTCCCTTACTGTTTATCATTCCTTAACTGGTCACATTGCATTCTTCCAGACTTGTTGGGCTGGCTTTACTTTAAATCGCTGGCATATCTGATCAATACTGCCCACATTCAGAAACTGAAATCAAAGTCATAAACATTTGCACATCTGCTGTGAAATATGAGAGTCCAAGTCAGTTCAGGAGCAGGATTGAGAACCAACTGATTACGGGCAAAGCTTTAAAATGCCAAAGGGCAATAAGATAAGAAATAGGGACTGGGATAAGACATTTGGCACCTGAAGCCTATTCAAAAGGAACATAGCTGATTCAACTTCCTTGCACTATTCCCTGAACCCTCGATTCCCTTCCTAATAAAAAAAAATGAACACAGCTTAGAATTCAACCTAGGATTCAGCCTCTACAGCTTTCGGCTTAAGAAATTCTTAAGACTCACAATTCTGAGAAAATTGTTCATCCATCTGCAATGGAAGATAAATTACTCAAATAAAAAAATATTAAACAAGAATATTTTAAATATGTTGCAAGAAAATAATCCATTTAAAAAAAATGTTAATTATCATTTTTTTAAATGTTAATCTGTTCAATTCTAATTGTTTTTAAACAATCAAGTGCTTTACAAGGACCCAACTGCTCATATAGAAACATAGAAAATAGGTGCAGGAGGAGGCCATTCGGCCCTTCGAGCCAGCACAGCCATTCATTGTGATCATGGCTGATCATCCCCTATCAGTAACCCGTGCCTGCCTTCTCCAATATTGTCATCAATTTAGAAGATTGAGGGGGGTTCTTATAGAAACGTACAAAATTCTTAAGGGGTTGGACAGGCTAGATGCAGGAAGATTATTCCCGATGTTGGGGAAGTCCAGAACAAGGGGTCGCAGTTTAAGGATAAGGGGGAAATCTTTTAGGACCGAGATGAGGAAAACATTTTTCACACAGAGAGTGGTGAATCTGTGGAATTCTCTGCCACAGAAGGTAGTTGAGGCCAGTTCATTGGCTATATTTAAGAGGGAGTTAGATGTGGCCCTTGTGGCTAAAGGTATCAGGGGATATGGAGAGAAGGCAGGTACAGGATACTGAGTTGGATGATCAGCCATGATCATATTGAATGGCGGTGCAGGCTCGAAGGGCCGAATGGCCTACTCCTGCACCTATTTTCTATGTTTCTCCCCATATTCATTGACTCCACTAGCCCCATAGAAACATAGAAAATAGGTGCAGGAGGAGGCCACTATACCACGAAACGAAAAGATTTAGAAAGTGGTCTACATCTAGACAAGATAGACAAGAGTGCAGGGGGTGGGTGAGAGAAAAACAAGCCACCAAGATGTAGACATTTGCTTTCAACAATTCCGGACTATCAGCCTGCCATTTTCGCTTGTTCAGCTTTCATCTCTTAAGATAACCTTGCATTATCCTGCTTCCCATTAATCTCTCCTGCCTTCTGTCTTGTTCTCTGCCACCTTTCTTTCTGTGCATTAGAACTAGAGAATAATGCAAAGCTCTGTCTTTAAATTTTAAATGGACACCCCCCCCCACCTCCTCCTTGCAGGTGCATTGAGCATTTTTAAGAGTGATGGAGTGGAAACAGGCTCTTCGGACCAACTTGCCCACACCGGCCAACATGCCCCAGCTGCACTAGTCCATATCCCTCCAAACCTGTCCTGTCCTCGGGTGTTTCACAGAGGAAGAGGACTTAACTTTCTGGTGCCTTTCCCCACTGTGCAAACTTTTGATTCTGCTGTGGGGGGGACGTTTGTGTTGAACTCTATAATGTGTTGTGTCCATTTTCTTTATTTTTTTTTAACATTTCCTCTGGTTTGTATGGAAACTTATTATCTATTTTATGTAAAGCACTTTGGTGTCAATGCGAGTTGACTTAAAACGTGCTATATAAATAAAACTTACTTACTACTTACTTACTGTCCATTTTTATCCAGACTTTCACAATTTCTAGCACTTTATTTTCACTCAAAGTTCTGAGCAATAGAAAACCGAGCCTCCCGCACCCCACCTCCTTCATTGCCCCTTCAATGGGCCAATGGTGTTTTTTTTAGGCCATTGCATAAGTGGACATAAACTTTTTGCTGAGTTACCTGGGCTTGGGGGTCGCCACCGGTCACCTTCTCTTCGTACGCCAGCTGTTCTCCAGCCTCCATCATCATCTTCGCCGTTCTGCTCCTCACGGATGGCTCGCCAGTTCTCACTGTCGGAACGAGAAAAATCCTGCTTGCGCGTTGTTGGGGCCACTTCTTCAAACACCACTTGAGGAAAAGAGGAGACAAGGAAGGAGAAGTTGGAGAACAAGACAAGTATAAGGTGCAACAGAATTCTGAAAATAAATGGTTTCAGGACCTGGTGAGGGGTGGGGAAAAATACGAAGTTGGTATATCTCTTTTTTTTACTTTTAATATATCTTCTGTTTTCTTTTTCTCTTTTTCTTTACTTCTTAACTCTTTTTTGCATTTTTCGTGTCTAAGGGTCTCTTTTGATCACTCTTTCACACACTTACTATCCTATTTCACTCTCTTTACTTTTCTTCTTTTTAAAGTATAAAATATGAAGTGGTACAAGAAAGGTATTATGTTATTTTTGGCTTATATTATTGTGATGTACACTACTTCTAATAAATAAAATTATTTAAAAAAATTAAAAAGATAAATATTGTCAGTGTTTGCATTCTTCCCAAGGGAATAAGTTGCCTGATTAGCTCACTCAAATAGAGTATTGCGCTCATACTATTAGTTTTCCCAAAAGACAGTTGAACAAAAGTTAGCATTAACTTCTAATCATCACTGTATTACTACAACAGCATTTTAAAAATTGACCACAATCGTCCCCAGAACTTTGAATCATACCTCCTTCTCTACGGCCAGGCTTCTCAAATCTTCTGTCAGCCCTGAAAGAAGGAACCACAGGTTAGAAAACATGTACTCTAAACAGGAGAAAGTGGAGGGTAGTTTGGGGATTAACTATGAAAGTTAGCAAAGCCCACCTTCAATGAATGAATAATTTTTGATTGGCTACCAAGCTTCAAGAAAGGATCATCTCCAGTTTTTAAGCTCTCCTAGAAATAAACCCGCATAGCCCTCGTATCATGACAGAGAATTTCTACACCACGCTCACAGCAATGCAACCGTCCTTGAAATAGGACTCCAAACAATGAATATGATATACTGAACCCAAATAACTGACTTCTAGAGTTTTATTTATACCACATGGCACTAGTTTTATAGCTTTGCATCCTATACCTTCGCTCTCAATTACATTTTTTTTTAAACTTTTCATCCCTTGACTAGAGATGTATTTAGTGAATTTTTTCATCACACTTCCTTTAGTTTAGATACAGCGTGGAAAAAGCCCATTGGCTCACCGAGTCCACATCGACCAGCGATCATCCATACACTTGCTCTATCCTACACGCTAGGGACAATTTACAGAAGCCAATTAACTTACAAACCTGCACGTCTTTGGCATGTGGGAGAAATTGGAGCACGTGGAGAAAACGTGCGACTTCTCCTGCCAGAGTTGCAGGGTTGAAAATTACCTGGAGCGGGGCCTTACATCATTGCCCGGCGCGGCTTCAAATTGCCGCGGGACTTGTTAGCGCCCGCCGGGGGCTCCAACACCAAGGCCCGGAGCGTGGCCTTGCATCGCCCGGCGCGGCTTTAATTGCCACGGGACTTATTTACCATCGCCCGCCAGGGGCTTTGACTCTGACATCGGGAGGAATGAGGAGTGCATGGGAGAGATAAGACTTTGCCTTCCATCACAGCGAGGAGGAGATGCGCTGTGATGGATGTTTGTGTAAATTGTGTTGTGTCTTGGTTCTTTTTCTTGTGTGTATGACTGCAGAAACCAAATTTCGATTGAACCTCAATGAGGTTCAAATGACAACAAATAAATTGTATTGTATTGTATTGTAAACACAGTCGTAGGGAGCATGTATAAACTCCATACAGACAGCACCAGTAGTCAAGATCGAACCCGGGTCTCTGGCGCTGCAAGGCAGAAACTCTACCACCGCACTGCCCTGTTCCTTCTATGGTCTATTATGTTATATTGCACAGCCTAAGATCACATCTGAAAATCTACATCCTGCAGTCCTTCGATTAATCGTGCTACCGCCACAAGTCAAAGAAACTACACAGGATAAGGAAGGAGTGGTTTTCCCAGGGAGCATTTCAGTATTTCATTCAAGTATAGCAACCCCAGTTGGTCAAATGGACAATATTCGAGCAACACTCTTCGTTCATCAGTAATCCTCGCATCTTCTGCAACATAGAACTTGCAGAAGATTCAGGTTCAGGCTGACAACTTCACAGCACATTAAGAATATCCTGGACAAAACAGCCAGCAATTCTTGACGACTTTCAATGAAACCAGTTCTGTCAAGCCACTGGCATCCACATCTACAGAACTACTATCGAGACCACAAGCTGAAATGCTGCAGCCATGTCAACACCGCAGGTGTAATAGCAAGACAACACTGCAGTTTACCTCGAAACTGTTCAAATGTTCAGCTCTAAAGTTGAAGGCAGACGTGTAATGGGGCACACACCCAGAAAGTTATGCCCCTGTCCCACTTAGGAAACCTGAACGGAAACCTCGGGAGACTTTGCGCCCCACCCAAGGTTTCTGTGCGGTTCCCGGAGGTTTTTGTCAGTCTCCGTAACTGTTTCCACTACCTCCGGCAACCACCTGCAACCTCCGGGAACGCACAGAAACCTTGGGTGGGGCGCAAAGTCTCCAGAGGTTTCCGTTCAGGTTTCCTAAGTGGGACAGGGCCATTACAAGAATGACAGTAATCAAGCTATCCAGCAGGCTTAATTCCTGCACTATCAGTCAGCATAGGTACAATACACAGATGAAAACGACGACTGAAGCAAAGCACCAAGGTTACTTTGGTTACATTGCCAACACAATACACCAAGGTTACATTGACAACTTCTATTCACAATGATGACTTTCCCATCGTGTGCAATTAATGACCCCCTCCTAATCATACACTATCATCGCAGGCACATCTTTCATTCCTTCTTCACAGCTGGTCTGAAAACCTAACACCACTAGGAAATCAACACTGCCATCAAGGCTGCACATGAAAGACCCACAATCATCTTACGGTAACCATGGCTGCAGCCTTGTTAAAATCATTGTCGCAGCAGGAACTCATTTAAGATAGAAAATATTAACAGGAGATTATACCTTCACATTTATATTCCAAAGTTCAAGGATGCATCCACTTCATATGATCACCATTTCTTATTTAACACCACTAACATAAATTGATAAGGCATACGGCAGAGTTTGGCCATTCGGCCCATTGAGGCTGCTCCGCCATTCGATCATGGCTGATCTATGTTTTCCCTCTCAACTCCATTCTCCTCGTAGCCTTTGAAGCTCTTACCAATCAAGAACCTATTAATCTCTGCTCTAAAAATACACAATGACGGCCTCCACAGGCACGTGTGGCAATGAATACCATATATTCACCACCCTGTGGCTGAATATATTCCTCCTCATCTCCATTCTATAAGTTTTGTCCTGTTATTCCGAGGCTGTGCTCTCTAGTTGTAGATTTCTCCACGGTTGAAAACATCCTCACCCCATGTTCACTCAACTAATCAAAAACCTATTAATTATAAAGTTTTGTCCGATTATTCTGAGGATGAGCTCTATGGTCCTAGAATCCCCCACTGTTGAAAATATCCTCTCCATGTCCACTCAACCAGACTGATTCTTGGGATGTCAGGACTTTCATATGAAGAAAGACTGGATAGACTCGGCTTGTACTCGCTAGAATTTAGAAGATTGAGGGGGGATCTTATAGAAACTTACAAAATTCTTAAGGGGTTGGACAGGCTAGATGCAGGAAGATTGTTCCCGATGTTGGGGAAGTCCAGGACAAGGGGTCACAGCTTAAGGATAGAGGAGAAATCCTTTAAGACCGAGGTGAGAAAATCATTTTTCACACAGAGAGTGGTGAATCTCTGGAACTCTCTGCCACAGAAGGTAGTTGAGGCCAGTTCATTGGCTATATTTAAGAGGGAGTTAGATGTGGCCCTTGTGGCTAAAGGGATCAGGGGGTATGGAGAGAAGGTAGGTACGGGATACTGAGTTGGATGATCAGCCATGATCATATTGAATGGCGGTGCAGGCTCGAAGGGCCGAATGGCCTACTCCTGCACCTATTTTCTATGTATCTATGTAACTAATTAAGAGCCTATTAATCTCCGTTATAAAAATACACAATGACTTGACCCCCACCGCCATTTGTGGCAATGAATTCTAGATTCACCACCCTCTGGTAAAGAAATTCCTCCTCATCTCTATTCTAAAGGTATGTCCTTGTACTTCCTTGTCCTTGACAAGAAGCTGGGGATGCAGGAAAGATTTTGATTAGTCAGGAGGGCTGGCACAGGTCATGACAGTGACCCACCACATGCTCAAAGGCACGGAGGGATAGGCAATAAATGCTGATCTGGCCAGCAACGCGCAGATCCCACAAACTGAAAAGCGGGAGGTTTTCACTTAAGTGCATGTGTTAATGACCAAGCACAATTTTTCTTATCTTCTTCAAGCCAGCCAAGAATGTACAGAATAGGACCTTACCCAGAGATTAGTCATAAAAGGTCTAATCCACAAATCGTAAACAGTACCTTCGAAACTTACCTTTCCTCCCAGCTCTGGCTTCGCAGCATTTCACGAGCTCCACGGCCAAACCCCCCTTCTCCATCTTCAAAACTTCTTTGGTAAAAACCGCTTTCCCCTCTTCCTCGGCCTGTATAAGGAGCATATGCAAAGTGGGGAATGCTGAGACATCGAACACCATGTGTCCACATTCATTCACAAATGAAAAAAGATACTTTACTATCTTGAGTAGGAGACTCCAACGGGTCTTCTAAAGTCGTGTTATGCCTCTACATGACTACAACAAAAAGACATTCTGCTTCTCAATCGACTGAACGATAAACCAAACAGAATTCCAAGCCCCATGCTATAGACAATAGGTGCAGGAGTAGGCCATTTGGCCCTTCGAGCCAGCACCACCTTTCACTGTGATCATGGCTGATCATCCATACTCAGTCCTCCGCTCCTGCCTTCTCCCCATATCCCTCGATTCCGCTGCCTTTAAGAGCTCTATCTAACTCTCTCTTGAAAGCATCCAAAGAATTGGCCTCCACTGCCTTCTGAGGCAGAGAATTCCACAGATTCACAACTCTCTGGGTGAAAAAGTATTTCCTCTTCTCCGTTCTAAATGGCCTACCCCTTATTCTTAAACTGTGGCCCCCTGGTTCTGGACTCCCCCAACATCGGGAACATGTTTCCTGCCTCTAGCGTGTCCAATCCCAAAATAATCTTATATGTTTCAATAAGATTCCCTCTCATCCTTCTAAATTCCAGTGTGTACAAGCCCAGCCGCTCCATTCTCTCAACATATGACAGACCCGCCATCCGGGAATTGACGCTAGTTTCGTTTTTTATTATTTTAGTTAATAATAATAATAATAATAATAATAATAATAATAACGTATCATGAAGTTTAGTTTATTATTATTTTAAAAGCAATTATTACTAAAAACAATTAAAACAAAACAATGGAATAATTTGTAACTGGATATACCATCATTTCACACTGCATCACTGTACCTATGACTAACAATCTGAATCTCTGATTTAAAGCTAATTGGTCCATTCAGTAATTATAGCTTGTGGAAAACAAAAAACTGCTTTTGGAAAACACAAATATGTATACAAATAAACAATTTAGAAGTAGGCCTTTCAACACTTTAAGCCAGTGCTGCCATTAAGATTATGGCTGCTTTGATTGCAAGCTCAACTCTACTGCTCGCCTTTCATCCTGAATTCTTTATTTTTGCCTTAAAAATATTGCTTTCACTGCCCTTTGAAGAAAGTTCCAAAGACTCAATTCTCAGCAAATATTTTGCCTTGCTTTAAATCATTTATTTTTAAGCAGTGACCTCTAATTTTAGTTTTCCACAAGAGAAAACATCTTCTCCATTTGCACCCTGTCAAACCCTTCAGCATGCTGCATCACGCAAGCCCAACCTGACCAACATTTCCTCATAGGTCTACCTGCCCATTTGAGACATCAGCCCAATAAAACCACTCGGAACTGCTTCCAGTGCATTTATATCTTTCGTAATATTTCTTAAATAACAAGACCAATACTGTACAGAATACACTAGATGTAGTTTCATCCATGTCCTATATGACGAAGGATAGAAATATAGACAATAGGTGCAGGAGTAGAGGCCATTCGGCCCTTCGAGCCTGTACCGCCATTCAATATGATCATGGCTGATCATCCAACTCAGTATCCTGTACCTGCCTTCTCTCCATACCCCCTGATCCCTTTAGCCACAAGGGTCACATCTAACTCCCTCTTAAATATAGCCAATGAACTGGCCTCAACTACCTTCTGTGGCAGAGAATTCCAGAGATTCACCACTCTCTGTGTGAAAAATGTTTTTCTCGGTCCTAAAGGATTTCCCCCTTATCCTTAAACTGTGACTCCTTGTCCTGGACGTCGATAACATCGGGAACAATCTTCCTGCATCTAGCCTGTCCAACCCCTTAAAATGTTTGTAAGTTTCTATAAGATCTCCCCTCAATCTTCTAAATTCTAGCGAGTACAAGCCGAGTCTATCCAGTCTTTCTTCATATGAAAGTCCTGACATCCCAGGAATCAGTCTGGTGAACCTTCTCTGTACTCCCTCTATGGCAAGAACGTCTTTGGATTCAATTCCTCGAGGAATAACATTACCGACTTTTCCCCAATCACTTGTAAAATCTGTTAACAAGCCTTTAGCAAATTATGCGCTGGGAAACCCAACTCCTGCATCTCAGATTCTACCATCTCTCACATTTAGATATCATACTTTTTTTTTCACATCAGGTGTATGGATAAACTTATTGAATGATGGGTGTTGAGGACTATTCCTGAACTTGGGTACCAAGTTTCCTAATTTGCTTCATTCTGCAAGAGTTTATAGTTTGTAGAAACTGTTTTAGTGACTTACCTCGGCCCCTGGCACCACCTCGGCCTCTGACTACCCCTGCTGGTGGGGCTGTTCCTCCCCGCCCCATCAACCTCATCACTGCCGAGCTGTTCACAGACATTGAAAAGTTCCTCTGCACAGGATTAATAAAAAGGCTCAGTTAAAACACCATTTTATAAGTACTTCGAATGATAAGCTCTATCTTGCAGGTATCATGTTGGGACATTCTTCACTTCAATAGACAATATGTGCAGGAGTAGGCCATTTGGCCCTTCGTGCCAGCACCACCCTTCAATGTGATCATTTATTATTATTTTTTTTAAATTTGAGCGTGAGAAATTCTATGTCCTGCCAGCCTTCTTTCAAAATTTAGCAACTCAAAATGGGGGGTGCTTCTTCATTGCCAGGAAATACAGTACTTTATTAAGAGATATGTCTTTTGAAGACTTTATAAAAGTCGACTGACAGCTTATGGAGAGAACAATCTGCGCATGCGTGGTTTAAGATTTTTTTAATAAGCCGACTGACTGCCTACCCTGAGTAGCTACTCACGGCACGTGCCCGAGTGAAAGGCCTGGATAGAGTGAATGTGGAGAGGATATTTCCACTAATGGGAGAGTCTAGGACCCGAGTCCATAGTCTCAGAATAAAAGGACGTACCTTTAGAAAGGAGACGAGGAAGAATTTCTTTGACTAGAAGGTGGTGAATCTGTGGAATTAATTGACACAGGTGGTTGTGGTGGCCGTTAATGTATATTTTAACGGCAGGGGTTGACAGGTTGATTAGTAAGGGTGCCAGGGGTTATGGGGAGAAGGCAGGAGAATGGGGATGAGAGGGAAAGATAGATCAGCCATGATTGAATGGCGGAGTAGACATAATGGCCTATTTAGGCCTAATTCTGCTCCCAGAACTTATGTAACTAGCTGGTTGCAACTCTACAACAAGCTTCAAATGCAAGGGGCAAAAACTGTCCTCCTCACTGGTCTTCTAAACGGTCGGATCCTCCGCGTTCCATCTGCACGATGAAACAAGCACATTGTTGGGTGCAAATACCAAAACAAGCACAGCAACAGCTCAAAAATAGGGCTTATCACCAGATTGCAATTACAGATGTAATTACAAAAACCTGGATGCAACATAACTTCCTCAAACTCAACAGCGATAAAACAGAATTCCTCCTCATAGGCTCCAAATCCACACTCAGCAAAATCAATAACCCCACTCTCACCATCGACAGCACCACTGTCTCCCCATCTCCCCAGGCCCGCAACCTTGACGTGATCTTTGATTCCACCCTCTCCCTTGAGCCTCACATCCGCCCTGTCATTAAAACCTCCTTCTTTCACCTCTGCAACATCGCCAAAATCAGACCCTCTCTCACACCTCCCGCTGCTGAAAGACTCATCCATGCCTTCATCTCCTCCCGACTGGACTACTGCAACTCACTTCTCCTTGGCATCAGCTCCACCTACATCAACCGACACCAACTGGTCCAGAACGCAGCCGCCCGACTCATCACCCACACCAAATCCTGGCATCACATCACTCCAGTCCTCAAACAACTTCACTGGCTTCCCATCTCCCACCGGATCACCTACAAAATCCTGGTCCTCACCTACAAAGACCTCCACCATCTGGCCCCCCCATATCTCACTGACCTCCTCTCCCCCTACCAACCCTCACGGTCCCTCAGATCCACATCAGCCGGTCTCCTCTCCATCCACAAATCCAACCTCCGCAGTTTTGGGGACGGAGCCTTCTCCAGGGCAGCTCCCAGGCTCTGGAACTCCCTCCCCCAACTGATCCGCAATTCCGTGTCCCTCACCATCTTCCAGTCCCGCCTCAAGACCCATCTCTTCACCTCTGCCTATCCTTAGCCCCACGTCCCCCTCCCTTTTCGTCTGTGTTTGAATTGCCTCATATTGTGTTTTGAATTGAATTCTGTCTTTAATTTGTGTACTAGTCATGTCTCTACTATTTATTTCATTCCGCTTACATGTTTTTCCTCTACTTGCTAAATTTTTGTAAGGTGTCCTTGAGACTCTTGAAAGGCGCCCATAAATAAAATTTATTATTATTATTAGATGTGCTTCAAATACCAAGGCTGACAGTGACTCTCAGATCCATGAGAAAACAGAAAAAGCATTTCCCTGTTATGTTCATCTTAATGACTATCCTGCAAGTGAATTCTACATTTATCTAATGTCAGTGGTGTTGAATCCACATTAACTCACATGCTGATGTCCACCATAGACTAATTGCTCTGCACATTGTAACCAACTCTAAATCAGCAACTTTTAAACTCCAACAGCTGCAATGAAGAATTGGCAAAGCACGCAATTGCAGAACTGAATATTTCTGGACCTCATTTAATAAGATAACACCTCATAATCAACACAGCTCATTAAATTTGAATCTACAGTAATGGTATTAGATCCTGATTAAAGAAAGCAAACAGTATGTGACTTCCCCGTTAAAATTACAAAGGATTTAGCTTTCTGCTGAGCTAAACAGTCAATAATAATCACAGTGTGAGGGAATGATTCATAATATGGCTTGCATTTGCACTGTCAGATATCAACACACTCCTCACATCTGTAGATGACAAAGTTCCTGCCTGTATTCCAAAGAATAGCAGTGAATTTAAAACGACCAACAATCAGTAGGAGAAACTCAGCAGGTCGTGGGTTTACCCATGGTGCCCTGATCAATGTGTATACCTCACTCCACATGAATGAGGGGAATGATCAATATCACATTAGAGGCCAACACAAATTGATTAGTGTGTTGAAACAGTTTCTGCACTTATTGAGTCATACAGAATGGAAACAGGCCCTTCAGCCCAACCGACTATACTCGTCCCACCTGCCTGTGTTTGGCCCATATTCCTCTAAACCTGTCCTATCCACGTACCTGTCTAATTGTTTAAAAGTTGGGATAGTCTCAGCCTCAACTACCTCCTCTGGCAGCTTGTTCCATACACACACCACCCTTTGTGTGAAAATGTTACCCCTCAGATTCCTAGTAAATCTTTTTCCCATTCACCTTAAACCGATGTCCTCTGGTCCTCAATTCACCTACTCTGGGCAAGAGACTGTGCATCAACCTGGTGTATTCCAATCATGATTTTATATACCTCCATAAGATCACCCCTCATCCTCCTGTGCTCCAATTAATGGAGTCCTGGCCTGCTCAACCTCTCCCTGTAGCTCAGACCCTAGAATCCTGGCAACATCCTTGTAAATCTTCTCTGTACCCTTTCCAGCTTGATAACATCTTTCCTATAATGTGGTGCCCAGAACTGACACGGTACTCTAAATGTGGCCTCACCAATATCTTATATAACTGCGACATGACCTCCTAATTTCTATACTCAATACTCTTTGACTGATGATGGCCAATGTGCCAAAAGCCCTTTTGACCACCCTTTCTTTCTATCCCCTTAGAAAGTATTTAATTGACCTCAAGATTCTCTAAAAATGAAGCAGGAACTGCAGATGCTGGTTTACCTAACAAAAAGACACAAAGTGCTGGAGTGACTGACAGCATCTCTGGGGAAAAATGGAGAGGTGATGTCTTGGGTCGGGGTCCTTGAAGAAAGGGTCGGACCCAAAACGTCACCTATTCACGTTCTCCAGAGATGCTGCCTAACCTGCTGAATTACTCCAGCACGTTGCGCCTTTTTCTTCTTCTTCCATAACAGTGATATGCAAGACTTTATTATAAACGCAAGATCTTTGTTTTTCTAACTGCTATCCAGCCATTTCCTCCCAATGGCACATATGCCATTGAAAGTGAGAAACACAGCATCCAATATTGCAATTCTCCTTTCCTTAAAACCCCAGCACTTCACCCACCAAATTCCCTGCAGCTAAATAATCTGACAACACACAATCTGGATTTACAAATTATCATTTAAATAAAACAGCACTGCAGGCTCTTTGAAAAAAACCTTACTCTTCAGCATGCATCAGCAGCTGCAAGGAGAAAAATAAAATTAGAGGGGAAATTACTTGCAATCCTTAAAACATTAGTTATAATTCTGGCATTCCCTCAATTGAGAGACTTTATTTCTGCTTATATTTCATCCAGCTTGATTTATGACCATGCAGGATATTTATATCAATTATGGATTTCTCCTTTAAAAATTAGCATTCGTTTCCAGTCTTCAGGATGTCTCATTGAATTCACTATTTGTACCTTGAGGGCAAATGCACAAGTGGATTTGTACATTCCAAGGTCAGCAATGAGCGGGAATGTCTAATTAAATTTGTATTGGTATTCAAAAGGAAGCTTTGGGAAGGTTAGAATCTGTGTATTTTCAAGATTATCCCATCTCAACCCTACTGTTCACCAATTAGAGAGAAAATCTCTGATTGCACCATCTGAAAAGACTAATGAAACCTTTCAAATTTCAAATGAACATTGATTTTTCTAATTTCAAGTAACTCCTGCACTCCATCACCCCCAACACTCTCACCACCCCCCCCCCCCCCCCCCCCCTCCTCACTTCTACTTTCAGTCTGAGGAAGGGTACCAACCCGAAACGTCACCTATTCTTTTTCTCCAGGGATGCCACCTGGTCTGCTGTTACATAAGCACTTTGTGTGTACCTAATGAAACCATATTTTTAGCTTGATCTTAACATCTTACCCACAGTATGTTTCATATATTGCACCCTGCAGGCACTTTGAATTTGAGCAGAAATTCAAAAATAATTAAGACTACGCAACTCAAATCCCTCCCAAAGTGCATTGAAAGTAGCAATGAAATTTCAGATGCATTTGCCCACAGCAATCACAGCCATTTGAAGGTTAGTGCTGACAGCAGCCTGGAAATGTCTAGCCTGAGTGCACAATCTACTCAATTAAAGCAACGAATGTCCCAAACCTACGCAATGACAATAGAGAAAACAAGTTTAAGTGCATGGAGATCTAGATATTACTGCAATTAATTACCAAAGGGTCTACTTTCCCAATAAACAGGGAGTGCGGAGGGAGAAATAACTGCAAAATCTAAACAAGTCATTTCATTCTTAGTAGCTGATGTTTTCTCATCATCGCCCCAGTTTAAGTACACCAGGGGCCTTCGGAAAGTCTAGCTGGCACACAATTATATCCATCACTCAGGGGGGGAAAAAATTGTCGTCAAGCAGCTTGTCAAGTAATATCTGCAGCCTTACTGTAAACAAACATCTCCACCCACCTGCTCTTCCTCTGTAAGAGGTACAAGTGCCAAGGGCAGAAGTGGTTCATCCTGTAAAATAGCCAGGAATTCTTTATCCACCAACTCTTCAGGAACCTGGCAGTGTAAAATGAGGAAGTGGTCATTAGTACGTGCACTAGTGTAACTTCTGCTTCTGGCTTCATTTGCTTTGGAGATCCCCGTTCCACATGTTTCTCGTATTACAGATGCGACCTCGTGCCACAAGTCTTCGGGGAGGCGAAAGGAGTATGCCAAAAGGTGGCTTGTTAATTTGTTATGCTGCTGTAAGACAAATCGTGATGAAGGAAGGAGAAGCAGCAAGTGGGAAAACTAAGAACGGCAAAGTGAATTTGGCTTTACTGCAGTCAAATATTAAAATTATGGAGGCATAGAGTGATACAGCGTGGAAATAGGCACTTCAGATCAACTTGCCCACACCGGCCAACATGTCCCAGTTACACTAGTCCCACCTGCCTGCCTTTTGCACATATCCCTCCAAACCTGTCATACCCATGTACCTATCTAACTGTTTCTTAAACATTAGGATAGTCCCTGCCTCAACAACCTCCTCTGGCAGCTTGATCCATACACCCACCACCCTTTGCGTGAAAAAGTTATTCCTCAGATTCCTATTAAATCTTTTCCCCTTCACCTTAAACCTATGTCCTCTGGTCCTTGACCCACCTACTCTGGGCAAGAGACTCTGTGCATCTACCTGATCTATTCTTCTCATGATTTTATACACCTTTATAAGGTCATATGTGATAGGAGCAGAATTAAGCCATATGGCCCATCAAGCCTACTCCGCCATTCAATCATTGCTGATCTCTCCTTCTCCATCCTAACCCCATTCTCCAGCCTTCTCCCCATAACTCCTAACACCCGATAAGATCACCCCTCATCTTCCTGAGCTCCAAGGAAGAGAGTCCCAGCCTACTCAACCTCTCCCTATAGCTCAGACCCTCTAGTCCTGGCAACATCCTCGTGAATCTTCTCCGTATCCTTTCCAGCTTAACAAAGTCTTTCCTGTAACATGGTGCCCCGAACGGAACACAACACTCTAAATACTTTTATAAAACACACATTTAATAATCTTTACCCTTTCTGTCACCTTGAGGTCAGAATTGCTGCAATACCATTTCAAGGACATTTGCATTAAACAGATTACATCCTCGGATCTCCACCCTATGCATCGGATTTCCTTCTGCAATCGTGTCATCGCATTAAGGAGACTGCAAACATCACCTAAGTGTCATTTTCAACTGTAATTCACATCATTCATTTTTAGTTTTAGTATTCTTAGCCTCATGTTGGTATATTATTGTCCTGTGTGATAGATAGTGAAAAACCCGTTTGCATGCTAACCATTCAAGTACAATTAAACCGTGCACGAATCCAGCTGGCAGTGGAAAATGAGGAAGTCAACAGAGTGCACACTGTAGCGTTACAGCTACGGAGAAACTACAGATTAAATGAGTGCATGGACCACAACGGGGAAGATAAAGATCAGGACTACATTCTTAGATTATGAGAAGGTAGACAAAAATGCTGGAGAAACTCAGCGGGTGAGGCAGCATCTTCGGAGTGAAGGTGACGCTTCTCCAGAATGATGTGGGTGGGGGGGGGGGGGGCAGGAAGAAGAAAGGAAGAGGCGGAGACAGTGGGTCGTGGGAGAGCTGGGAAGGGGAGGGGAAGGAAGGAGAAAGCAGGGACTACCTGAAATTGAAGTCAATGTAAACTACCCAAGCAAAATATGAGGTGCTGCTCCTCCAATTTACGGTTGGCCTCACTCTGGCCATGGAGGAGGCCCAGGACAGAAAGATCGGTTTCAGAATGGGAGGGGGAGTTGAAGTGCTGAGCCACCGGGAGATCAGGTTGGTTATTGCGAACTGAGCGAAGGTGTTGGTCTCACCGATGTAGAGCAGCTGACACCTAGAGCAGCGGATGCAATAGATGAGGTTGGAGGAGGTGCAGGTGAACATCTGCCGCACCTGGAAAGACTGCTTGGGTCCTTGGATGGAGTCAAGGGGGGGGGAGAAGTAAAGTGACAAGTGTAGCATTTCCTGCGGTTGCAAGGGAAAGTGCCAGGAGAGGGGGTGGTTTGGGTTTGAAGGGACGAGTTGACCAGGGAGTTACGGAGGGAGCGGTCTCTGCGGAAAGCCGAAAGGGGAGGAGATGGACGATGTGGCCAGTGGCGGGATCAGAGGTGATAGTTTGACACAACACAGACACTTGTTTTGTCACTTTTTTTCCAAATATATATTGCTGAATAAAGAAATGACAAAGTTAGTGACACACTACAAATGAAACAAACTTCTGACTACAAAGATGTGGAAAAAAAGAAAGATCACTCGGAGGGTAGTGGGCATAAGGAATGAGCTGCCAGAAGAGGTCTTTGAGGCAGGTACGATAACATTTAATATACACTTGGACAGGTAAATGGATATGAAACATTTAGAGGGTTACATATGAAATGCGGGCAAATGGGACTAACTTGAATGGGGTATCTTGGTTGGCATGGACAGGTTGGACTGAAAGGCCTGTTTCAATGTTGTGTGACTAAAATTGCACATACAATACAATACCTACAATGCCTTTTATTTATCATTTGAACCTCATACCTTATTATCTTTCATATAAAGTGCTAGCATTTCTTCTCTTCCGTATCGATAATCTGCTAATTTGTATTTTGGCAATGCAGGTGAAGGAGGTGGGGACGTGACACTTCCACCACTGGACAATGCACGAAGCCTACAGCAGGAAGGAAAGAAATTCAAAAGGATATCAATGTAACAGCACTGCCTTGAAACCCAGAGCATAGAAACTATAGCGTAGATGCAAAACTCATATTCCATCCAACAAGCTTCACTTCACCTTACTAGCACACCTTCGGCTCAAAGCACAAAATGAAAAGTAATGCCTATATGAATGCTTCAGTCAGTAAGACTTATCTTAGGGCTTCTAGATTTATTCCACAGAATGATAGGGGGTGGCAATTTAACATGTAAACATTTTAAAAAAAAAGTCAAACATATTCAAAGGTTGGAGGAAATGTAGCTCCAACGTGACTAGAATACCAAGCTTTGAAACTACTTCCCAATAGTCAATTGTGGTCGGTCTTACTGATCAGCTCACACTTAGGTCATTTTTGGGCACAAGAATATGAATGCAGACTTAAAGAAGTCTGCTGTAACAGTGTGTTTATTAAATAGTTAAGAGGAAGCGAGCGTAAGCATTTTAAGCTCAGGTTAGGTTGCACAAAGTTAAACTAGATGACAATTTAAGTCAGTAAGACACTCCATTTACATGGGGAAGTGTAGAATATTCAGTAGTATTCTATTACTTAAGTATTATTCAATTAAATTCATTAATCTTCACCAAATGAAGCCAAAATCCATTATAACTAATTACACAATAGACCCAAAGCAAAACATGCCTGACACAACAAATGTTTACATATTCTGAATTAGCCTTTAGCCCTATTCGCACTCTTAATTGTATTACTGAAAATATCACCCCCTTACCATTCTGGTCCAAAGTTGAGTGTCTGAGTCTCTGCTGCCATCTCCTTGTCTTTGACAACAGCTCTGGAAGATTAAAAACAAAAAATATATTTTGATTAAGAAATTAGGCAAACTTTATTTATGATTTCATTATGAAATGATAGTGCATTTCCTACTTTTAGCAGGATACCGGTATGGCTTAAATACCCAGTTTGAAAACTACAGCTACTCCCCGATTTACGATGCTTGGACTTGCGATATTTCGACTTTACGGTCGGCAGACGCTCAGAAATGGCAGCGAGCCGCACGTCACTTCCGGTCATGTGATCGCAATGTATTACGTGCAATTTCGGCTTGCTATATTTTCGGTTTACGATGTAGCGTTGTTACAAAACCTACCATCAGCGGCGCTCCAGATCTGCCACTGCCTGTGCGTGCGATTCCGGAGGCTGAGGGGGGCGCGGGATTAAAATGCAGGTTTGTATTGGTTGTCGGAGAGGTATTTGCTCGGACTACAAGTTGATGGGGGGGAAAAATTGTTCTGCGCTTCCGTTCCCGTTTTTTTTTTTTTAAGTTGCTGGTCAACTGCATCGCTGGATTGAAGTTAAACTCGATGTCTAACGCCTTCAACATCACGGTTTAAAATCAACATCAAGGACTTCCACATCAGGATAAAGCAAAAGTTATATTGTTTATTTAATATTTTACCTTGCTTTATGGTGTGGTTTCATTTTACATTTATATTTCATTTATGATGAATATGAATTTTTCGTCGGGTATTTACCATTTGCTTTAACGTTACAATAACATTAAAGTTCTGATCTTGAGAATATCACATTTTTGAAATTTCAAGGCAGTCTTTCCGTCACAACAGTCAATTTTGTAATTATCTACAATTAGGCAACTAAATAATGATATGCTTCAATTTCAGGTCATCCAAGTAAGGTGTTTCATATTTGTTTCAGAATGCTTCAATCTAGAATAACTGAAAATTTCATTCAGTTCTCTTATTTTTTAAGAAAGTTATGGGCTTTTATGTCAATTGACTGTCCTCAATCACAGCTTTTGTGTTAAGTTAACGGAAAAGCAATAGGGAACAAGATGCTAATTTCCGAGTATGAAAATGACCACAACTTTTTTAACACTGAAGATGTGAAAGTGAATTAGGTATCAAAGTTATTTTTATGCTTTATCTGATGGGATAAATTACAAGCTTGATTTTTAAAATCTCAAAATTTTGTGACATTCCTATACGATGGGTTTATCGGAACGTGACCTCATCGTAGGTCAAGGAGCAGCTGTACTCTAAAAAGCAGCATCTACAAAATTCTCAAGTGTCCCCCAGGACAACATCATTTTGGATTATACCTGTGGTAAAATGCCACAGATGGCACTTTGGTGAGTTGTGAATTAAAACATTCGCTAACACCACATTCATGGAAAGACAAAATGCTGAAGTAATTCAACGTAGTCACTGATTCACTGACAGCATCACTGAAGAACATGGGTGGGTGACGTTTCTGGTCGGGACCCTTCTTGGTAAGCCAGCATCCGTAGTTCTTTGTATCTAGCAGCGTTAACGTGTTGGCTCTAAGCAGCCTCCTCGTCAGAGGTAGAAATTGTGGGGTTGAAAACCACTTAATTTACGTTCTAGATTCCATACAAAACAAATCTCAACCTGAAATAATTGCCTTCTGAAAAGGGATGACGATGGACTGGGAACATTGTTAAACAAAATCTCAAGGAATACAACAAGAATACACAAAGGTGTCAACAGCTCCATTGTGAAACACCCCACAAAGGTCACCAACAGTGTGAATCATTTCTTTTTTTTTTTTAAACATTGTGATTGCTAGTAACAATCGATTTTGCTATCGAGATTCTTGTACTATCTTTATGCACCAGGTGACTGCAATAATCATACAAAATTAAGCAGAAATACTTGGATAATGCCATAGAAGGCCGTGGAGGCCAATGGATATTTTTAAGGCAGAGATAGATATTTCTTGACAAAATATTAGCTTTTCTTTCAAGAGGATTCTTGACCTGCGCGAGATAACCACTGATGAGGTGGTTGCGCAGTAATCAACCAGAACCAGATTAGTACAGGTGTCAGAGGTTATGGGGAGAAGGCAGGAGAATGGAATTAGGAGGGAGAGATAGATCAGCCATGATTGAATGGCGGAGTAGGCTTGTTGGGGCGAATGGTCTAATTCTGCTCTCATCACTTATGAACTTATGCTTATCGAAGGAGGGTGGGAAACTTTGGCTCCTATTCATCATATGGGTTTCCAACATAGCCTGCACGAGGGCATATGATGGCAAAGTATTTTAACATCGACTATGTTTAATTACCAGAGCTATCTACCTTGAAATGCTCTCTGAAACCATACTCTGCAATGCAATCAGCTTGTACATATTGGGTTTACTGGCATGAAAAAACCCATACACCAGATCAGTAAACAGACATACCAGTCACCATGGTATGAAAACACAGCAGTTATTTTTCCCCACGCCAAATTCTCAAAACAGGGACCTGACAGCGACCACTAATCTGCTTTAATTGTACTGATTCAGGAACAACACTTGACAAAGTACCAAAGGGAACATATCTTCTTTCCGAACAGGAATCTCTATTATACTTAGGATAAACCATGGCACAATTTAACATTTGATTTGCATACTGACACATTTATGACTACATGGTACTTTCACTGCCACACGAGCCTGCGGGTTGGTGTCAGGAGTGCAGCTTGCTCTGCAATCATATGAAGGAAGAGCTTCAAGCAAGGCAGATGTACAAGTTGACTAATTGATGACATAATTGGAAAATACATGCAGCTCTGCAGCTGAACCGACTGTCGCGTTACTAACGTGAGACATAGTTTTCAAGCTACAATGTAGGTGGCCAACTTCCTACACTTCGCTGATGATATTTGCCAATGTCTGCATCACCTCCAGGTTTGGGAATTCTAATGCCAGTGACATTTTTTTAACCCTCATATCATCTTAACTCATGTCTATCTTGCAACTTGACTATTCAATATTACACCAATTCCATGGCTCACTTTCCTGTGCTGCAACATGTTCCACAGTCAAACTGCGTAATGAAAACTACGCTACTAGTTCAGACTCGAACCACCAATTGGCGACTTGAACTAAACAGAGGCAGAATCTACCCTGTGGAATCAGAGCCATGCAAGTCTTGCTGTATGTTTACTAACGTGACATGATTAGAAGCTTAATTAAAACGTTCAGTTCTAATGCAAGTCTTGAATGCTCATGAACTTCTTGCTTTAATTGCAAACAAGTTCATTTCTTTTTAACCAAATTATTTCAGCAAATCTGTCAGAACTAATAATGAATGACTTTAGAAACACAATGCTGAAACAAGCCCTTGGGCCCACAAACTCAGTACAGACAGCACCGGTGGTCAGGATCGAACCTGGCTCTCAGACGCTGCAAGGCATCAACTCCACCGCTGCACCATATTAATGCATCAACTAATTTACATGGAGCTTCAGCAACCATCTGGTGGCCCGCTGCTTAAAATTAATACATAAAAAACAGAAATCTGAACTATTTAAGTACAACCACACACAACTTCTCAGGGAAGACAATTTGTATTGATGTACCAGAAACCCTGTGAGAGCCAAAATGTAGCACAGTGAAATATCAAGTACAACCACTTCAAATGTATGTCACTTTAAAACCAGCCTATTTAGTTTGCCCATGTATTATTGATGTAGCCAAACACAACTTATTTACATAAATTTGAGAGAAACAACAATTATATTATTTTTTCAGTTTTGTTTTTAGTTTAGAGATAGTGAGAAAACAGGCCCTTTGGCCCACTGAGTCCGTGAGAGATCGGAGAAACCCCACTTGGAGATCTCGGAGAAACCCCACTCAGGTCACGGGGAGAACATATAAATTCCGTAGACAGTAGCCATAGTCAGGATCTAACCCAGGTCTCTAATGCTGTAAGGCAGCAACTCTACCGCTATGCCTCCATGCTGCCCAAATGATTAGTCACTAGATATGTGCATTGTGGATAGTGATGGATTTTGATGAGAATGTCAAGCAGGAACGCCAATCAGGTAAATGTCCTGCCCTCCATAACATACCCTGAGATTTTAAATTTAAACAAGCTACAATGGAGACCTCCATTTACCAGTGATATTTAGTAATGGAACTTCTCAGATCAAGTTCGAGGCCTCAATTCTGGGCACTACACTTGAAGTCAACAATTAAATTACTCAACAAATGCAGCATCAGCAACTGGGGCACAAGTAATACCTCTACGAATAAGCTGAGGAATTGCTGCAATGTCTTGTGGTCAAATAAAATCAGTCAGAAGCTCGTATGCGAAGAACGACTACGCTGGCTGTCAAAAGCAGTAGATCTCGGAAACCAGGAACAGTCAAAACCCGAGGATGAAACTGAAGTACAAATGAGGTGCACTAATGTTTTCCCTGCAGAATATCAGTTGCAGCCACAAAAGGTACTTCTACTTCACCAGGTTACTCTAATGGGACTCATAGACCAAATTTAAATCCCGAGGGAACTGTATTTATATTGCATCTTTCACACCCTGTGCTAATGTGCAGTGAATTAATCCTGAACAGCAAGTCAGTGCTCTGTAGGAAAATGCAACAACAAATTTGTTTGGGGCAACAGTGGCGGTAAACAATCACAAGACTCTTGGTGATGTTTTACAACAGGTATTGGTCCTGATGCTGGAATCATTTGCTTCTCCAATTTCTGACATGGGAATTTTTAATCACATTAACAAAAGGAACCCTGAGCCTTCAGCGACATTGCTGTTTTAAACATTAGTTTGTTTCAGTTGTTACAAGTATCATAATGGTATTGAGCTCTTGCATCAACGCATATTAAAATAAATTTGAATTCAACAGTAGCAATTTTCTACCTGCAGCCAGGAGGAGGCAATTATAGCAGACTTGCTCGTTACAACAGCCTGGGGGTGTGGAATTAGCTTGATTCTGTTGCTATGAAAAAATTGCTAGCACTTATTTGCTCTATTTCTGCATTCTTTATTAACTACCATTCAGTGCCATCATTCTCCACATCACTTGTGTAACAACAGCCAAATTCGAGTAGATGAATGCATCCCACTAATGCTAATTTGACAATAGACAATAGGTGCAGGAGTAGGCCATTCGGTCCTTCGAGCCAGCACCGCCATTCAATGTGATCAGTCCCAGAGATAGCACTTCAAAGGAGACGAGCCGGAAACACAGGAGAAGGCCGAAGCTGCAACTGTGAGCGAGAGAGAAAAAAAAAAAAAACAGACTGCTGGAGGAACTCAGCGGGCCAGGCAGCATCTCTGGAGAACATGAATAGGTGACGTTGTGGGTCAATAGACAATAGGGGCGAGTTGGCACAATAGGTGCAGGGGTAGGCCATTCGGTCCTTCGAGCCAGCACTGCCATTCAATGTGATCATGGCTGATCATCCCATCAGTACCCCGTTCCTGCCTTCTCCCCATATCCCCTGACTCCGCTATTTTTAAGAGCCCTATCTAGCTCTCTCTTGAAAGCATCCTGAGAACCTGCCTCCACCGCCCTCTCAGGCAGAGATTTCCACAGCCTCACCACTCTCTGTGAAAAGTGTTTCCTCGTCTCCGTTCTAAATGGCTTACTCCTTATTCCTAAACTGTGGCCCCTGGTTCTGGACTCCCCCAACAGGGACAACAGGTAAGTGAATTAGACAGAGAATTATGCAATACGCATCAAAATCTGCAGCCACAAAGTGATTTATCTTTAGTCATTTATTTTCGATTAATTACAAATGGTTACTTCATTTCGACGATTAGCAGATTTGCACATGACGATGAGTAAGAAATTTGCAGATGCCACTAAAGTGGGTGGTGTTGTAGGTAGTGGACAAATATTCAGCAGGATCTCAATTGGTTGGGCTGAGGAATGGTTGATGGAACTTAATATAAAGAAATTAGGTGTTGCATTTTGGGAAGACTAACATAGGCAGGACCTGAGTGTTGTGGAGCAGAGCAAATTAGGAGTGCAGGTGCATAGCTCCTTAAAAGTGGTGTCACAGGTAGATCGGGTAGTTAAGAAGGCTTTCAGTACCTTGGCCTTCATCTGTCAGAATATTGAGCATAGAAGTTGGGAGATCATGTTGCTGTTATATAAGACGTTGGTGAGGCCACATTTAAAGTAATGTGTTCCGTTTTGGTCACCATGTTATAGGAAAGATGTTGCCAAGCTTGAAAGGGTTCAGAGAAGATTTAGGAGGATGTTGCCAGGACCCAAGGGACCGAGCTATAGGATGAGCAAGCAAGGGCTTTATTCCTTGTAGCGCAGGAGGATGAGGGGTGATATAATACATGTTTAAGGTGAGGAGGGAAAGATTTAAAGGAAACCTGAGAGATAACCTTTTATTTTACAAAAAGGGTGATGGGTGTATGGAACGAGCTGCTGGAGGAGGTAGCTGAGGCAGGTACTATAGCAAAGTTTAAGAAACATTTAGACAGGTACATGGATAGAGTAGGTTTAGAGAGATATTGGCCAAAAGCAGGCAGGTGGGGCTAGTTTAGATGGGGCATGTTGGTCGACGTGGGCAAGTTGGGTTGAAGGGCCGTTTCCACATCGTATGACTCTATGACTCTTATAAACAGTCTTTAAGCATTTGCACATTTGGGGCAAAGGAATTCAATCCTTCCAGTAATTTTCCAAATGGTCACCTCATGAATTTACCTAGGCTGAATGCAGTATGTTGGAATCTGGAGGTGTTGAGCAAAACGTGGTGGGCCAAAAATCTGTTTCGGTGCTCTACAACTCCAAGACATGTCTACTGTGACCCCGGTCAACCTTCACACAACAGGATAATAGCTGCAATCAATAGTTAGTATCTAGATTCTAATCCAACCACTGCTGCACTCAGAGCTACATCTCAGTTGAGATCAGTGCACTCTGTACAGTCTGCAGACCTAATTAGAATCCCACTGCATCAGTCTAATTTAATACTTCCTCTTTGGAAGTATTTCTAAACAAACCGCCTGCGGTATTTGGGATTGCAAATGAAGCATTTCATAATTTCCTGCTTTCTTGATGGGGAGACTTAAAGCGACCCTCATAAGCTGGTTCCCTGTAGAACTGCTAGGCGGCAATGGGATAACTGCAAAAAGCACCTTCTTGGAAGATTTGACAAGTTCTACAGGGAATCAGCCACCGAGGCTATATCAGCCACCGAGGGGGGGAGGGGGGAAAACACAACAAGGGTGAGGGTTGGAGTAAGACGGGAGCAGGGGAGTGGACGGAGATTTAGGCGAGGTACTGCAGGGGTGATGTGGGTTCGGGGAAGGGGGCATGAGGAGTAGTGTATAGATGGGAACTAGGGGTAGCCTGGTTTAAAGAGGAGGAACGGCAAGACTTGGTGGAATCAGTACCAAGTATATTTCAACTGCTCCACGAGTGTTATAAATCACATTTATAAACTTATAAATGTGAACTGAAGTTTTTTTATGAAACAGTTTACTGTTAGCAAATGTATTTCTACAGTGGAATGGGGAAGAGATGAATTTTAATCAATACGCTATCACGAGTGAATTCTGAACGGAGAAACTTGTGCAAATTCTCAACTATCCCTCCCAGAAGAAGCGGACCCTTTTCCATTTAAATACCAACCATAAATGCACCCGCAAACACAGCTTTCTAACTGCACCTTGTGCTGTGTCATTATGACTGTTAAAAACTGTACAAGTGTCAGTAACCCAGCAGAGGGGCGGTCCACATTACTACCAGCAGTTAAAACAAGGAAAAACATAGAGCGGTGGTCAGGATCAACAACCTATTTAACTTGGACAGTGACTAGAGGACACAGGTACAAACATCACAAGGTTAGAGATAAAAAAATACTCTTTGGCATGCAGTGAAGCTGACTTGATTTGAAGGTCAATTGAAAATGGGAAAAGCTGTCAAATAATCATTGAGAATTAATTTCCTCCCTTGATTTTCACCCTCCACCTACACAAACATGGAAGGCAAGAAAGTAAATTGCATTATCTAAATTGTTGTTGGGGAGGAACACCAATGGAGTTTGTGTTTATTTTGAAAGAACAAATATGCTTTGCTCCTGAAGCACATGAAAACATTTAAATACTTTATCGCACTCAGAGATGTTATTCCCTTGATGGATGATCAATGTCATTCTAATTCACCTATAGTGTACTGGCACTCCCTGCATCATCCTTCAGACTGTACGTTACAGGATCTTCAAGTACCGTATTTGCCGGCAATGAAGACGCACCCCCAGTAGCTACAGCCAACCACAACCTCCACCGGTTGCGCCTGTGCCGAAGGATACCGTGGCTGGCTGGCGGCAGAAGGCGCTGAGGTGGCGGCCGGTTCCGTTGTCCAGTCGCGGCGGCCGCTCGCAGCCACCTGAGCGAGTTGCTGGCATGATCCCCGACCCCCTCCTTCTCAACGCTCCTGCCCTCTCCGCAACTTTACCCCTGGTGGCCCAGCCAAGTTTGTTATTTTGTGCTGACCCGGGCCAGGCACCCCACGCGCTGTCCTTTTAAATCAGCTGCCAGCAATGAGGGATAGACTTGGTTATCCCTCAGTACAGCAACATCATTCTTGATGTTGCTATACTGAGGGAGAGCCAAGTCCTATCTTTCTTGGCTAACAATCTAACATTCGGCCTCTAAGACGCAGGTACATTTTCGGGCCTTATTTTAAGGTAAAAAATAGCGTTGTCATTGCCTGGAAATACGGTACTTACTATTGCTACTTCTCGACAGAGGTTATTTGTACCAGCTCCCACATCGGCACTGATCTAATAGATTTGCAATGCACCCTCACCCCATCCGCCTTAACCACCCCCACCCTTGTTTTTACTTTGAAGAGTGAGAGTACAGAATGTTTAATTGTCCTAAATACTGGCAACAGAACAATGACATTCTTTCTTGCTGCAGCTTAAACGGGCCATAAATGCAATGAGATAAATATATAATCATAATACAATAAATCAATTAACACAAATACTTGGTAACCATAATAGTTCAATCAAAGACAGTCTACAGAAGATTATAGTTGCTGAGGTTGGTGTATTGTGTTTAAGAGCCTGATGGTTGCTGGGAAGAAGCTGCCCAGAAACCTGCTTCTTCCTCTGACCTGGAGCTTACTCAACATCAAATGTTATCTATGGACCTCTAATGAGCCGTTGTGACAACCTAAATCTCTTTCAGTCAACCCATTTCACCCATATACAATACAGAGCAGTCACTTTTTTCTTTCAACTGGACAGTCGCAGAAAAACTGAGGGTACTAGTGAAAATAAACACGTTCAAGCAAACTGGATAAACCCAATCTATATCAAAATTAGGTTTGTGTACTATATTGCAGTTCAAGTCAACCAAAGGGATACTTCCTTGCAAATATCAAGTAATATCAGATTTTGAACAGGTTTAGGAAGGTTTTGACATAAAATACTGGAGTAACTCAGCTGGTCAGGCAACATCTCTGGTGAAGAGGAATAGGTGACGTTTCGGGTCAAAACCCTTCTTTGAGTCACCTATTCCTTTTCACCAGAGATGATGCGTGATACTCCAGCACTTTGATGTAAACCTGCAGTTCCTTGATACATATTATGAAAGCTTACTTCTGCCTATTATTTGGATCTGGACTTGATTTTTAGAAATAAAGAAAAAAGGATTTGGGGAGGAACAGGTGGTGAAGATTAAGGAACAGAAATGTTGTAGACCTTAAAGCTTTCTCTTCCATTCACTCACACCATGGCGGGTAGGTACCACAACACCATTTGCGCCCAACATTCTAATTAATGACCTTCCACTTTTATTAAGTTCAACATTGAAGGTTCCAATTAACCCTCAGCACAAAATATTTCAGGGAGACGGCTCCAGGCTTGAAATATTAATGCAAATATTTTTTTGTCGAAGCAATAAAGTATTTGAAACCGGCATTCAATTATTTTATATACATGTAAAATTCCAGTCTGTGTTACAGCCCAAGGCTGTGATATCCCTCTAGAGCTCCCCAAGTCTAAAATATGTTGCAGGTGGGTTGAGAATACAACTCTGTACATACAAACCATACCACCAGGGGGCATCATACGATGGCTGCTTCGCCAATGGTCTGTCTCGTCTTTTTCCTTCTTTGTGTTTTTAGTTTGTTGTAAAATGTATGTTTTAGTTTATCTTTAGTTTTGTATTATTTGGGGGATGGTGGGGGAAACTTTAATCTCTTTCCTCACACCATGGCAGGTAGTTTCCTCAACTTTGTCCGTGCCATATCTCCGTCTGCACTGCGACCTAACATCGTGGAGATGGCGGCCTCTTGCTGGGACTTTGGAGTTGCAACGTGGGAGCCTGCAGACTTACCATCATGGAGCTTGCGATCCCTTGCAAGGGATCGACCTCGGAGCTCCAATCGTGGGAGCCTGCAGACTTTAATATTGTGGAACTTGTGGTCCCTGGTGAGGGACCGGCTTCGGGAGCTCCAAACTGCAGGAGCTTCGACCGCCATGATCACGGGAGCTCCGATCGCCCCGATCACGGGAGCTCCGATCGCCCCGATCACGGGAGCTCCGATCGCCCCGATCACGGGAGCTTCGATCGCCCCGATCACGGGAGCTCCGATCGCCCCGATCACGGGAGCTCCGATCGCCCCGATCACGGGAGCTCCGATCGCCCCGATCACGGGAGCTCCGATCGCCCCGACTGAGGATGGTTCGGCTCCCCCGACCGCGGGAGGAAAGGAGGAAAGAAGATAAGACTTTATTGCCTTCCACCACAGTGGGGAATGGGGAGGAGCCGCTGTGGTGGATGTTTATATCAAATGTTTACGTAGTCGTGTTTCTTGTTGCTTTTTTGGTATGACTTGTATGGCAAATCAAATTTATCGTATGTTGCAAAACACACTTAGCTAACAAATTTATGATTACGATTGTGTTTTTTTCCTTGCTCATTCCAGACAAGATTTGGTTTGACATATCTTGGTTTGACTATTTCTGTATCCATAGAAAAACTCAAGGTTGGAGTGAGGAAATTTGGGTAGGTTTTTTTTTTAAGTGAATGGAATATTTCTTTGATACAGCAATAGTCAAACTAAGATACCCATCAATGTTTACAATACTGCAATAGGATCACCAGATTTTCATCTGCATCCATTATAAATAAATGTTAGATAGGTTTCTAGTTTCTTCAATGGTAGAAATGGGGAATATTGCAAAAATCCCACTGAGAAGTGGTACAACCTAACATTTTTTTTTAAAGGAATAAGAGACTTCATAGGTATTCTAAATCGGCTTTTGATTCAAGTCTTCAGGAGACTACAATTGGCAATGTTATTGCCTCAGTGCACAGATGTTCCAGCTCCTTAGTTAACTAGGCATAAAATAAAATAAACTTGCTGCAATGATATTTACTCTCATTGTAATGCCAAAATATAAACAACATCACCTTCAATAAAAATCCCAACTGCACACCCTTAGACATCATCTCTCCCAAAGTCTGGGTCCAGAGCCGTATACTCTTCTGCAAACTCAGCACACGGAACTGACAATTCTGCCGGTCATGATACAATAACGTTCCTCCAAAAAGAAAACTGCCTGTCCCACATGAATCAGGTCTACTTGCAACATTGAATGCAGCTGCTTCTAAACTACTCTCCGAAGAGGCTCCGTTCAGTGAGCATTTGGGGATGAATAATAGGTATGGGATGAATAATAAGTGGGGCAGCACGGTGGCGCTGCTTTACAGCGCTGTCTGTATGGAGTTTGTACGTTCTCCCCATGGGCTTTCTTCTAGATCTTCGGTTTCCTCCCACACTCCAAAGACATGAAGGTTTGTAGGTTAATTGGCTTGGTATAATTGTAAATTGTCCCAGTGAGTGTCGGATATTGTTAGTATACAGGGATAAGTAATAAGTAAAAGGTGCAAATGCCACGGGCATCACCAGAACATGGGAAAATTCTGAACCTATCCAACAAATCTAGCAGGAATGCTTTCTTTATAACTAATTTGCAGCAGGAAGACCTCTGGAGATTTGTTTTAAAAGATCCCTCGATTTCAAACACAAATTAGGCATGTGAAACAGAGTGTGTTCCCCAGAGGAACTTTAACACTCAACTGAACAATGATTTTTGAACAACATTTTAACCTCATGTTTCCTCAATATCAGTATTTACACCTCATGTTTCCGCAATATGGATTTCACACTGTTTTAGTTGGGAATAGAAGGAAAATTGTGACCTATATACACCACAAATATTTAAAATACCAGTCCACATGGAACAAAGAACCTCGTGTCACAAAAATGATTTGTTTTAGTGCATTTTAAGCCAACTTTAAAAAATACATTTCGTATCAAAATTCTCTTTGGAAGAACTAAACATTTTTCAAATACATTTCTCCGAAATGAGTATTTGGATAAATGCTCCCAAAATGCAGCAAAATGATCAACAAGAGGCCGACTTTCAGACATTTTGATCGATCGAGTGTAGCCCAGGAATGTTGTTCCCTTTGCAGTAGCAACATGGAATATTTCATGCCAACCCAAAAAGCTTCTGGCTTCAAGATGAAGTCAAGAAAGCATTCCTTCAGTGCTGCAGAGCCGCTGCATTGGTTAGGTGGTCACAATTGAGAATTAAATTGAAATGTTGACCACTCTGTGAGTAAAGTGTTACCAATTGTGCCAAGATTTCGTTCAGCATTTGTCTGGAACAGCAACATTTCCAGCACTGGCTTTGACAGTTGATTAACTTCTGACTCTGTCCAGAGTAGCAAGTCTGACAAACACAATCATATCTTTCTCTCCAGAGGGAGTGCAGCAAAGGTTCACCAAATCGGCAGGTTTGTTTTACAATAGATTAGTCCCATGACAGATATCATTGAAATGCACAAAATTCTAAGCAGCTCTACTGAATACATGCGGAGCTGATGTTTCCCCATAGCTGGGCATCCAGAATCAAGCCGGGTCTTAGAGCAAGCAGTTGGCCCATTCAGGAAAAAACAGAAGTGGAAACCTCTTCACCCAGAGAGTAGTGAACCTTTGAATTTACTATTCAACAAGGTTGTGGAGACTTGATCACCAGCATTCACCGTTGTTTGTCAACAATAATAATTACTTGGATGACAATGTTAACATGGTTAGTAACTTTACAGATGACACCAGAATTTGTGGTGTAGTGGGCAGTGAAAGAAAGATTGCAAGAGGTTCTGGATGAACTGGGGAAGTGGGCCAAGGGTGGCAGATGTTAGTTCAACTCAATGTGTTGCATTTTGATAAGCTAAACTATGGTAGGACTTACACAGTAAATGGCAGGGCCCTGGAGAGTATTGTAGAACAGATGGGTTTGGAGTACATGCACATAATTAATTCCCTGTATGTGTGACACAGGTAGACAGAGTGGTAAAGGTGGTATTTGGCAACTTCCCTTCATTGGTCTGAGCATTGAATACAGTAATTGGGGCATCATGCTGCAACTGTTGTTTAGTTTTATTAGTGTCAGTAGCACTGAGCAGACACGTGCCGTCGGGTTAGGCAAGGTAGGCAGTGCCTACCCGACTAAAACGAAGTGGCCATCAACCCAAAACATAACTCCATTACAAAACATAGTCTGAGGTGCTGAGTATTTCCATTTTAGATTTGCTGAATATTTACATTTGAAAGTCAGGTGCTTTTAACTTATTCAGATGAAATCACCCCTTTTTAGACAAAGCAGTAAATCCAAGGCCAATGTTTCAGCGCAGAAAGTTATCTGGTCAACACATAGCAAGTTCTGGATGAAACATAGTAAACTTCAGTAAACAAGTTAAATTCACCAAACAATGATGATGACACAGGAAATCAGTTACTGGGGAATTCTGAAACCAGATACGCATTAAGGATATGACAAGTAAAGTAAAAGTGTAGTACATTATGAAATGTGATATTATAAGATACAACTTAAAGCATGACAAGACCCATAGAAGATAATTAGTGCTATCTAGTAGGATGTTAATCACCAATATGTATATTTTTATGGTCCCCATTCTAGATTAAGTAACCAACTTTAAGTTCCACATTTATGTTGAGTTTTAAACACATTTCTACATCAGAGGTCCAGGTTTTTGGTTTAAGTTCAGTAACTTAAGCACTATGTTACTGTGCCCCATATTTAGATGCTACTGTAAACATACAAAACATACATTCTACTTCAAACTTACACATCAACGTTAACTACAAAAAGCTCAACAAGTATTTGCAGAAGAATAGAAAGAGGTTAGGGAAATAAGTAAAATGATCACTTATGAAATGGCTTTCTGTGTGAATGAGCTGGACAAGGCTGGTACATCTATACAAAGTCCATAACACAAAGTAATGGTAAGGTGCCACGTACCTTGACCCAAGGTCAGGCCCCCAACCTACAACCTCTGTTGGAGACTCCCAAGGTGTGCTGTTCTGAGTAGTCAACAACAGATGAATTGGTCTAATGATTATCACTTGAATGGTTCACTGAAAAAAAAATGGACAAAGTTCTCAATTAGAAACATGACCTTGCATCACTGAACATTTATTTTTGGACCGAACACTTACAGATAAAAATCAATGGGAACCACCACCTACATCAAGCAAAACGCTCCAAGGACAGAACCGTAGGCATCAATATCTGTAAATGTCAACACTCAAACGAACGATGGGTTGTACAGTATCACTGGAGAATCCATTGGAGAGGAAGTGGGAAATCAATTTTGTCAGAAGAATATGACAGGTAGAACATTTTTCACTTAAATCCAATGCAAGTGAAAACTTACTGAGCCTGTCTATTAGCAGCATAAGATAAGACACCAAAAGTTGGAGTAACTCAACGGGACAGGCAGCATCTCTGGAGAGAAGGAATGGGTGATATTTCGGGTCGAGACCTTTCTTCAGCATAGCATAAAGTGTTTGAAGAGGAAACAATGGACTAGCTTAGAGTCATGTTATACAGATTTGCCAATTAAAGAAGAAAGTGCTGGTAGACAATGCTGGAGAAACTCAGGGGATGAGGCAGCATCTATGGAGCAAAGGAAATAGGCAACGTTTCGGGTCAAGACTCTTCTTCAGAAGAAATTGCTGGAGTAACTCAGGCAGCATCTCGGGAGAAAAAGGACGGGTGGTGTTTCGGGTTGGGACCCTTCTTCAGACTGAACCAAAACATCACCCAACCTTTTCCTTCAGAGATGCTGCTTGATCTGCTAAATTAAGACACCTGGTGGCTAATTTCTTCGAATCTTGGCTAATACAGGAGCAGTAAGTAACCCTCTGGGTTGAAGTTCCACTCCATTCAATGCCTTAAGAGGGAACCTGGGGTGAGTGCAACCTAAAATGCAAAACACTCAGCTAGAAATTCTGGACATGTATCTCTGCGTGGATGCACACACAGAATTGGAAGGATCCAATCCGAGATTATGCATGGACTACTTCCCAATACCACAGGTTCCACTAAACAACAGTCTACGAGGTATCAATTTGTCAAAAGTAAGAGTCAAGCACCAGTCAGGATTTTACACGTAGCAGTGGCAAATCCAGGGGAAAATTATGCAATTCTGCACAACAGGATTAAAGATTAGAAACAGCCCCAAAGCCCTTACTAAAATAGCAAGCATTAGAACTTGAGATGACATCAGCAGATATTCTGCAATCTGTTGCTGTGTGAACTTATCCAAGCCTGGCAGAGAGCCACAGACTTTTGATTGCCTCATTTAATAAGAGCACAAGCAAAGGGCATAACTGGCTAATAACTTAATACAGTACATACAACTTTCCATGATAGACAGATTACTCACTGTGTGCAAATAAAACAAGAGTCAGCAACTCCTTTTCAAAGAAGACTGATGTTTTGGTCATTCAGACACACCCACAGTTCGCCCACATTATACCACCATTAGCCATCCTATCAAGCAAGAAGCATCAGCCAGAGAGGAAGTTTAAAAATAGCACATGCCACCACCTCCCACGTCACCTCCTCATCCAGTGTTTAACCAGCAGGTAGCAGATCCTTGGCCATGCAGGCACGAAAGTCCTTCATCTAAAATACGCTCTCGGCTGAGTTTGGTGGCCTTAATGTATGCAGCAAAAGGAGGCAGGGAGGAGCAAAACAGAAAATAAAATTACTGCCTTGGGGTAATTTGTTGAGGTCGTATTGGGAAAGAAAGTGGAAAGAGAATTTGTGGGATGTGAGGCATCTCACTCACTCTTAAAAGCATTTCTCTCCAAGTGAAACCACCTTCTAACATGCAAGGAGTTTCTCACATCAACATGGCAACAAGTGGTAAAGAATCAAAACAGTTCGGACCAAGAGGAAGAAACAAATGATAAAATGTTGTACTTGCACATCCGAGCAGACAGAAACACACTGCATCCTCGCTTACTGTCTGCGCCAACATGCACAAGGGAAAGGGCTTGTGTCAAGTAGATTACCATTAGCTTCGGCTAGATCAACAGAATCCCATTATAACTGTCATTATATTTGCATTGAAACGGAATGAACGGCGAAAGGTCAAGTCAACATTCTAAATTCACTTTTGGAACCCGAGGTTTGTAACAAACACACACACAGGTGAAGATTGAAGTCCGTCTCAAGTGTCACTTAGCTTCCATTGACCGCCAACTTAGTTATAGGTCTTGAACCAACGTGGATGGCTGTGGGTTAGAGACAGTCTCCATTCCACCATTCCCTCACTGGAATCCTAAAGGATTTGAATCACAAAATCCATTGGGATTTTGCAACAAAAGCAGGATGGTTGAGCAATTGCCCACCTACAATATTTTAACTGGTAATAAACATTTATTGAGATTAAATCTTTGAAAAGATTACTCTGACTACGATATGGGGCAAGATTGCATTCTTAGAAAACAGTGCGTTGTTATTTTCTGTAACACAATGTCGAATCATCCACGCGTGCATCAAGAAAGGGAAGTTGAAAATAAAATTGTATTCAGTTATCATTCTTCCCTCCACATAAATTGTGCAAGAGTGAATTTTATTCAGTACCTCAAAATTTTAGGGAGAGATGTGTGAAATCTGCAAGGGCAAATTTCGGTTACTCGAAAGCTTGTAACAAGGGAGTTGCCTCTATCCCTTTATTGATGAGGATTAACAAAAAAGATGTACACATCACGCAACATATTTCAGGAACCCTTCACAGCCCTGGGGGCTCCTACACTTTAGTCATGGCATTGTGCCAGCATAACAACAGAATATGAAAGCATTCCAACCAAAGCTGAAGCTCATTGAAACCTACAGAATAATGAATGGCCTAGATAGAGTGGATGTGGAGAGGATGTTTCCAGTCGTAGGAGAATCTAAGACTAGAGGGCACAGCCTGAGAATAAAAGGACAAACCTTTAGAATGGAGATGAGGAGGAATTTAAGAATAAGGAGTAAGCCATTTAGAACGGAGACGAGGAAACACTTTTTCTCACAGAGCGTTGTGAGTGTCGAATTCTCTGCCTCAGAGGGGGATGATCAGCCATGATCACATTAAATGGCGGCGCTGGCTCGAAGGGCTGAATGGCCTACTCCTGCACCTATTGTCTATTGAATTGTTTTAGCCAGAGGGTGGTGAATATGCAGAATTCATTGCCACGGATGCCTGTGCTGGCCAAGTCATTTTTAAAGCGGAGATTGATAGGTTCTTGTGTAGTAAAGGTGTCTAAGGTTACGGAGAGAAGGCAGGAGAGGGAATAATAGATCAGCCATGATCAAATGTCAGAGCTGACTCAATGGACTGAATGGCATAATTCTGCTCCTATGTCTCTGGATCTTATTCCCAATTCCAAAGCAGGCTGCTTTGCTCCAGCCCCTGCAAAATATTCAAGGAATCAACAGGCTGCGCTTAAAATGATTGATCATTAGGCTTCAACACCTTCTGCCTCAAACTGAATGCTGATTTGCAGACACAAGGAAAAACAGATGCTGGTTTACCAAAAAAAAGGCAACTCATTTGCAACCAATCACATGCGTGCCACTTGCTATCTGAGAATAAGCTTTCCAGTCCAAAACGTCGGCACCTTTACACCAAAGCGATTTCAGACTTTCAAATACCAATGACCCTTCAACATCATATTGCTTCATAAGTCTGAATCTCAAGCACTATGGAAATTTCTGTCTTCAAGCACGAGCATTCCAATTGAATCCCTCTGGTCACCTTTTCTATCAAAATCCACTCTGCTGTAAATCAGAGTAATTTTTGGAAGCGAATTATCCGAAGAAGCCCATTCACCGTAGGCCGGATGCCAATGCAAGAATAATCCTGGCCATTTAAAAAAAATCTTAAGTCATTGAGCTGCGCTGACAAAAGCAGCATTTGTTACCATTCCTTAAGTTTAGTTTAGAGATACAGCGTGGAAACAGGGTCTTCGGCCCACTGAGTCCACGCCGACCAGTGATCCCCATACACTAACACTATCCTACGACTACGGACAATTTACAATTTTTACTGCAGCCAATTAACCTACAAATCTGTACGTCTTTGGAATGTGGGAGGAAGCCAGAGCACCCAGGGGAAACCCACGCCATCATAGGGAGAACGTACAAACAGCACCCAGTCAGGATTTAACCCAGGTCTCCAATGCTGTGAGGCAGCAATTCTACCGTTATGCCAACGGGCCTCCCCAAGGTGTCTCTAAGAGGCAAGGAGCCTTCTTGAACCACTCAAACTCCAATAGGAAAGAAATATCCACAAGATGTTTCTAGAGTTTCAGCAACGATAAACTTCCATGTCAGAATGATCTAGGGATTGGGAGGGGTGCCTGCAGGTGGTGGTTTTCCAGTAAATTCAATTTCCAGCTCTTGGTCCTTAGTCTTGCCGATTACGAGACACAAGTATTTTTAAGGAACCTCAAGCACGGGGAGAAAGGAAATTTTCAACTTCCCCCAAATCGTGAGGAGAATGCTTTCTTCAGAAAATTGGATTTTCATGTTTGTCAATAATTTTCAAATGCACGTTCTATTCAAAGATGATCTCTCATATACGTCACGGTCACACGGATGTGTAAAGCTTGAGTATGAAGAATGCTTGCAGCTTTTAAGGGCACATTGAAAGCTCCCAAAGGAATCCCAGTAGTAACTTCCTCAGCACTGACTCTGATCTACCACCAATAATTTAAGTAGTCTAGTTTCGTTTATTGTCACGTGTACTGAAGTACAGTGAAAAGCTTTTTAGTTGCATGCTATCCAGTCAGCAGAAAGACTATATATGATTACAATCAAGCCGTCCATAGTTTACAGATACAGGATGAAGGGAATAACGTTTAGTGCAAGATAAAGTCCAGTAAAGTCCGATTAAAGATAGTATGAAGGTCTCTAATAATGCAGATCAGGACCGCTCTCTAGTTGGTGGTAGGCTGCTTCTGTTGCCTGAAAACAGCTGGGAAGAAACTGTATCTGAATTTGGAGGTGTGCGTTTTCACACTTCTGTATCGGTTGGCTGATGGGAGACGGGAAGAGGTGTGGGCAAGTTGGACCGAAGGGCCGGTTTCCACGCTGTATCACCATGAGAGATGGCTAACTCAGCTGTACATAATAATAAACATTTTGGTTAAGATAAATCAATAAAACAAGGAAATAATAACAATTTTTAAATTTGAAGTATTTCACCAGGAACTTCAAAAATTAAAAACACAAAAGGATTGTCAAAATTGCAGCACTCTGTTTTAGAGTGGTTTTTTTGGGGGTAAACCAGCAGAAATCATACTGGAAAACTGATTCTCCCATTACTTCAAAGGGATCCTGACAACATGATTAGGCCAAAGCCGTTTACTTAGGCCAATACCAAGGGAGACAAAAATGCTGGAGGAACTCAGCGGGTGAGGCAGCATCTATGGAGCAAAGGAATAGGTGACGTTTCGGGTCGAGATCCTTCTTCAGACTCGACCCGAAACGTCGCCTATTCCTTTGCTCCATAGATGCTGCCTCACCCGCTGAGTTTCTCCAGCACTTTTGTCCACCTTTGATTTCCCCAGCATCTGCAGTACTTTCTTAAACATGAGGCCAATACCATTGATGGAACAAAATCTTAAAGAACTTAGCCTTAAAGAAAGCTAGATATGGGCGCTCAAAATTTACACTTTATCAGAACCAATGTCAATTAATTCTCAGTAGTGAATAGTTTGGAACCAAACTGATTTTCTTTTAAATGCTGCAATTGTAATTCTCTAACAGAAACAGCAAGACAGGTAAATATCTGGGGGGAAGTGGTAAGCTGCAATAGGTGAACAAATAGTTCTTGCAGATGAGAAAAGCTAAAAGTAAAATTATCAGTCAGCTCACAGCTACCCCAATGGTGTGCCAATTTCAGGATCCAACTGAGGTATCTAATAACTCTCACCCATGGAGAGCTGCCACTCAGATGTAGCAATGCAATGCAATCCACACTTGTGGGATTGCAAAGCAAAAAGGAGTTGTTCAGTGGTTAAGAAAAAAGCTTGCTGCCACCTGTCTAAAACATACTCCAGTAGAGGGCATCCAGTTTCATCGCTGGCCTAACCAACCACAATTGCTGCTGGACTGATGATAAAAATACACATGTACTGTTATTTCCCGATTTGATAACAATTAATCAGGAGCAAGAATCAATGATACCCTTACTGGTAGATTTGAGACAAACCTCCTCCTGCCCCTAACTTAGCAGTCAAAACATAATTTTAAATACGCCTTATGGCATGAAGCAGCAACACCCCTCCCCATCCATGTCTGCTCCACCACTGAACTGTAGCCATTCTTGTGTATCAATGGCCTACAGCCAACCTTATGAAGCAGCGAGTATAACAACTTCGCTTACAATAATATCTCAGTGAGATCACATCCCATTCTAAACTCATGTCTACAGGTCAACTTTATTCAATCTATCCATGCAGTTCAACATTCACATAGTATACATGGCAATTAAACAATGAATACCTTATAATTGTCTCTGTATAGTTGCTGCACATCAAAATCTGCATACTACTTTTGCAGTCACAGAAATCCCTTAATTACTCTAAAGCCACCACTTCCAAGTGTTCACTGTTTTGAACATTACAATATGTGCAGTTCGCAACAGAATCTTCCCTGATAACTCAAGCTAACCCAGTATCGGCTTTTCTGAGTACCACAACTTAAGAAGTTTAGAGACCCGAATCGTCATGGTACAACTATAGCTTGAGCACAGAATGATTTAAAGGCCAAACACTGCCCTGTATTCCAGTTGCTGACCATACAGCAAGACATCTCTGCTTTTGTACTCAAATCTTCATATCATAAGGAATAGGAGTAGAATTAGGACATTCGGCCCATCAAGTCCACTCCACCATGGCTGATTTATCTCTCCCTCCGAACCCTTCTCCTGCCTTTTCCCCATAACCTCTGTACTAATCAAGAATCCTCTTGGAAGAAAAGCTAACATTTTGTTTTCCTTATTGAACTGTGCTGAACTTCATACAGGAAAACCCAGCATGAAGATGGTGTTACTTTCTTAGAAAATGGTCCGCCTGCATTAATGTCCAGTGATCAGGAACAAGGCCTCTTAGGTTTCATTGAACCACGAACAAAAGAACTCTCTTGTACTTTTCCGTAGAACAACCACTCAAACTTACGGCTAACTTGCTACCACTTCTCAAACTGTTCTAGGAGTCATGAAAACAATTCAAAATATTTTGTTGATTAAAGTATGCAAACTATTTTTTGGGGGGAAAGGCACCAAAATGCCAGATTGCTTTTCATTCCGAGTGCATGTTTTACTAGACACATAACTAACGGTTAACCTTCTGACAACAAACCCACTCTGCTATCTTCAAAACAATATTGACATTAAAAGCATATGCTTGAAAAGCATGCATTTTACTTGCATTTTTAAGCTTATCTCTTTCACAAGGTTCAGGGCAAAAATGTTACACGAAGCACTCTTGGAACTCAACATTTGACAACGTCAGAACATGGAACACAGTGCAGCGCAATAGGCCCTTCAGCCCACAATGTCTGTGCCAAGACCAACTTAGCTGCTTGCATATCCACCAGCAAATTCATACCAGCCACAAGCCACCCATTAAAATGAAACCCATATTTTTTTCTCCCCACATTCTCATCATCTCCTCCCAGAGGTTGAGATGGAACTCTGGCTGTTAGGTTCTACAATATCAGCTCCAACATGTCACATATCTATCTATCTATCTATTTATTTATTTAATTATTTCGAGCAGAATAAAAGAATAAAAAGCAAGTGTGAAACAGCATACAAAAAACAAAACAAAAATATTTATAAAGTGTCATAAACAATATCTATAAATAAATGAAATCATATGTGTCCGAAAAGGAGCAGGAAGAAGCCAAAGCTTATTAATTCCTATCCCTTATTCAACTGCTTGTAATTATCTTATACAAATTTAGCAGCTATATGTACACCAGCCACTATATGTACACCAAATTATTTACATTTGAACACTAATCAAATATTGACAAAGCCATACAAAAAAGAAAAAAAGAAAAATAAAAGAAAAAAACCCTCATATACTATACAGTGTATATGCTACCAATTAATCAAACTGAAGTTCCGAGTTTGTCCGTTTGTGTGTCAGTTTTTTTCTCTTTAGCATATAGATCAGTACAGCACAATAACAGGCCTTTTGGCCCACAATGTCTGTGCCGAACATGACGCCAAAATCATATTTTATCGACCTGCCCATAACCTATATCCCTCCAGTCCTGGCATATCCATATGCCTATCCAAATGTCTGTTAAACACCACTATCATATCTGCCTCAACCACCACCCCCAGCAGGTTCCAGTCACCCAATTCCCCCCACGTTAAAAAAAAAGTTGCTCGACACATGTCCTTGAAAATTTGCCTGTCTCACCTTAAATATATGCTCAACAGTATTTGATTTGAGAAAAAAGTTCTGGCCGTCTCTACCCTATCTAAAATCATATTACACACTTCTATCGGGTCTCACTGCAACCTCCGACGTGCTAATACCCCATAAGCAAGGCAGCAATCTGGTAAATCTCTTCTGTACCCTGTCCAAAGTCTCCATATCTTTCTTGTAATAGGGCAATACGCCGAATACAGCCTAACCAAAAGTCAGACAATTTTTATTCCCATTATGACCAAGAAAATTCAGTATCCCGTTCTTGACCAAATGCAAAATGACCAAAACATGTGAAGATTAAATGTGATTTTATTGAAACAAGATTCTGAGAGAAAAAGAGGCAGAATAAGTTACCCATTTAGAATGGAAAGTATTTTTTTTCTTGCAGAGGATCTTGCATCTTTGCAAATCTCAAAACAGGCTCAAATTTATTTCTGAAATAATGTTATCATGAATTGGGCAACCTGGGAGCTTAAAGGGGTGCAGGACCACCAGTTGCCAGAAAATCAGTGGTGGACCTGTACTCTGTAAATACCATAATAAACAAAAAATAGTTCCATTTATATTTTTAAAAAAACATAATATTGCAACGGCAAAAACCATGCCCAAGTCTATGTAGTTCGGAGCTAATTTGGTTGGGAAGAAGCTACTCCTAAACCTGGACGTTAACAGTTTTCAGGCTCCAATACCATCTTCCCAATGGCAGGAGGATTGGCCTAAATATTGATGCCAAATTAGTGCATCCAGAAAACTTGTTTATAAAAATGTTCAATTTATCAAGCAAGTTAGATAAATGTGGCATCGGTAAATGAATCCCAAGTTGAAAGCTAAATGACACTGTTTACTCTGAAACTGCCTCCTGCTGAACAGGAGCTGTCCAAATTCATTCAATTAGTATGCAATGATACTTTTGAAAATCACAGATTAAAGATGCCGAAGATAATAGGCACCAAAATGCATATTTGCTTCATACTAGTAGAAATATATCATTCTCATTCATCTCATACAGAACTCCTAGAGTCGGGAGAATATATCTTATTGAACAGAAATATTGAATGAGATCTTTTAGATGTAATTCCTGTTCATGTCAATCACCTTTTCCAGCCAACAAATGCGACACAGTGAGCTGTCCATAACTCAGATTTGTTTTCTTGTAACAAGTGTAGAATGAAGAACTTGTCAGACCCGCTCTGAATTCACACTGGCTCTCAGGCTAACTTTTCTCAGCAAGAATCCAGCATTTTCAGCAGGATCATTGCAAACATCTTGTTGACCATGCCAAGCAGACATACCCTAAAGTACGGTAACCATTCTTTCATCTTTCAGATCCTGGTTGTCTTCACTGCAGGTGAAGAGAAATACATGGCTTACATTTACAAGCCTACTTTTCTTCCAGCTTTGTTCAAGCTTTTGAAGTTTACTATGTTCTAGTAAACGGGCGGCACAGTGCCACAGCAGTAGAGTTGCTGCCTTACAGCGCCAGAGATCCGGGTTCAATCTCCTACCTATGAGTGCTGTCTGTACGGAGTTTGTACATTTTCCCTGTGAGCGTATGGGTTTTCTCCAGGTGCTCCAGTTTCTTCCACACTCCAAAGATAAGCAGGTTTGTAGATTAATTGGCTTCTGTAAATTGTCCCGAGTGTCACATAGAACTAGTGTACTGGTGATTGTTTGCCGGTGTGGACTCACTGGGCCAAAGTGCCTTTTCCCACGCTGTATCTCTAACCTAACCTAAACTAAGTTCTGAAGGTTATCTGATCACTAACTAGCACTTTCAGACCACTACCAAGTCACCATCTCTTTAATATTATTTCTGGATTCTTTGAGAGTTAGGTCGAGATTCTACCTCATTAGATTCTGGCAATTGGCTCCAAAGACAGTCAGGGAAGTGATTTAGCCAATTCAAACACTTCAAGGTCCAAGAAAAGCAATGAAGTCAACAATCAAGTAAATAATCTGATATGCTGGCTGAGGTTAGAATGTGAAGGATGGGAAAATATTTCCCCTGCACCTCCTCAAATAATCCCTTGGACTATTCTATGCAGAGCCATAAAAGAGAGTGTAGACTTCACATAGCTTATCTAAAGGATGGCATCTCAGGCAAAGCAGCGTTCACAAACTCACGGAGTGAACTCCCTGATCAATATCAGCAAAACAAATCATCCGATTTTATCCTGTGTACAAATTGCCTGTTTGGATTCTATAGTGAGCAACTCACCTCATGATTCCCCAAAACATCTGCACCACAGCAAGCAACCCAGCAGTATGAATGTTGATTTCCCTCATTTCAAGTAACTCCTGCATTGCATTCCCTCCTCTCCCCTTTCTCCCTCCCTAGTTTTCCTATCAGTTCCACTGTTGGTATTCTTGTATCCCTCGTGTTATCACACCGTCTCCAGCCAACAATGGGCCCTTACAGGCTCCACCTTTCCCGATGTCATCTATTGCCTGCCCTGATTTGACCTGGCCTTTCCTTGCCTCCAGTTTATTCCCCGTCCCCCACCACTATTTTCAGTCTGAAGGGTTCCGATCCAAAACGTCACCTATTCTTTTTCTCCAGAGATGCTGTCTGACCCGCTGAGTTACTCCAGCATATTGTGTCTATATTCAGTATAAACCAGCATCTGCAGTTCCTTCCTACACACTAACAAATCAGGAGTGGATTTCCAAATTAAAGTTTAGTTAAGCTCTCCAATTGTGTGGATGAACTTAACTGAATCTTACTGAAAGCAATCCCAATGACTGTTACTCCAACCAGCACATCAAGCATTCCTTTTTTCATTTAAGGCAGAACGAGGCAGCTGCACAGCATCTAGAAAATGCATCATCAAATACAAACCATAAACTATCCAGTCTGAAGAAGGATCCAGACCTGAAACGCCACCCATCCTTTATCTCCAGAGATGCTGCCTGACCCACTGAGTTACTCCAGCACTTTGTGCCTCTCTTCAGTAAAAAGCATCCCGACTTGGAAATACTGCCAATCCTCATCGTTGGATCAAAGTCCAAGGACTCAAATGGCAACAGCCAGTCATGAAGAAAGGTGGCCCACCAGCACCTAACCACTTAAGGACGAGCAACAGATGTTGGCCTAGCCGACAATTTTCTATCGAATGAACCAATGAAATAAAAATGCAAATGTGGAAACCGTAGTCATTTAGGAAGCAATAACTGAGGGAGGGAAGGGAAGCATCATCGTGGTAAATCAAGGTACGAGAAATGGAGAGGAAGAAAAAAAACCCAGTTTTTCATGCCCATGAACAGTCCAGATGCCCACACCATTCAAAGCCCCCAGTCAGCAGAGCCAAGTCAGATTTACCAAGCCAGTTAGCACTAGTCGCATCAGCTTGAAAGAACCATGGATCAAATTTCAGCTGCAGCTTCCATACAGGGCTAACAAAGAATACATATAAAGGAATAAAAATAGCACAAGTAAAAAGGAAACATAAAATGTCACAAGTGGATATACATTTTACTTAAACCAAAGTATACATCTGCATGATAGTTACACTAAAAAATAGTCCCAGAAAACAATTAACAATCTGAACGAACTGCACACAAAACAATACTGACCGTAACAACTCCCAAATTTTACTCAAAGAGGTTTCATGTTGATCAGTGTACCACAGATAAACATCCCCATTTTCTTCTCTACACCGTTTTGACCACAGGACATTAACAGGTTATTATTCAAATCACTGTTTGTTATACAAATTAACTGCTATGTAACATCAACGACTGAACTTCAAGAGTGCATCTGGACATTTGTGTCACCCACGGCTCAGTGTATATGGATCTTTTGCCCCTCCAATTTGGAATTTGAGTCTCACCCGAGAAACACAAGCACAAAAATCTAGACTGAAACTTTTGGATGAAACATTAGTGCTTCTGTTCTCAGGAAGCCATAAACCCTGTTTCAATGTAGAAACAAAGTCAGAAGAACAGTCCCGGCCCAAAACGTCAGTTATCTGTATTCTCCAGAGAAGCAACCTGACCCCACTGAGTTACTCCAGCACTTTGTGTCTGATCCTGTGTCAATATTCACTACTTAGAAGGAAGTTCTCTCGTGCCCCAGTTAATGTTTAAAAATATTAAGTGGTTACTCTGTAAAGCTCAAGATAAGGTAGAATATCAAGTTGTCACAATGAATGATGCAGGAAGCTAAGAGGGCAGAATACCCTTTGCTTGCTCCTAGTCCTGATGTTTTAAAATATGGAGGCTTCAAAAGGCCTTCGATAGTTGCAAGTTTTTTTATTCACATCAGATTCCAACTCCACACTAGATGGTTAACGTTCTCATCTCCAAATCACTTTTAGAAAGTACACCCACAAACATTTCCATGATGATATTGTGGCAACTAAATGGGCTGTGCTGTAGTCAAAGTCAAAGTATCCTTTATTGTAATCACTTGGAGAAAATAAAATTCTGTTACATCTCTCACAAATCACAACTTCACACTACACAAATAAGCCCATGTAAGATCCCAGATCAACTGTGCAGTACGATGGGCATGAAAAGTAATACCGAGGGAGAAAAGGAACTGAGCTTCAGTTTGTAAAAGTTTGTCAAAGAAAGCCAGAAGGACAGGCACAGCAGTAGAGTTGATGCCTTACAGTGCTAGACTCTGGTTCAATCTTGAGCATCAATGCTGTCTGTACAAAGTTTGTACGTTCTCCCTGGGGCAGCGTGGGTTTTTTTCAGGTGCTCATGCTTCCTCCCACATTCCAAAGACGTGCAAGTTTGTAGGTTATTTGGCTTCTGTAAATTGTCCCTAGTGTGTAGGATAGAACTAGTGTATGGCCGAATATATTATGTTGTTTACAGTATTTACATATTCTGTTGTGCTGCTGCAAGTAAGAATTTCATTGTTGTATCTGGGACATATGACAATAAAACACTCTTGACTCTTGATTACTGGTCGGCGTGGACTTGGCGGGCTGAAGGATCTGTTTCCACGCTGTAGCTCTAAACTAAACTATGTGCAAGAAAGAACTGCAGATGCTGGTTTAAATCGAAAGTAGACACAAAATGCTGGAGTAACTCAGCTGGTGAGGCAGCATCTCAGGAGAGAAGGAAGGGCCGACGTTTCAGGTCTGAAGGGTCTCGACCCGAAATGTCGCCCATTCCTTCTCTTCTGAGATGTTGCCTCACCAGCTGAGTTAGTCCTGCGTTTTGTATCTACCTTCGATCTAAAATAAACTACTTCTATCCAGAGATACTGCCTGTCCCACTGAGTTACTCCAGCGTTTTGTGTCTATAAACTTTGCAGCACTCTATCTAAATACAAGATCTTCAAACACAAGCAACCAACTTAAATTTACCACATCAATGGCCATAAGTTTATTAAAGGTCCCAGCGCTTACGTTCCAGAGCATCTACAATTGCAGCTGATGATTCAAAACAGGAAGTCACACTCTCTCAACCAAAACATGCCAGCTGAGCAATTGGTTGTAAAACCACCCTCCATTTTCCCCAAGCCATTTTATGTGCTGTTGCTGCCCATGCACTAATTTTTTCCAACCTGAAGAGTCCAAGTGGCAAAATTAAGCTCAAGTGTTGATCGATTTGATTTATGTTATTAACAATTAGCATGCTTTTCATTTAATTCTAGTTTCTCTCCATACTTCAAGTTACTCCAAGTTTAGGCTCGGACAAAATGTCACAAATCCAAAACGCTAACCCTCGCCTTCCAAGGGCATCTGCTGAACATTCCCATGTTTCCTAAGCTTAGATTTCCAGCATCTGCAACTTTTTGCCTTCCTTACATTTTATGAGATAGGAGCGTTGACTATAGTCTGAGAAACTTGAGTCTCCGCAGTCCAACATTTAGCTACAACACCATGTAGTACAGGTGCGTCGACAACGTGAACCATAGGTCTAAAACAGGACAGAGCTTTCTCTAACCAGTTTAAGAGAGAGGACACCAAGAGAATTCCAAGACCAAAAACACACTAAAAACAGATGAAGAGTCTTTAGGGGACTGACTAAAGTGTTTTTGAGTAACTATTTTGGCCAAGTAACATTTTGCAGCCTAGCTTCATTCTCAGGTGACAATTCCAAAAATTGATAATAGCTGGACACTTGTTTAAAATCTGCTTGCTATTTGATTTTCCTGTTAATGTGGGTCACGGAAGCAGTCAACACTTTTCCATGTAGCACTAAGCAGTTCTACCAACACTGCCATTACATCTTTCCAATCTTTATCACCAGGAACATGGTTCCTGTGGATATCTTGCCCATACAAACAGAGGTGCCCTCGTCACAATGGCATTGATTATTGCTTGGCCTCCTAAAATGACGCAAGAGAAAACTACAAATTTCTGGTCGCCCTGCAGCCAGGGCTGAGATTTGATCTTGGAGAGCTTGTTATGGACATTCAGAGGTCGCTTTCGCTTTCGCTTTCAGAGAGAAAAAAAAAATCAATGGTCAACAACTGAGGAGTCCCCAGAAAATTGAAAAGTAGATCCAGAAGTTTCTTTACCCAGGGTGTACCACCATGACAGAAGCAATTGAGCAGAATGGGTGCATTTAAATCACAGGGAAAGGAAGGAGATATGATGATGATGAGGAAACATGAGAAGAGGCTCAAGCACAGCATAAGAAATTGATAGGATGGGCTGTGAACTCTGTACATGAGAGTTAATCAGCTCAAAAAAAACTCAGATTGTGACAGCACCACACTGGTTCATCTGCCTTAATATTTGATGCATGCAGATTTGTCTTTTAAACGAGGAACTGTAGATGCATGCTTACAAAAAAAGACAAAGTGAAGAAAGGTTCCAACCCGAAATGTCACCTATCCATGTTCTGCAGAGCTGCTGCCTGACCCACTGAGTTACTCCAGCACACAACTTTGAATTGGTACGATTTTGAAAATATATCAGATTTCAATCACTGAAAATAATAACCCAAAACACGATTGAGTAATAACAAGTTGTGAATAAGAAAGACAAAATGCTGGAGTAACATAGGCAGCATCTCTGGAGAAAAGGAATAAGTGAAGTTTCAGGTCAAGATTCTTCTTCTTCAGTAAATTAAAAAAATCTAATTTGCAGTAATTATTCAAGCCAAAATTCATGATAACCACCTAACATTTTCAGTGGCTGAGCTTCATAGCCTAACAATAATCCAATATTCTACAGATACGAGAGTTAAGAAAGGGATCAATTAGTCATAGAGTCATAGAGTGATACAGCGTGGAAACAGGCCCTTCGGCCAAACTCGTCCACATGGGCCAACATGTCCCAGCTACACTAGTCCCATCTGCCTGTGTTTGGTCCATATCCCTCCAAACCTGTCCTATCCATGGTACTCAAAAATGCTGGAGAAACTCAGCGGGCGCAGCAGCATCTATGGAGCAAAGGAAATAGGCAACGTTTCGGGCCGAAACCCACTCACACAGACCACTCCGGAGACCTGTCCTATCCATGTGCCTCTCTAACAGTTTCCTAAACATTGGGATGGTCCCAGCCTCAACTACTTCTTCTGGCTGCTTGTTCCATACACCTACCACCCTTTGCGTAAAAATGTTTCCCTTCAGATTCCTACAAAATCATTTCCCCTTCACCTTAAACCTATGTCCTCTGGTCCTACTCTAGGCAAGAGAATTTTATGCAAAACTGTGGAAAATTACACAATTTTCTGCCCTGATTTCCACGGTACCTCCCAGTTGTCTCATTTCACACAGCGCCTTCAAGAAAAGCATATTTGCAGCTTTGCTAAAAAGCCAGTAAATAGTCCCACATCAACGACTCTCTGGTACATGGCACCCATTTATCATCAATTTTTTGAATGATACTCCAAAAGTCAGAACCTCATAATGTCCTTACTCAATACCAAAGAAAACAAAGGCAACCAATAATAATTGGGGTTAAATTCTAGGCAACACTTATATAATATCATTTTAAACATAGAAATACCCACAACAGACGGAATTAGAAGAGACTGGGAACAAGAATTAGCTATAAAAATTTCAAAAGAGAGCTGGGATAAACATTTACTACAGGTGCATAAATGCTCGATCAATGTACGACATACGCTTATCCAATTCAAAACATTACATAGACTATACTATTCAAAAACTAAATTAAATAAAATCTTTCCTAATGTTTCACCAATCTGTGATAAATGTCTGTGTCAAGAAGCTACCATAGCGCACTCTTTTGTTTTTTGTACAAAAATCCAAAAATTCTGGCATGGAATATTTGATATTTTTTCAAAATTAATTAAAATAAAACTGGTACCAAAACCAGAATGGATCATTTTTGGGATATCGGAAGGTATCCCTGAATTAAACGTGTATCAGAAGAATTTACTCAATTACGGGCTAATAATGGGAAAAAAGCTCATACTTAAATTCTGGAAAAATGCGCCCACACCAACAATAAAAATGTGGATATCAAATATGTTTGAAACATTACATCTGGAAGAGATGAGATTCCTCTTAGCAGATAAAGCAAACCAATTCCAAAAGACGTGGTCTACGTTTATGGACCTATTACAAGCATGAGGTGCAATAGTAATTTTAAAAATAAATAAATAAATAAATGGTATCAGGACCTGGCATTGGGAGATAAAACAACAAAAACAGACTTGGTTGGTAGTCTTTCTGCGGAGTTTAATGTTATAATAGAGCGATTGTCCTTACTTTCTTTTTCTTTCTTTTCTAGGGTCTACTTTCTTACTTTACTTCCTTCTCTAACTTCTTTTCTAAGGGGCTTTCTTTTCCCAACACTCTCCTGCACTTCACAACTCTTGCGCACCTTCTTTACTTTCCTTACTTCTATCTTTTTCTTAAAGCTTTAAAAAAAAAAAAAAATGAAGCGGTACAAAAAATGTATTAAGATATATGTGTTGTGTGTTATTGTAATTTACCGTACTTCTAATTTTTAAAAAATAAATAAATAAATAAATAAATTCTAGGCAACTTTTACATCCATATTGCACATCTGGGATCTGGCTTTGGAAAATACAAATCGGAGTTAGATTCTCCCATCCACTCTGCTGCTCTTTAGACAGTCCTATGACAGCAAGGTTACTTCCACTCTGGTTTTGAAGCGCCGACAAAGGCTAGAGATGGAACCACAGACTCTTTCATGGATGGGACAGGAGGATGGCTAGTTTGTGTAGTGTTGTGCTCTTTCTGCTGCTTACTCAGAGCTCCTGACTGCCACCAATTCACATCTTCATGGTTCATGATACAATCTCAAATCCCCTTCTCTACTCTTTAACAGTCACGGAGCAGAGACTTCCAAGGCTCAGAGGGGTGTTGCATTTCTTCAATGGGGTGGCACAGTGGCGCAACGGTAGAGTTGCTGCCTTGCAGTGCCAGAGACCCGGGTTTGATCCTGACTACGGGTGCTGTCTGTACAGAGTTTGTACGTTCTCGCTGTGACCGCATGGGTTTTCTCTGGGTGCTCCGCTTTCCTCTCACACTTCAAAGAGATACAAGTTTGTAGGTTAATTGGCTTTGGTAAGATGAAAAATTGTCCGTGGGGTGTGTAGGACAGTGCTAGTGTGATCGCTGGTCAGCACAGACTTGGTGGGCCGAAGGGCCTGTTTCTGTGTTGTATCTCTAAAGTCTAAAGCGTTGTTTGCCTGGATTTTAGCAAGGCTATGGACAAGATCCCGCACAGTAGGCTGTGTGAGAAATTAGATCACATGGGATCCAGGGCGAGCTAGCCCACAGGTTAAAAAACTGGCTTGGAGGAAGGGGTCAGAGGGTGGTACAGGTTAGAAGACTCCAATGTTTTGCAGAATACAATCAATGACCGATGGTATACTGCAAGGATCAGTGCTGGGTCCCTGCACTTTGTCATCTATATTAATGATTTGGATGAGAATGTCAGTGGTATAATTAGCATGTTTGAGGATGATCCCAAAAATGGTGGTGTGATGGACAGAGAAGAAGGCTGTCTAAGGTTACGACAGGATTCCGATCAACTGGGAAGTGGGCAAAGGAACAGCAGACGGAACTTAACAAGCGATGCATTTTGGGAATTTAAATGAGGGCAGGATATACACAGTGAACGGCCGGGTCCTGGGGAGTTAGTTACGTAGTACATAATGTAATGACACGGGTAGTCAATGTGGTGAAAGTATATGGTACACCTCCCTTCATCTGCCAGGGTATTGAGAACAGAGCTAGGGGCATCAAGGGTGCAGAGAAGATACAAACTAATGTTGCCGGGCCTGGAGAACTTGAGTTATAAAAGACTGGTCAGGCTGACTGGAGACTGAGGGGAGAACTCATAAAAGTATAAAAATTATGAGGGGCGCAGATGATGTGGATGATCACAGTGTAGAGGGAATAGGTTTAAGGTGAGGGGAGAGATTTAAAGACTCAAGGGACAGGTTTTTCCACAGAGATAAATGGAACAAGATGCCAGAGGAAGTGGCAGAGGAGAGTACATTTATAACATTTATAAATTTGGAGAGGTACATAGATTGTCAAGATGGAACAAATGCAAGCAAATGGGATGAGTTCAGGAAGGCACTTTGGTTGGCACGGATGTGTTAGGACAAAGAGCCTTTTTCAATGGTGTATAATTCTATGACAAATGTTATTAGCAGATGTGTTATAAAATTTACATCACCCTCTGTATATAGAACATTCCCAATTTTACGACGAAAAGGCCTGGCTCTTAACTTCTCAACGCTGCCTCTCGTCCTAATCTCCCAACCAGAGGAAACAACTTTCCTTGATAAATCGGGAATTTACATCTTAATCTTCTAAATTCCTGGGTTTACGTGATTGGTCTTTGTATCTTAATCCAAGTACCATTTTGGTAAATACTTGCTGCACTGAAAGGCTAACATATCCTGAGATGTGGCACCTCTGTACTCACAGCGTAGTCACACAGCTCAGATGCGAACTGTATATCCACAGGGCTAGTAGGATGCATTGTTACTTGTGTTCGCATCTTCAGAGCTTGGTTTTGAGGTGGGGTAAAACATTTTAATTAGACTAAAAAGGATTAAAAAGGTCCTCTCAGTCTGAGAGAAGGCAGTTTCATTTCTTTATTTGTAGATGGCAGCACTCCATTCTCTTTTACACACTTGTCCAATCACCACTCTGCTAAAAGATTAACCTGGCATGAACGCTGCCCGCACAACTCAGCCACTTGTAATTTCATAAAGAAATGGGGAATATAAGGTCTCTCAATCCACAGCAGCAATTTTAACAATTGGTAAAGGTCTCAAATCCAGAAATAACACAGTAGGCTATTTGACAATAAAACACAAATTAGGTTCATAAGTTATAGGAGCAGAATTAGGCCATTTGGTCCATCAAGTCTACTCCACCATTCAGTCATGGCTGATCCATCTTTCCCTCTCATCCACATTCTCTTGCCTTCTCCCCATAACCCCCGACACCCTTACTGCAAATGTGGAACATGGTCTGTGCCTGCACTGATTTTCCGGCAAAATGCAGCGCTGATATTTACTTACGTGTTTCTGTAGTTTGCTTTTTAATTCAGATATTGGTGGGGACAGCGTCTGACACGAAGTCTAGCGCTGGCAGCCATAGAGACTAATGCATCAGAAGGTTGTGAATGTCAACTCAGCACCTCTTTTGGTTTGTGTTTGTACAGTATTCCAAGTGTCAATGAAACCTTCAAAAGAAAAGGCACAGAATGTATGAGATGTGCTTGAACACAAAGCTATTTGTCCACATGTTAAATTACATGAACATGATGCATTGTGACAACATAGTGTATCGGTAATTTGAGGAGGAATTAAAACCCTTAAGCTGTCTCGTGCAGCAGTGTGAAAAAGCATTTGCTGCTACGACAACCCAAACTTGTAAATACAATAAATGCACTGAATGTTTTCAATTTAAATGAACAGAACACGAATATTTCAGAAACTCCCATTGCTCATTATTAAAATCCCACTGATCATACCGAACTTAAAGCTTTGCTATTGCAATGCACACAAACATAAAATGTAAGACTTACTGCACTAAAGCCAGAAATAGGTTTGCAGAGTATTATTCTGATGACTTGATGTCTCACCACCACCTAAAAGAAATAAATCTGCAAAATACAAAATAGTAAAAGTTAGAATTATTCCTATTGATAAACCAAAATATTTGCAATTAGGAAGACAATCATTCAATGGCACTATCGTCATGTACACCCAGGTACTGTGAAATTATTTTTTTGCATACAGTTCTGCGACACCCCTACTATACATTGGACATGATCATAACAAGATCCCATCTGGAAGATTTTTTCCTCTCCTGAAAGCACCAAACCACCTCAGAGAACAGTTCTAAATCACAGACGTCTCCCCATTCTTCAATTAAAAACCTAGATGCTGAATTTAAATTAAATCACAGCAGGCTATCAAAGTCAAACTGGTAGGTGGACAAAATATTGGAGAAATTTAGCAGGTGAGGCAGCATCTATGGAGCGAAGGAATAGGTGACGTTTCAGGTCGAGACCCTTCTTCAGTCTGAAGAAGAGTCTCAACCAGAAACGTCACCTATTCCTTCGCTCCATAGATGCTGCCTCACCCGCTGAGATTCTCCACCATTTTTGCATACCTTTGATTTTTCCAGCATCTGCAGTTCTTTCTTACAAACTGGTAGTTAGGGTGTGGTCACTCCATGGCAACCAGAATGGCCAACATAAATTGAGGTTGATCTGAAATTGATTAATATAGTACTAGTCAGCAATCAGACTCACGGCCATTCTAACTTGAATGGACAAGCCAACTAGTATGGGGCTTTACACTATCATACAACCCATGCTAACAAGATAGAAAACTCAGGCAAAAATATTGCACAATTGCAAGCACATGTACAACTGTACCCCTTGAGGAATTGGCAATGGCACCAGATTATTGTCATTCAGACCGTAAAGTCTGAATGACAATAAAGGTAATTCTAATTCTATTCTATTCTATTTTTTTTTAAATAACTACGTTAGTAGGACTCCGACAACAGGAGGGAAACCAGCGGTATGTTGATTTCTCTCATTTCAAGTAACCCATGCATTCCCTCTCTGCCCCCTCCCCTAGTTGTCCTACTGTTTCCACTGTTCACATCCCTGTATCTTTTTGTTGTTACCTCTTCCCCAGCCTCTACTTCCAGTCTGAAGGAGGGTACCGACACAAAATATCACCCATCCTTTTTCTCCAAAGATGCTGCCTGACCCACTGAGTTAGTCCAGCAGTTTGTGGCTATCTTTGGTAATAGCCAACATCTGCAGTTCTTTGCTACACAATAGGAGGGAAAGTTGCTGATAAACTCCAAGCTAGTGGACCCTATTGATTCAATTATTCCGTCAATGGGAGTTCAACCACACTGATATCAGGGCTTGCCAAAAACTGTAAAACTATGCTGTCTGTGTCTTTAAATTCACCAAATCCTGTTCACCCATCATAACCCTTTACCTGCTGAAGTAGACGTAAATGCATAACAGGAAAACAATTTTAAAATTCTGATCCTCATTTAAATATTCCCATCTGCCCACTTTCAGTTCAACTTTATCAGAAATCCTTCACCCACATCACCTTTCAAGACACCTTTCGTCAGTTTACAGTCCTCCGAACTCAATCCAACAAAAACCTGTGGGTGCAAAAGGCCTGACTAAGGAAAATTGCTCTTTAAACTCTACCATTATACGCAAGCTTTACGTCATCTACCCTGATATCTCCCTGTTTAGCAGTGCTCTTTGGAAAGTTGTTGGGCTGTATAAATAAATATCTCCAAAGAGAAAGTATTTGGGAAAGATGTTATACCAATGCTGCTAATGCTCTTGACTCCAATAAAGACACCAAGATTCTTACAGAATAATTTCTCAGTGACACCTGCACAGGGATTTGATGCTTCAAATCTGTAATAACTCATGCCTAGCGGTCACATGGGACATTAGAGACATGTTTTGTAACTTCATGATAGTCAAGAGTTTTATTGTCATGTGTCCCAGATAGGACAATGAAATTCTTACTTGCTGCAGCACAACAGAATATGTAAACATAATACAAAACGGAAGATAAAAGTTCAGTGTGTCTATAGACCATGGATACACAATAAATAAACAGATATAGTGCAAAAATAATAATAGACTGTTGTTGTTCAGTGCTTATTTGATGTTGTGTTTAATAGCCTGGCTGTGGGGAAGAACCTGGATGTTGTAGATTTCAGGCTCCTGTACCTTCTTCCCGATGGCAACGGTGAGATGAGTGTGTGACCAAGATGGTGTGGGTCTTTGATGATGTTGGCAGCCTTTTTGAGGCAGCGACTGCGATAAATCCCTTCGATGGTGGGGAGGTCAGAGCCGGTGATGGATTGGGCAGTGGTCACAACTTTCTGCAGTCTTTTCCGCTCCTGGATGTTCAAGTTGCCGTACCAGGCCACGATGCAGCCAGTCAGCATGCTCTCTACTGTGCATCTGTAAAAGTTCGAGAGAGTCCTCCTTGACATACCGACTCTCCGTAATCTTCTCAGGAAGTAGAGGCGCTGATGTGCTTTCTTTATAATTGCATCAGTGTGCTGGGACCAGGAAAGATCTTTGGAAATATGCACACCCAGGAATTTGAAGTTTTTGACCCTTTCAACCATCTGTTGATATAAATGGGACTGTGGGTCCCTATCCTACCCCTTCCAAAGTCCACAATCAGTTCCTTGGTTTTGCTGGTGTTGAGAACCAAGTTGTTGTGATGGCGCCATTTGGTCAATCGGTCGATCTCATTTCTATACTCTGACTCATCACCATCTGTGATCCGTCCCACAACAGTAGTGTTGTCGGCAAACTTGATGATGGAGTTCGCACTATGTCCGACTACAGTCATGAGTATAGAGTGAGTACAGCAGGGGGTTGAGCACACGGCCTTGAGGTGCCCCCCGTGCTGATTGTTATCGAGGATTACATATTTCTACCAATACGGACAGACTGTGGTCTGTAGATGAGGAAGTCGAGGATCAAATTGCAGGGGGATGCGCAGAGACCCAGATCCGTGCGCTTGGTAACCAGCCTGGGTGGAAGATGGTATTAAACGCCGAGTTGTGGTCAATGAACAACAGCCTGACGTACGAGTTTTTGTAGTCCAAGTGGCCCAGAGCGGAGTGGAGAGCCAACGAGATCGCATCCACCGTTGACCTGTTGTGGCGGTATGCAAACTGCAGTGGGTCGAGGTTCTTGTCGAGGTAGGAGTTGATATGCGCCATAACCAGCCTCTCAAAGCACTTAATCACCACAGACGTTAGTGCCACTGGTCGATAGTCGTTGAGGCACGTCACCTTGCTCGTCTTGGGCACCGGTATTATTGATGCCCTTTTACAGCAGGTGGGAACATCAGACTTCAGAAATGAGAGGTTGAAAATGTCCACAAAAACTCCAGCCAGTTGGTCTGCACAGGTTTTGAGAACATGACCGGGTATACCATCAAGTCCAGGTTCACCCCATTGATGGATCTTCTGATGTCGGCCACCGTGACTGTGACTGAAATACCATCCCGGCGAATGGGTGCTTGGGCGTGCATAGAAAGCGTTGAGCTCGTCAGGGAGTGATGCTTCGATGTCGTTTGAGCTGCCTCCTGATTTCGCCTTGTAGGAGGTGATAGCATTCAAGCCATCATGCATCCAAACGTTAGGATCCTACGATAAGTTTCATTTGTCTTAATCGTTCATAAGTTCAAGGAGCAGAATTAGGCCATTCGGCCCATCAAGTCTACTCTGCCATTCAATCGTGGCTGATCTATCTTTCCCTCTCAATCCCATTTCCTGCCTTCTCCCCATGGCTGCTGACACACTTACTAATCAAGAATCTGTCAATCAATCTGTTATAAATTGGAAACTGAAATACAATGATAGTCAGAAAATATAAAAGTAAAATCTAAAGACAGTCAGGGAAAAAGAAAATAAAGTAATGGGATAGGGGAAGGAGAATGGAGAGGGCAGGAAAGGGAGCGAGCAGAAGGGAATGCCGGGAAGCAGGAGAGAGGGAGGGAATGCCAGAAAGAAGAAGAATCCGAAACACTTGAAAAAAGACTAGAGAGACATGGTAAGGTAGGAGATTGTGGTTTCTACAATTCTCCATCAATATCATTGCAGGCATGGACTATGTAGATTAGCTGCTTCTCTAAATCAACTTGGTGGACATACAAGATACACACAAAATGCTGGAGTAACTGCGGATCTGGCCGCATCTCTGGAGAAAATGAATAGGTGACGGTGTGCATACATTCATACACAAAATCAGGCATTAACTAATAAGTGTGATATTCTGGCTTCTAATTTCAGAGAGAGTAGGCATCAGTAAACAAATCAAGGACGTTTTAAAATTGTAGCAGCTGGAAAGCTTAAAATAAAATATTGAAATTGCCAAGAAATCTCTGAGGTCAGGCAACATTTTTGAAGCAGAGAACAAAGTTACTATTTCACATTACTAACTTCCAAGTTAGTATTTCATGATCTTTAATCAGAACTAGATTTGCAGAATATTTCCAGCATTGTGTTTATATTTCAATTTAGACAACTGATACACGTGAACAGCAACTAATTCTTCTGGTTAAAGCAAGTGAGGGTCGCAATTTCAAAACTACAACACAACGTTGCAAATGTATATACAAAATAAATCTTGTTAAACCATTATTTATGCAAAGAAACCATTTAGCTCAGATAGCAATTTTGCCATATCACTTTTGAAATCACAAAATCATTGCACACCCACATAAAAACTAAATTCACGCAATAACATAACATTTCCCAAGTTTACTTGCTAATGCCCAAAATAATGTTAACTGCAAAGTACAACTCTCAATTTTAATCAACTATTGGAAACAGTAAACAGACACAAAATGCTGGAGTAACTCAGTGGGTTAGGTAGCATCTCTGGAGAAAAAGAATAGGGGATGCTTCGGGTCGGAACTCTTCTTCAGACTAGTTTATTGACTACTATTACCTGTTAAAGGACATTAAAGTTAAGCTGTTTAAGAAAGAACTGCAAATGCTGAAAAAAATCAAAGGCAGACAAAAATGCTGGAGAAACTCCGCGAGTGAGGCAGCATCTATGGAGCGAAGGAATAGGTGACGTTTCGGGTCGAGACCCTTCGCTCCATAGATGCTGCCTTACCCGCTGAGTTTCTCCAGCAATTTTGTCCACCTTAAAGTTAAGCTAATGCTTTTTATTTTTAAATCCGCCATGACCCACATGACAATAACAACCAGATACAAGGAAGACATTTTTGATTATTTTGAGCTGCAACAGGCCCTATTATGGAGAGTCTCAATTCTTCTAAACATTCCGTCGCCACCTTCCTAGTGTACAAAATCGAAATCGCAGAAATGTTTCAGATAATCTCCGCTTTATTTCCTCCCCCTCCCAAGGATATCAACAAAGATCACCCAGATGGAGGGCTGTCATCTAGGTGTAAAGATTGTTAAAACTCGCAATTCAAATTCACTCTAAATGAGAAAGAGTTAGCAAGATGGTGGGCACCATGTCAAATGCAGGGGACAAAGGTCAGGGCAAAAAAAAGTGTCTGAAGGCTGCAAAATTCAAATTCCATTTGTGTTTACATAATAGTGTAAATTATCCTTTCCAGAGCACATGGATCCTTGGTATTTTAAACGTCCATTCAAAACTTTCAAAGTAACACAAACTGCCACCTATTTACATGCAGGAGAGGGGAGTGTTTTTTACGGGTGATGGGAGAGGGGGGGGGGGAGTTTGTTTATGAATTATGAATGAAAAAATCATTCTTTCACAAACACGGGGATTTAAACGTCCATTCTCTGGTCCTTGGCATTTAAACGTCCATTCAAAACTTTCGAAGTAGCACAGACTGCCATCTATTTACAGGTGGGAGAAGGGGTGTGTGTGTGTGTTTTTTTGTTGTTAAATGAGGGGGGGGGGGGGGTAGGGATTGTGAATTATGAATGAAATATTAATACAAAAGCCTGGCATTGAACACTCCAAGGGGTTCTCACTCCCAAACCACTGCGCTGCCACGTCTGTTTTCCGTGCCCCGCCGTCCAGATTTTTTCACGGCGTGTTTGTTTAATTAGTAAAAAAATTCAAAATACAATGTTAATAGGGGGGTTGATCAGGAAGGGGTTTGAACGGCGGATTGGGCCTCTGGTTTGTTTGTTTTTCTGCCCTCTCTCTCTCTCGCTCCCCTTTCCCTTCTGGGTTGAATGTCAACCAGTTGTTGGGTCTCGGCTCCACCGCGGGTTTGAGCCGCCGGGCTGTGGTGGAGGACAAGCGGGAGCCGCAGTTACTTGAGGACGGGGAGGTGGGGGGGGGGGACCGGGGCCTAGCGGGCAAAAGGGGGTGAAGCGAGGAGGCGGATTTCACGGTGACAGGGAGAGGGATGGCGCTGGCCGGAGGGGGGGGGGGGGGGGGGTTTACCTGGGACAAAGCAGAGTGGAACTGGAACGGGAACTGGAGCAGGAGCTGAGCTGGTCCGGGGCCCAGGTCTCTCTCCGTCCCTCTCCCTCTCGCCGTCACCGTCGCCGCTTCTCTGCGGATTCTCTCCGATTCTAAGATGGCCGCCGCGCACCCGCTCACGTGACCCCCCCCCCGCGCTGCCGTCGCCCGCACCCGGATGGTGGCGGCACAGGGCCACGTGCCGGGCGGGAAGAGGGGGGG